>NC_045436.1:129090667-129196448 GCF_002776525.5 Piliocolobus tephrosceles
ATTTCCTGACCTTGTGATCTGCCCGTCTGGGCCTCCCAAAGTGCTGGGATTACAGGCTTGAGCCACCGCGCCCGGCAACAAATAACCTTATATTTTATAAGGACAGTAACAAGTTGAAGGAGAGTCATATATAGAAAAGCAAGCATGAAAGTATGCCATGAGACTTCAAGAAGAGTATCAACTCCTCAACAATCTAGAACTAGAAATACCCATTGACCCAGCCATCCTATTACTGGGTGTATACTCAAAGGATTATAAATCATGCTGCTATAAAGACACATGAACACATATGTTTATAGTGGCACTATTCACAATAGCAAAGACATGGAACCAACCCAAATATCCATGAGTGACAGAGTGGATTAAGAAAATGTGGCACATATACACCATGGAATACTATGCAGTCATGAAAAAGGATAAGTTCATGTCCTTTGTAGGGACATGGATGAAGCTGGAAACCATCATTCTCAGCAAACTATCGCAAGAACAGAAAACCAAACGCCACATGTTCTCACTCATAGGTAGGAATTGAACAATGAGATCACTTGGACAAAGGAAGGGGAACATCACACACCAGGGCCTGTTGTGAGGTGGCTGGAGGAGGGAGGGATAGCATTAGGAGATATACCTAATATAAATGATGAGTTAATGGGTGTAGCACACCAACATGGCACATGTATATATATGTAACAAACCTGAACGTTGTGCACGTGTACCTTAGAACATAAAGTATAATTTAAAAAAATAAAAAATAAAAAAAGTATCAACTGTATGAACTTCACAAATGATTGGGTTTATGGAAAATATTCAGAAAAGTGAAATAGTTCAATTCAGAACAATACTAAAACAAATAGTGGTTTGAGAAAATCAAAGTGAAAAAAAAGAAGGTGATATTACAGATGTGTCTCCTGTAACTTAAGAGGGACTTCCTGTCTTAATTATAATTTAGTTATTCAGAAAACTTGTATAGACCATAGAGGGGTAAATAATGTTTCATTTTTATTTGAGAGTTTTAAGTTATTTGTCTCAAATTACAAACTGAAGATTGTAGAACAGAACTAATCAATAAATATTATAGATGTACATCCCATTATAGACTTTGGTTATGTAGTAGAAAAAGAGCTCAAAAATTAAGAAAAAGATATAGTATTTGATTGACAGTTGGAACACAATGGGAGTGCTATGCACTTATGTGAGACATATAAGAAGTACATGTAAAAAAAATAATAAAGTCAGAGGATGAGAAGCATTTCGTGAAAGTAGAAGAAAGAAACATTGTTACAGCATAGAAGAATATTAGTAGTGATCTATAAATTTAATTTCAATGAAGCCAGAAGCCAATTTAATTTTGATGAAGCCAATGTAGCGTAAAAGGAGGCTTTTATAAAATCATTATTTTCAAAAGTGAATGCTGACACTAGTATTGTAATTTCCTACAACTAGAGATGTTCGAGGTAGATGACTAATGATTCTTTAGGAAATATGTTATGACACAGATTCATAACTATGATAGAATTTAACTTGGTCATCAATGATCTATCATTCATTGTTCATAAATCTTATTTATTTACTGCTATTCTTTGAACTTTTATATATGTTTTATATTTAGAACTACTGTTTCATCAGGCCTCAAATGGTATCCGGATTTATTTCTTTATTTTCATTTGTATTTATTTAATATTTTAGTGAAAGTTTTCTTGAGATATAATTTATATACCACGAAATTCACCCATTTAAGGTGTACAATTTAATGGTTTTTAGTATATTTTCAGAGTTCTACGACAGTCATAGAAACCAATTTTAGGACATCTTCATTAATCCAAAGAGAAAATCTTTATTATTTGGCTATCATCTCCAAACACTGCCATACTCCCTGGCATAAGGAAATCAGTTTTGTGCCTTTTGTCTCTAAGGATTTGGTTAGCATGGTCATTTTATATAAATGGAATTATGTGATTAATGACCTTTGCATCTGATTTCTTTCACCAGGCACAGTATTTTCAAAGTTCGTCCATAGGGTGGTACGTATGAGTACTTTATTCATTTTTATGGTGGAATAATATTCCATTTTATGGACATACCAGTTTTGTTTATCTGTTAATCAGTTGGTAGCCACTTGGGTTGGTTCTGCATTTTGGCTTTTCTGAATAACGCTGCTACAAGCATTTGTGTAAGGGTTATGTATGAACATATGTTTATTTATTTTGGATATATTCCTAGGAGTGGAAATGGTGGGTCAAATAGCAACTCTACATTTAAGAAACTTCCAGTGTGTTTTCCAAAGTAGCTGTGCAAATTTACATTTCTACCAGCAGTGTAGCTGGGTTCCATTTTCACCCTATTCTTGTCAATACTAGTTATTATTTGTTTTTGATTATACTCATCCTGGTGGATACGAGATGGTTTCTCATAGTTATTTTTTGATTTTCTGATGACTAATGATATTGACCATCTTTTTTATGTATTTGATGGCTATTTGTGTATCTTCTATGAAGAAATGTCTATTCAGATTTTTTGCTAATTTGTAATTGGATTATATAACATTTACTATTTGGTTGCAAGATATTTTTATATACTTAGATGCAAGTCTCTTATATATTTTATTTCCAAATGTTTTCTCCAATTCTGCAAATTATTCCTTTTCTTTGTGGTATCTGTTGAAGTAATAAACTGTTAAACTGTTTTGAAGTTTGATTTATTTAGTTTTCTTTTGTTGCTTATGCTTATGGTGTCATATCTAAAAGTCCATTGCTAAATCTGAGGTCAACAAAACTCATTTTCTTGTAAGTGTCTTAGTTCTAATGTTTATGTTTATTGCCGTATTTGAGTTAAATATATATTTTATATTTTTTACTGATATATTTAGTTGTACATGTTTTGGGGGCATATATGATATTTCAATATATGTATGAAACTTGTAATTATCAAATTAGACTCATTTAGATATCCATCATTTCAAACGCTTTTCTTTGTATTGGAAACATTATATTTCTTCTTTTCCAGCTGTTTTGAAATATACAATAAATTATCAACTATAATTCCCTTACTGTACCATCAAATAATATAACATATTTTCTCTATCTAACGGTAGTTTTGCATCCACTAGCCAACTTCTCTTCTTCCTCCTCCCTTTCGTTTTTTTTGTTATCTTCCAATTATGAGTGAGAACATGTGGTATTTCTTTTTCTGTGCCTGACCTTTCTCACTTAACATCATTACATCAAATTCCATTCGTGTTGCTGTTGCTGCAAATGACAGAATTTCATTCTACATATACATTGTTGCCCAGGCTGGAGTGCAGTGGCACAATCTTGACTCACTGCAACCTCCGCCTCCCTGGTTCAAGCTATTCTCCTGCTCAGCCTCTGGACTAGCTGGGGTTACAGGCTTCCACCAGCATGCCCAGCCAATTTTTGTGTTTTTAGTAGAGAGGGATTTCACCAAGTTGGCCAAGCTGGCCTCAAACTCCTGACCTCAGGTGACTCACCCACCTTGGCCTCCAAAAGTGCTGGAATTACTGGTGTGAGCCACCGCACCAAGCCACTTTTTATATATTAAAAAATATAATTGTAATGACTTTTCATGATATGTATTTTCAGTTATTTTCTTAGTGGTCGCTTTAACCTTTCAGAAGCTGCTTCATGTTTATACTATTTCCAGTGAGATATATAAATGTTAATCCTATATAACTCTATTATCTTTCCCCTCTTTGTGTGGTAATATTGTTATATATATTATGTCCATATATGTTACAAACCCAATAATACATTGCTGTAATTATTACTTTATAAAATTTTATGCTCTTAATGAAGCTTGGGGAAAAATAAAAGCAAGTGTGTATCTCTAGCTCTTATTATATTTTTTACTCCCCCTTATCATATTAACTTACTTTTTAATGAATTGTTTCTATTTTTTGTCTCTGTCATTTAAGTTATCATATTGTGTAAATTTCTGATCCCCAGAACAGCCTCTCACCCACCTCCTGTCCTGTTACTGGCAAGTACATTTTATTCAATAAGTTATAAGCTGAACAATGAATGTAATTGTACTTATAACAATCCATGTAATTGTAGAATGGATTTTAAGATAATTTAAAATGAAAGAAGGAATTATACTATATTTTCTAATTGGATAATTACCTTAAGCAGTGCTACTTGCTTTTTTTCAGTGGATTAAAATTACTGTCTGCTTTCACTTGCTTTTACCCTGAAGAAATTTCTTTAATGTTTTTTATAACTTGGGTCTGATGGCAACAAATTGTTCCAGTTATTATTTATCCGGAAATATCTTTATTTTACCTTAATTTTTGAGAGATGACTTTATTGGATATAGAATTCCTGTATAATTATATATATATATATATATATTTTTTTTTTTTTTTTTTTTTTTTCTTTCAGCACTTTGAATTTTTTATTCCACTACCTTGTGAACTCAACTATTATGGATGAGAAGTCAGGTGTTAATCTTATTAGGGTTGCTTGTAAGTAGAATATCATTTTTCTCTTGCTGCCTTCAAAATTTCTCCCTGTCTTTGGTTTTCAGCATTTTTACTCACCTCTAAGCTGCACTCACCCTGAAACCTAGCCTCTGCTACAGGTAGCCGGGGCAGGATGAAACATTCTATTTGCTTTGTTTGTTTTGTTTTATTTGTTTATGTGTTTTCCCCTCCTGGAAAGATACTATAGCACACCAATTGGGAGCTGGGGGAAGAAGTGGCTGCTCTCATCTAGAGTGGCATTTTCATAATTCTGAGCTAGGGTGGATGGTGAAGGTAGCATGGGGAGAAACTGAGAAGTGGCCCAAATGCCTCACACTCATTTTTCTAATAAAGTTTTTAGTAGATTTGTTGAATAAACATTTCTTCATTTACTGTATGCACTTAGTAACATTTTGGTGAATGTTTGAATTTTGTTTTCAGTAATTTTTACTTTTTGGCTAGGGAACAAATCTGTGAAGCTGTTCATGCTGCCGTACTAACTGAAATTATTCAATGGAGAATTATTTCTTTACAACCAAAATGTGACCTTCTTTAAATCCCTCAGTAGCTCTCATAATTTTCAGTCTTACTTCTTTAATCTGACAGATCAGGACTTCCTGGCATGTGATGCTGTGATAATATAAGTTTATCATTAGTTTCCTGAACATGCCATGTAGTTTTTCTAATTCATGACATTGTTCAAAATGTTTAACTTGCCTTTCTCTCATTTATAATTTACTTAAATTTCCTGAATGTCACATAATCATCCCTTTATTCTTAGCCTAAAAATTAACTCTTCCTTGAAATTTTCTTTAACACTTGCTGATGGAAGCTGAGTATTTTTTTTTTTTTGCTTGTGCATAAATTCTGAGCATATATTTATTGAGAGGATACTATAATTATTATAATTATCTACAAATATATTTGTCTTTCTGCTTCACAACTAGATGGCAATAACTTTGAAATAAGGCACACATGCATTCAGATATATCTGTCATAGTTATATATGTAGATATATTTAAAATTGTTAATATGTGTATTATATATACACATACACACAAAGATTGCTATACTATGGCCCTTGAATAATTTATTGTAAACTTACTAAGTTTAAGATGTTTTTCAATACATTTACTTACACTTGTTTCTTTGTATGCCTATGATTTTGCAGTCTTTGGATTTTAAACTTTATTTTCCGTGGTCTTTTCCCATTTATGTACATACATTTCTCTTTTCCTGTATGAATTTTTATGACTCCTCTTTCAAGTACTCCATATATTTTCTCTCTCATGCCTAAGTAGTATTTTATTGCTATGATTAGAATAGCACCATACTTATCATATACATATGTGTTATATAAATGCATATTGTATAACGTATATGTTTATGTAGTATAAATATATTATGCATACATTATAAATTACTTGTGATCTATGTGAAAAAATATAAGACATTAAGATTATATGCTTTGGAAGAATAGACCATGTTGGCAATAGCAAAGAAAAACATGCTTAAAATAGAGACTAAACTTTACTTTGAATAAAATAGTCATCAATCACAAGGACTTTAACAGCAAGCATGTTAATATATCTGTCTTCCTGTATTGAAGATATCAATTGAGGTTTAGGGACATTTTGTAGAAAAATGAAACAATGTCAAATATATAATAACAAAATATCTTTGATTACGTGGTGACCAACAAGAGATATCTGTAGCTATTACATTGTTTATATAAATGCAGAAGACATTTAAGTATCTCCACGTTAGTGTCAAAACTAACACCCTAGCACATTTTATAAAGTTGAAATATATGTGGAAATCCTACTTAAAACTTTTAGACCTAGTGACTCATCTTTAAATTTGAAATAAGATTAACCATTCCTTTATAAGTATTGTCAATATGTGTTCATGTGTATGTATGTGGAATGTGTGATATAATTTGAAACACATATTCTTAATAAGCATTTGTCTTAGTGATATTATTGAATGTTGTACAACCCACAGTCTCAGAGTTTAGTGGGAAATAGTGCACATGTCATTTATGCAAGAAGGGTCATGAGTTTTCTTTCAAAATTCATTTATATAATATATGGGAAATTTGTTTAAAACGTTTAGGGGGAACACCTCTCTAGCCATCTGATCTTTGACCAACCTGCCAAAAAAAAAAAAAAAAAAAAAAAAATGGGGAAAGGATTCCCTATTTAATAAATGGTGCTGGAAAAACTGGCTAACCATATGTACAAGCTGAAACGGGATTCCTTCCTTACACCTTATACAAAAATTAATTCAAGATGGATTAAAGACTTAAATGTTAGAAATAAAACCATAAAAACCCTAGAAGAAAACCTAGGCAATACCATTCAGGACATAAGCATGGGCAAGGACTTCATGTCTAGAACAGCAAAAGCAACGGCAACAAAAGCCAACATAGAAAAATGGGATCTAATTAAACTAAAGAGCTTCTGCATGGCAAAAACAAAACAAAACAAAACAAAACAAAACAAAACAACAACAACAAAAAACAACCATCAGAGTGAACAGGCAACCTACAGAATGGGAGAAAATTTTTGCAATATACCCATCCGACAAAGGGCTAATATCCAGAATCTACAAATAACTTAAACAAATTTACAAGAAAAAATAAACAACTCCATCAAAAAGTGGGAAAAGGACATGAACAGACACTTCTCAAAAAGAAGACATTTATGCAGCCAACAGACACATGAAAAAAAGCTAATAATCAATGGTCATCAGAGAAATTCAAATCAAAACCACAATGGGATACCATCTCACACCAGTTAGAATGGCGATCATTAAAAAGTCAGGAAACAACAGATGCTGGAGAGGATGTGGAGAAAAAGGAACACTTTTACACTGTTGGTGGGAGTGTAAATTGGTTCCACCATTGTGGAAGACAATGTGGCGATTGTTCAAGGATCTAGAACTAGAAATATCTTGACCCAGTGATCCCATTACTGGGTGTATACCCAAAGGATTATATATCATGCTGCTATGAAGACACATGCATGTATATGTTTATTGCAACACTATTCACAATAGCAAAGACTTGGAACCAATCCACATGTCCATCAGTGATTGACTTGATTAAGGGAATGTGATACATACACACCATGGAATACTATGCAGCCATAAAATAGGATGAGTTTATGTCCTTTGCAGGGATATGGATGAAGTTGGAAACCATCATTCTCAGCAAACTATCGCAAGGGCAGAAAACCAAACACTGCACATTTTCACTCATAGGTGGGAACTGAACAATGAGAACAATTGGGCATAGGGTGGGGAACATCACACACCAGGGTCTTTCAGGAGGTGGGGGGCCGGGGGAGGTATAGCATTAGGAGAAATACCTAATGTAAATGAGTTGATGGGTGCAGCAAACCAACATGGTACATTTATACCTATGTAGCAAACCTGCACATTGTGCACATGTACCCTAGAACTTAAAGTATAATTTTAAAACAGTTTAAGAAGAAATAAGTTATTACTAAATATTTTGCTCTAGACCAGCATACAACTTTATCATTGAAATGTGATGTCTTAGCTAACTTTTGCAATTTTCTGATGGACTATTATTTTTCACTAGCACACTCATATTTTTCTTTCTTTTACTCTTTATTGTGTAAAATATTCATACCACAGAATTTGTAATTGTAATCATTTTTAAGTTTGCAATTCAGTGTCATTATGTGTATTTGTAATGTTGTGCAACCATCATTGATAGCCATTTAGAAAGCCTCTTTATCATTCCAAGAAAAGTTCTATGCCTATTCAACAATAACGTTCTATTTTCCATTCCCCCAGCTCCAGACATTTCCTCCTGTTTTCAATCTCTATGAATTTACCCACTCTGGTTGCTTCATATAAGTGGAATTATACAATATTTGTCTGTTCTTGTCTGGCTTATTTCACTTAGCATAGAGTTTTCAAGATTCATTCATTTTAGTGAGTATCAGAACTTCCTTCTTTTCTAAGGCTGAGTAATAGTCCCTCGTATGTATATATTACACTTGTTTTATTCATTCATCTGTTAATGACATGTGAATGGTCTCCAATAGTGCTTGCCTCTTTTTACATTTGTATCCCTACTTATGCAAGGCAGAGATGAATAAGTCCTCCAGACAGGTTAGAGGAGACATACATAATAATTTGTAAATCACTTCTGCTCTACTCTTTCTGGTTTAGAGAGGGAAACTCGGAAGTGATTGCTACCCTTTAAGACCAAAAATATTGCTCACCAAGGGTAGGAGGGGAGTTTAAAAGTGAGTAAAAACTCCAGAAAACTTTCCAACTGTTTTGAAGGTGGCTTTTTATTGACTACTTTTTTATTCACTACAAATTTTGATTGTTGTCTAGAGTTTCTACAGTATTCATTCAGACAGCTTCTGGTTGTTTTTACAGTGTATCAATGGGAGAATGAGCGATTATCTGCCTTTTGCCAATGTCACCCCTCAGCTACATACATGAAATATATAGCCAGGAAAATGTTGCCAAAATCTGGTAAACACTATTTAATGCTAAACGAATTTGATGGGTTTTATAGGATATTTAATCTTTACGTTTGCTTCTACATGACACAAACCATCTGGTTGACAAAACAAAAAATTAGCCAATTACTTGTGAATTTCATTTAAGTACTAACTGAATTAACTGAATTAAGCACTACATCATCAATAAATTAAGTAACATAAAAGTAAAATTTTATGTTATAAGCACATGAACAAAAAGAAGATGGCAATCGCATAAAATCCCCCACATCACCTCTTCCTGACTTTGTATCTCTTGCCCCAGGATAGAAGACTACCATAGGCTTGGTCACATTCTCTGTTTGGGTGTTTATGGCTTTTGGTAGGATACCATGTTGATTACTTTTACTTTAGGGAAAATCATCTCTAAAAGTTCTTGCTCAAAAAGGAACTGAAAAGTTTAGAGTATCAGGGTCTTACTAAATAGAATGGCTATAGGGCAGTCATAGTAAGAAAATCCTATAACAGAAACACTAACATTTTGTGCGCTCACACCTTCCCAGTTCCATCTTATTTCTCATTATTCTAATTCATTCTAGGAGTATGAGATGAAGCAGGGGAGAAGAAGCAGTTGTCTCACTACTATTAGCTCAATTAGTTGATTTTTTCACTGAGATATGTACTTCAAACTAAAATATTTCTAAACTAGGGAAATTTTGACAAACATAGTTATCATTTATTTATAATATGATTTTTTCATCAAAAAATGTAAGTTGCTAAACCTTAATTATTTGTGAATATTAGGGAAAATTTTTGCTTTTAATTTCAGCAAATAATGATAGTAAGAGCATCTTGTGAAATATCCCTGCATTATGTTCTAATTCCCTCTTTAACTCCAAAATTAAGTTACATAATTCTAAGTTTGCATTATATATACATTATACATTTAATGACACTTGTCATTATTTTAAAGGCAAATAATAATTTAAACCAATAAAACATTAATATATTATGCTGTTAGAATTTCCAAAACAAAATGATATTATCATTAAAATATATTGGTTAATTTCCTCCCCAGATACTAAATTAAATAATGACCTTTCACACCCAAGGTAAAATTATGAATTTAGTGTGTCCCAAGACTTGGCCATAATCTTAAGTACTCATCAAAGTTGTACCACTTACTAGTCTGCCACATTCTTTCTCTCAAGGAAGTTTATGTCCAATTTAAAATGAAAAGATTTAGAAATATAATATGCATGCCATATATATGCTAGAAAGTGAACTCTGTCTTCAGAAATATTTTAGTTTTTATTTATTTTAATTGTCTATATTGAAATATAATTATGACTTTTTTTTTTTTTTTTTTTTTTAATCTCACTCTGTCACCCAGGCTGAAGTGCAGTGTCACAATCTCAGGTCACTGCAAACTCTGCCTTCTGAGTTCATGTGATTCTCCTGCCTCAGCCTCCCAAGTAGTGGCACAACACCCAGTTAAATTTTGTATTTTTACTAGAGACGGGGTTTCACCATTTTGGCTAGGCTGGTCTCAAACACCTGTCCTCAGGTGATCTGCCCACCTTGGCCTCCCAAAATTCTGGGATTGTAGGCATGGGCCACCACACATGACCATTTATATGTCTTGATGCATCACTGAACTCATGTTCTAACAATGGTTTTATACGTTTATACAAAGGTTGTAGCTTAGGATGAAAATTCACTTATTTGATTTCCTGGTTTAAACATAAGATAAAATACCTACCTGCCTTGTTTTACAATTGTCAGCTACAAAATATGTAGCCAAGAAAATGTTGCCAAAATCTAGTAAACACTATTTAATACTTTAAATGAATGTGATGGGTTTTATAGGATATTTAATCTTTATGTTTGCATCTACATGACAGAAACCATCTGGTGGAAAAATCAAAAAATTAGCCAATTACTTGGGAATTTCATTTAAGTACTAACTATATCTGAAAACATAAGAAAGTCATACTTCCTTTTTTAGTTGAGATGTGTATAAAAAGATATTGAAAAAGATATTCAATAATCTACTGAAAAATATATCTAAAAAACTAACACTTTCTGCATGCTATTGTTTCTAACACACCCCTACATTTCTCTGTGTTATTCTTTAGTAAATGATGATTGATTTAATTTTTAAAAATTTCCTTATTGTTTGAGAACCTCAGGAATGTTACAGAAATGTAACATCCTTTTGAGGTCCACTCTAATCATCATATATTTTCTGTGACATGCTCTATTTTTTCCTGGTATTTTAATATTTTTCCAGAGGTTGACATAGTCAATGATTAAAGATAATTGTATTTTGAATATTAAAGTGAAGTGATGTTAATAATTAGCTCAATAGTAAATGATCATTCTCCTGTGAATTATTTGAACAGTCAGCATCTCATCTTCAAAATGATGGTCCCTTAATTTAAAAATAGGCACTCCAAGAATACAACAAGTAAACTGAAATGTGTCTATTTTAAACAGGAATATTAAAAGAGAAAAGAAATATACGTAGTAAGCTGTAATTTGCATTTTAACGGTTCAGGCAATGGAAGTGGCTATAATCTAAAGCAGAGAAAAGAAACAGGCCAACTGAGTTATAAAGGAAATACAGATGTTAGCGGAGATTACAATGAGATGTAACAATGTATTCATCTTCACAAGTATAAAGTAAATAAAGAAATATTGAGAAGTTAAACCTAAGAAATAACAAAAATAGATGAGATAATAAAAGAAATAGGCGAGGAAGAAGAACAAATTTTCCTTTCTTTTTCCTTCTCTTACAACCATCAAGAAACCACTCTGTTTCAGCTATAAACTTCCACATGATGGTGCAAACGGAATGACCCAGACTTGGTTTTGCAAGCAACTTCAGCAATTAATAAGCTCAGGAATTTTTAGGCAAGTGACTTAACCCACCTGAGCCCATCTCATCACAGATATGTAAACAGTATCAATCATTTCACTAGTTGTTAATTAATGAGCGAACTTAGTTCATGGTGCTAAATAAATACCCTTTAATTTCTTTCTCTTTCTCTCCTTGCTGTTGTCTTACAGAAAATATTACAATTAATATGTTTGTACTGTCTATACATTTTCTTGGATAAAATTTAAATATTTTTTGACATTTCTGAACTTTTCTGAAGGGATTCTCTGGGAATACTGTATGTGCATTTATATGAGGTACTACACATAAATTCATCAATTCATTTATTCATGCAATTATTCTTTCAAAGACATAAATGGAGTATGATTCTGTTGCAGGCATTTCAGGTCCAGAGGTATTCACCAACAGCCAACTCAAACAAGGTCTTGCTCTTTTTTTTTTTTGGAATGGAGTCTTACTCTGTCACCCAGGCTGGAGTGCAGTGTCACAATCTCAGCTCACTGCAACCTCTACCTCAGAGGTTCATGCCATTCGCTTGCCTCAGCCTCCCGAGTAGCTGGGACCACAGGGGCCCGCCACCACGCCTGGCTTTTTTTTTTTTTTTTTTTTTTTTTTTGTATTTCTAGTAGAGACAGGGTTTCACCATGTTAGCCAGGATGGTCTCGATCTATTGACCTCATGATCCGCCATCTCGGCCTCCCAAAGTGCTGGGATTACAGGCATGAGCAACCGCACCCGGCCTGGTCTTGCTCTTAGTGAGAAGTGGAGTACCATCAGGAAAGGGACACAGGAGCAGACCACTGATTTTAATAAGAAAATATTTAGACATGTCTAAATGTAAATATAAGTAATAGTAATAAAAGGGATACATTCAGGAGGCAGGAGCAGGATGAAATGTTGGTGCAGCAGCTCTAGAAGGCAACAAATGTCAGATGCCAGGATAGTATCAAGAACTTGATATGAGAGAGACACCAGAGCATTTTTTCCACCAAAAGAGAGAATAGCATGTAAGCAGAAAAACAGGTTGGTGGGTAGGTTTTGTGGTAGAATAACCAGGTTTTCCCCAACGTATTCCTTTCATTTTCCCAAGTATGATCCAAAGACATAATTTGTAAGCAAGGGGATATAGGAGGTTTGTGGACAGAAGGACTGTGTAGTGCTTGCCTTGGGGTGTGAGAAAGCGTATTTGTTTGGGAACACAACAATACAGCCAATAGGTATAAAGTAAATCCATCTGAAGTCCGGTGAAAAAAAAAATTTCAATAAATCATGACAACAAAGTTGTGTGATTTTTCTCCTATGACATACAGTTGAACGTGCAGGCTCTATAAAGTGTCCTTATGTTGAAGATTAACCAGGTTTGAGGTTTTTGCTGATAGAAAGATAATAAAATTAAGGGTCTGAGCAAGGATTGAATAAATTTATAAGACAAGGAATCTAAAGAAAGTGGAGGAAGAAAATAGGACATGGATGAAGTAATGAATGGGTTAAAACTGATAAGAGTAGTGACTGAACTGAGGATTTTGGACTTGGGATAAAAAGTCCTGCTAGAAAGTAAGTGGCTGATATTTGTTGCTAAAAAGATGCTAGAACTTTAGGAGGGCAAGAAATTAGGAGACAAAGGGTTCTCATTTGATTTCAAATGTCAGCAAGAAGAGTGAAAGGAATAAAAGAGCAGAGGGATACAGTGTGATATGGTTAGGCTTTGTGTCCTCACCTAAATCTCATCTTGAATCGTAATCCCCACGTGTTGATGGGGAAGAACCAGGTGAGAGGTGATTGTATCATAGGGGTGGTTTCCCCCATACTGTTCTTGTGATAGTGAGTTCTCAAGAGAGCTGATGGTTTTAAAGTGTGGCATTCCCTCATTCTTGCACATACTCTCCTGTCACTATGTGAGAAGGTCCAAGTTTGCTTCCCCTTTGCTACCCACCATGATTGTAAGTTTTCTGAGGCCTCCCCAGACATGCAGAACTATGAGTCAATTGAACTTCTTTTCTTTATAAATTACCCAGTCTCAGGTACTTGTTTACAGCACTGTGAAAATGGGCTAATACAGAGTGACACGGTGAAGCTGAAGTGTTCAAAAAATTAAAAAGAGAGATAATCTGGAATGTTATAGCAGGTAGTAATAAAGTGGTAAAGTCAGTGGTGTAAGCCTGATGACACAAACTTCAAGGATGTGGGGATGTCGAAGGAAGGAGGAGAGAAAAGATTGGAAATGACAATGAGAAACAAGCAGGACACCTAGCTCTCTTCCAAGCCACGAAAAATCCAGAATGTTAGAAAAATTATATCACTTCAGAGAGCTCCAAGACATACTATCCTAAGTAAACAGACAGGATTGAGTTTAAACAAACAAACAAACAAAAGCAACAAAAAAGAAACACCACCACAACATATAAACAAGGAAGGTTTTACAAGAAATTTGCAAATCACTTCTGAAGAAAGTAGATGATAGATTTTCAGAGACCAAAATAAAATGATGCAATGAAAGCTAGAAAACTGAGATAGATAAGTATATAGAGAGAAATACATAGAAAGAAAGAAGTTTGAGGATAGTGCTTCAGATGAACATGAATGAGGAAGGTCCTCAAATTTAATGGACAAATCCTGATAAGAAATTCTGTAATGTGATGGTAGAGACACAGACACATCCCGCTTAGAAAATAAATTTCAAATATTACTACAAGATTTTTAGGGATATAAGTAGAAAAAATTACAATTATAATTGACAAAATAAGCCTCAGAGTTCATCAAGGCAAAATTCAAACTTAAGAAAAATTAAGCATGGTTCATGATTATTATATCCATCTATGATATCATTTAAGTGAAAAGACAAAAAAGAATTTCTAATGTGAGTTTTCCTTAAGAAAACAAAGGCAAAAGCATTGAGGTGGAATATATGGATCAAAATAAAAATGTGGGAGTAGAAACTGTGAAAGGACTGGGACGAAACTTTGGTTTAGGAAAAGAATGCTAAGTAATAATAATATTTTGCCCAATATCATGATGAAAGAGATGGATGGCAGTATATGATCTGTAAATGCTATTAACCTGTATTTCACAGTGTAGAATCAATTGTACCTGTCTAAAATACTAAGAAAATATACCTTTATGTCTCTAAATTCTCATTGTTTTTAAAATATATTTTTTTACCTTTAAAATGACAGGAATTAATATATTTTGAATGATGAAGGATGTATATGAGGTTCAGCAATTCTTTTCATCTTACCACAGTTTTCTCTGCCTATATTAAATGACAAATTAAAGTACAATTCAGTTTAATGGTTCCATCATTTTTACTATAAAGCAGCATGTATTATGCCTCATTAATATGCTCTTAATATATGAAAAATGTAGTGACAGTCATCAACTTAGACATTCAGCAATTTTTCTTTTCCTGTCAAGACATATAGCACTCTTCTATGTATTATAGAGGATATAAAAGATAAGTAAAACCTGTTCCTTATATTTAATATATTTATGTAAAATATTAAATGTGAATATCATGTGGTTTATTATTTGGTGTCAAATAATTTGTAAACAGTATACGATCAGTCATAATATAAGTATAGACAAACATACTCTATAAAACCAAACTAGATGTAGCAGACGTCGAACTTGAAAAACTAGTAAAAAATATAAGAAAAAACATAATGGGGGGCGGAGCAAGATGGCCGAATAGGAACAGCTCCAGTCTCCAACTCCCAGCGCGAGCGACACAGAAGACCAGTGATTTCTGCATTTTCAACTGAGGTACTGGGGTCATCTCACTAGGGAGTGCTGGACAATCGGTGCTGGTCAGCTGCTGCAGCCCTACCAGTGAGAGCTGGAGCAGGGCGAGGCATCGCCTCACCTGGGAAGCACAAGGGGGAAGGGAATCCTTTTCCTAGCCAGGGGAACTGAGACATACAACACCTGGAAAATCAGGTAACTCCCACCCCAATACTGCGCCTTAAGCAAACGGGCACACCAGGAGATTATACCCACACCTGGCTGGGAGGGTCCCATGCCCATGGAGCCTCCCTCATTGCTAGCACAGCAGTCTGTGATCTAACCGCAAGGCAGCAGCGAGGCTGGGGGAGGGGCACCCGCCATTGCTGAGGCTTAAGTAGGTAAACAAAGCAGCTGGGAAGCTTGAACTGGGTGGAGCTCACAGCAGCCCAAGGAAACCTGCCTGTCTCTGTAGACTCCACCTCTGGGGACAGGGCACAGCTAAACAACAACAACAACAAAAGCAGCAGAAACCTGTGCAGTCGCAAACGACTCTGTCTGACAGCTTTGAAGAGAGCAGTGGATCTCCCAACACGGAGTTTAAGATCTGAGAATGGACAGACTGCCTGTTCAAGTGGATCTCTGACCTCTGAGTAGCCTAACTGGGAGACATCCCCCACTAGGGACAGTCTGACACCCCACACCTCACAGGGTAGAGAACACCCCTGAGACGAAGCTTCAAAAGTAAAAATCACACAGGTACACTCCCTGTTCAGCAATATTCTGTCTTCTGCAATCTCTGCTGCTGATACCCAGGCAAACAGGGCCTGGAGTGGACCTCAAGCAATCTCCAACAGACCTACAGCTGAGGGTCCTGACTATTAGAAGGAAAACTATCAAACAGGAAGAACACCTATACCAAAATCCCATCACTACGTCACCATCATCGAAGATCAGAGGCAGATAAAACCACAAAGATGGGGAAGAAGCAGGGCAGAAAAGCTGGAAACTCAAAAAATAAGAGCGCATCTCCCCTGCAAAGGAGCGCAGCTCATCGCCAGCAATGGATCAAAGCTGGTCAGAGAATGACTTTGATGAGATGAGAGAAGAAGGCTTCAGTCCATCAAACTTCTCAGAGCTAAAGGAGGAATTACATACCCAGCGCAAAGAAACTAAAAATCTTGAAAAAAGAGTGGAAGAATTGACAGCTAGACTAATTAATGCAGAGAAGGTCATAAACGAAATGACAGAGATGAAAACCATGACACGAGAAATACGTGACAAATGCACAAGCTTCAGTAACTGACTCGATCAACTGGAAGAAAGAGTATCAGCGATGGAGGATCAAATGAATGAAATGAAGCGAGAAGAGAAACCAAAAGAAAAAAGAAGAAAAAGAAATGAACAAAGCCTCCAAGAAGTATGGGATTATGTAAAAAGACCAAATCTACATCTGATTGGGGTGCCTGAAAGTAAGGGGGAAAATGGAACCAAGTTGGAAAACACTCTTCAGGATATCATCCAGGAGAACTTCCCAAACCTAGTAGGGCAGCCCAACATTCAAATTCAGGAAATACAGAGAATGCCACAAAGGTACTCCTCGAGAAGAGCAACTCCAAGACACATAATTGCCAGATTCACCAAAGTTGAAATGAAGGAAAAAATCTTAAGGGCAGCCAGAGAGAAAGGTCTGGTTACCCACAAAGGGAAGCCCATCAGACTAACAGCAGATCTCTCGGCAGAAACTTTACAAGCCAGAAGAGAGTGGGGGCCAATATTCAACGTTCTTAAAGAAAAGAATTTTCAACCCAGAATTTCATATCCAGCCAAACTAAGTTTCATAAGTGAAGGAGAAATAAAATCCTTTACAGATAAGAAGATGCTTAGAGATTTTGTCACCACCAGGCCTGCCTTACAAGAGACCCTGAAGGAAGCCCTAAACATGGAAAGGAACAACCGGTACCAGCCATGGCAAAAACATGCCAAAATGTAAAGATCATCGAGGCTAGGAAGAAACTGCATCAACTAAAGAACAAAATAACCAGTTAATATCATAATGGCAGGATCAAGTTCACACATAACAATATTAACCTTAAATGTAAATGGACTAAATATTCCAATTAAAAGACACAGACTGGCAAACTGGATAAAGAGTCAAGACCCATCAGTCTGCTGTATTCAGGAGACCCATCTCACATGCAGAGACATACATAGGCTCAAAATAAAGGGATGGGGGAAGATCTACCAAGCAAAGGGAGAGCAAAAAAGCAAAAGCAGGTGTTGCAATCCTAGTCTCTGATAAAACAGTCTTTAAACCATCAAAGTTCAAAAGAGACAAAGAAGGCCATTACATAATGGAAAAGGGATCAATTCAACAGGAAGAGCTAACTATCCTAAATATATATTCACCCAATACAGGAGCACCCAGATTCATAAAGCAAGTCCTTAGAGACTTACAAAGGGACTTAGACTCCCATACAATAATAATGGGAGACTTCAACACTCCACTATCAACATTAGACAGATCAACGAGACAGAAAGTTAACAAGGATATCCAGGAATTGAACCCATCTCTGCACCAAGCAGACCTAAAAGACATCTATAGAACTCTCCACCCCAAATCAACAGAATATACATTCTTCTCAGCACCACATCACACTTATTCCAAAATTGACCACATAATTGGAAGTAAAGCACTCCTCAGCAAATGTACAAGAACAGAAATTATAACAAACTGTCTCTCAGACCACAGTGCAACCAAACTAGAACTCAGGACCAAGAAACTCAATCAAAACCACTCAACTACATGGAAACTGAACAACCTGCTCCTGAATGACTACTGGGTACATAACGAAATGAAGGCAGAAATAAAGATGTTATTTGAAACCAATAAGAACAAAGATACAACATACCAGAATCTCTGGGACACATTTAAAGCAGTGTGTAGAGGGAAATTTATAGCACTAAATGCCCACAAGAGAAAGCAGGAAAGATCTAAAATTGACACTCTAACATCACAATTAAAAGAACTAGAGAGGCAAGAGCAAACGCATTCAAAAGCTAGCAGAAGGCAAGAAATAACTAAGATCTGAGCAGACCTGAAGGAGATAGAGACACAAAAAACCCTCCAAAAAAAGCCATGCATCCAGGAGTTGGTTTTTTGAAAAGATCAACAAAATTGACAGACCGCTAGCAAGACTAATAAAGAAGAAAAGAGAGAGGATTCAAATAGACGCAATAAAAAATGATAAAGGGGATATCACCACCGATCCCACAGAAATACAAACTACCATCAGAGAATACTATAAACACCTCTACGCAAATCAACTAGAATATCTAGAAGAAATGGATAATTTCCTGATTTTCCAAGACTAAACCAGGAAGAAGTTGAATCCCTGAATAGACCAATAGCAGGCTCTGAAATTGAGGCAATAATTAATAGCCTACCAACCAAAAAAATTCCAGGACCAGATGGATTCACAGCTGAATTCTACCAGAGGTACAAGGAGGAGCTGGTACCATTCCTTCTGAAACTATTCCAATCAATAGAAAAAGAAGGAATCCTCCCTAACTCTTTTTATGTGGCCAACATTATCCTGATACCAAAGCCTGGCAGAGACACAACAATAAAAGAAAATTTTAGACCAATATCCTTGATGAACATCAATGCAAAAATGCCCAATAAAATACTGGCAAACCGGATCCAGCAGCACATCAAAAAGCTTATCCACCATGATCAAGTGGGCTTCATCCCTGGGATGCAAGGCTGGTTCAACATTCGCAAATCAATCAACGTAATCCAGCATATAAACAGAACCAAAGACAAGAACCACATGATTATCTCAATAGATGCAGAAAAGGCTTTGGACAAAATTCAACAGCCCTTCATGCTAAAAACGCTCAACAAATTCGGTATTGAGGGACGTACCTCAAAATTATAAGAGCTATTTATGACAAACCCACAGCCAATATCATACTGAATGGGCAAAAACTGGAAAAATTCCCTTTGAAAACTGGCACAAGACAGGGATGTCCTCTCTCACCACTCCTATTCAACATAGTGTTGGAAGTTCTGGTTAGGGCAATCAGACAAGAGAAAGAAATCAAGGTATCCAGTTAGGAAAGGAAGAAGTCAAATTGTCCCTGTTTGCAGACAACATGATTGTATATTTAGAAAATCACATTGTCTCAGCCCAAAATCTCCTTAAGCTGATAAGCAACTTCAGCAAAGTCTCAGGATACAAAATTAATGTGTAAAAATCACAAGCATTCTTATACACCAGTAACAGACAGAGAGCCAAATCATGAATGAACTTCCATTCACAATTGCTTCAAAGAGAATAAAATACCTAGGAATCCAACTTACAAGGAATGTAAAGGATCTCTTCAAGGAGAACTACAAACCACTGCTCAGTGAAATAAAAGAGGACACAAATAAATGGAAGAACATACTATGCTCATGGATAGGAAGACTCAATATCATGAAAATCGCCATACTGCCCAAGGTAATTTATAGAATCAATGCCATCCCCATCAAGCTACCAATGAGTTTATTCACAGAATTGAAAAAAAACTGCTTTAAAGTTCATATGGAACCAAAACACCCCGCATTGCCAAGACAATCCTAAGTCAAAAGAACAAAGCTGGAGGCATCACGCTACCTGACTTCAAACTATACTACAAGGCTACAGTAATCAAAACAGCATGGTACTGGTACCAAAACAGAGATATAGACCAATGGAACAGAACAGAGTCCTCAGAAATAATACCACACATCTACAGCCATCTGATCTTTGACAAACCTGAGAGAAACAAGAAATGGGGAAAGGATTCCCTATTTAATAAATGGTGCTGGGAAAATTGGCTAGCCGTAAGTAGAAAGCTGAAACTGGATCCTTTCCTTACTCCTTATACGAATATTAATTCAAGATGGATTAGAGACTTAAATGTCAAACCTAATACCATAAAAACCCTAGAAGAAAACCTAGGTAGTACCATTCAGGACATAGGCATGGGCAAGGACTTCACGTCTAAAACACCAAAAGCAACGGCAGCAAAAGCCAAAATTGACAAATGGGATCTAATTAAACTAAAGAGCTTCTGCACAGCAAAAGAAACTACCATCAGAGTGAACAGGCAACCTACAGAATGGGAGAAAATTTTTGCAATCTTCTCATCTGACAAAGGGCTAATATCCAGAACCTACAAAGAACTCAAACAAATTTACAAGTAAAAAAACAAACCACCCCATCAAAAAGTGGGCAAAGGATATGAACAGACATTTCTCAAAAGAAGACATTCATACAGCCAACAGACACATGAAAAAATGCTCATCATCACTCGCCATCAGAGAAATGCAAATCAAAACCACAATGAGATACCATCTCACACCAGATAGAATGGCAATCATTAAAAAGTCAGGAAACAACAGGTGCTGGAGAGGATGTGGAGAAATAGGAACACTTTTACACTGTTGGTGGGATTGTAAACTAGTTCAACCATTATGGAAAACAGTATGGCAATTCCTCAAGGATCTAGAACTAGATGTACCATATGATCCAGCCATCCCACTACTGGGTATATACCCAAAGGATTATAAATCATGCTGCTATAAAGACACATGCACACATATGTTTATTGCGGCACTATTCACAATAGCAAAGACTTGGAATCAACCCAAATGTCCATCTGTGACAGACTGGATTAAGAAAATATGGCACATATACACCATGGAATACTATGCAGCCATAAAAAAGGATGAGTTTGCGTCCTTTGTAGGGACATGGATGCAGCTGGAAACCATCATTCTTAGCAAACTATCACAAGAAGAGAAAACCAAACACCGCATGTCCTCACTCATAGGTGGGAACTGAACAATGAGATCACTTGGACTCGGGAAGGGGAACATCACACATCGGGGCCTATCTTGGCGGGGGAGGGATTGCATTGGTAGTTACACCTGATATAAATGACGAATTGATGGGTGCTGACGAGTTGATGGGTGCAGCACAGCAACATGGCCCAAGTATACATATGTAACCAACCTGCACGTTATGCACATGTACCCTAGAACTTAAAGTATAATAATAATAATAATAAAAACATAAAATGTTTGAATTATACTTTAATTGTGAGAAATGGAAGTTTTTCATTCATGCATTTTTGGGGTAAATTTAAAGAGTTTTTGGCCTAAAAAATAAAGGGATGTTTTTGGCTTTTATTATTCATCTAGGAGCATCCAGAACCTCATCACTGAATGAAGAATGAAACTTTTTCTCATCTTTATGTCTCCCATTGTATTTATTTAAACATAAAGCTAAGAGTTCTTGTGGCATCAACCCGTATACCAGTGTTTTTGGGATCAATGTGTTTCCAGGTTTAATGTGAATCAGGAAGTGAGATTACTTATCCTGATAATTCTTATAAATGAACAGCAAACTTTTTTTCCTCTGAAACTAGTATCAAATGCTCCTTAGGCCTCATATATCGTTAACTATAATGGCCTAGGAAATGAGAAGTACAGATTCTCTAATTCCAGTTTGTTATTTTTCAGGGTTTAAATTACATAGATTACTTAGTATGTGTTAAGCAGCACACCAGCACTAACCTTGAGTACTATAAATGATAAATAAGTGATGCCAGGATGTCAAAAATAGCATTTTTTGCCATGCCATTTGCTTGCCTAATTCACTGAAGTCGTGGATTATTTCAGTTGCACAACACAGAAGAGATATGAAAGTAATGCAAAACTGCAATTACTTTTGCACCAACATAATATAATCAGTAATGGCAAAAACGTCAATGACTTTTCCACCAACAATATAGTCAGTTTCAGTGAGGTTCAGTAAAGCCATCAGAAAATTATATTTTTTTTTTTTTTTAATTATCCTTGGAGAAACTATTCACCAGTGGGGGAAAAAAAAATGAGGCAAGGAATTGGAGTTACTCTGATGTTCAAAAAAATGAAAGACACATTGATTCATATAATTTTCTAAGGCTAATATAGTTTAAGAGAACATTGTCTGAATAACATTTTGTGCTTAGAATTACTATTTAAATGTGACACCTATATCTACATTGATATCTAATTTTTACCTACTTGTGTAAGAAGTTTTAAACAGGCAAAATAGAAAGACACAATGAAGAAATATTACTTTGCACCTTTTGTTACACAGTTTTATAGTGGTTAAGTGTCCTTGGCTGAAGATGGGCACCTTAAGGGAGCCATGCTGAAACTGTGGCTGGAACTTCTGGAAAGTACTGTTTGGAATGAACACCCAGAAAGTTTTTATCCTTTTATACTAAGCCTAAACAAAAATAAATCTTTCTGCAAAAGTGCTAATGTGACATTAAACATGACCTTTTAAGCAACTGATTGAAATGCAAGTTTAAAAAAAAGAAAGAAAGCTAAATAACATCACATCAAATAATACATCAATTTATTTTAGCTTTATTAAAAATTCAAAAATAAATTTTTGATTTAAAGGATTATGAGCATAGAATATATGTTTGTATGGTGCTGCATGCTAAAATTATAAGACTTTTTACTCAGCTAATATTTTTATGCCGATGTAATTTTGACAACAAATAATTAACATATCACTATGCTTGTTACCTCTGGTCTCTAGCATAATGTCTAAGTGAAGCTTAGAAAGAGATGTTAGACTAAACCTTCACAAATTCTTGAAATGAATACATACGGAAGTGGAAGACACATTGATTAACATAGGGTCACCCTAGATGAGATGAAAGATGACTTTTATTGTGATGATTCGGAGGAAGCTGCCAAACAGCTAACAGCCCCAGAAAAATCGACAGGAGAACATGTTTCAATGTAATCACCAGTTACTTGTTCATGGGAAAGTGGAATACAATACTTAGAATACGTCAGTTAGGAATTAAAGAGGATAATTATGTTAAAAAGTATATTCTTGACCCAGGAAGGGTCTTGTGATGATGTAGAGGAATGGAATACTCAACAATGTAATTGACCCCTAAATTGCTGTATAATAAACTAAGGGGTGAAGGTGTATTGCATTCCATTAGACTGATGGCTTCTATGCCTCTGAGAAGCTGTGATTGATAAATTAAGTGTAAAACCTTTTTGAAATCTTAGTGTTTTACCTACATATTATTTCTTGTACTTTGACTCCTTTATGTAATTACATTGGTTTAATTGTGATTATCCTTCTCAAACTAATGGTGCAGCAATGGGGAAACATATACAAAAACCCGTATCTAAGATTTGGTGCGTATTGACTTAGATATGAATAAATATTTATACATATATGTAAGTTAAGGTAAGTGACCATACTTTCCTTCAGGGTACACCAATGGGCCTAGTAGTTGTCTGTTTATCACCAGTATTTCTCTTTTGATTAAGGATTCCTCTTCTAGTCAGTGGGAGTTCTATATGGAAATAATTTGCAAGAGTCAAATAGGAAATGGGAATTTGAAAGGACCTTTTGAAGTTCCGTAAGTTAGATTTTATTTTTTTAAATATTTTTTTCAATTAATCACAGAATTATATTCCCCTGGCTACTTAAATTTTAAAAACGGCTGTTTATCACATTAAACTAATACTTTATAGTCTGAAGCTTACTTGCTGCACAGTGGATTACATGTTATAAGGATACATACAACTCTATTTGAGCACTGGAGAAATATTTTGAAATTGTGTACACTTTATTCTTTTTAAAAATGTCCCAGTTTGCCTTTTAATGTTCTCAGTATTAAGAGGTTTACAACCATGGCCTTTATTTATAAAACACTTAATTATTCCTTTTCAAAAGAAAATTCTAAACTGCCTTGCTTAAGAATTTCCATTCTTGATCCTAAGGAGATTCTCAGTAACAGGTTTTGGTATGGTCACATCACACATTTTTGCTTCTAACCTAACTCTATTTTATTTTTAAGCTTAACCACTGTTTTTTCTGTTCTTGGTGTACATGGAAATCAATCTACAGCAAAAGCCTCCCTTGAATAACTTCTTGCAATTAAAATAAGCATATAATGCACAATTCAACTTTCTTTTCACCAATGAATCACTCTCATATCTTTCAGTTACTTTCCTCATTAGGGGTGGTTTTAAATTTTTTTTTTTTTTTTTTTTTTTTTTTGCTGAGCTTTATTTATGTATGTATTTATTTATTCTCTCACTTGTCTTTCAAGCATCTCAAAAGCCAAAGAAGTCAGGCCAGGAACTGGGAGCATTGTCATAATAAAGTCATAACTTATAACTAAGTGTAACTCAATAAGGAAATGTTAGGTCTATGAAATTCTGGAGAGGTCATGATTTACCCTGATCATTGAAATTCAGGACTTTTAGTTTGCTTTCTTTGCTTTTTATTTTTACATAACTCATAAGACAAGGTAATATGAATTTTTAGGTAAAATGTTGCTGATATTGTGACATCATCATTTTTGAATTTTTTAATAGTGATGCAATTAAAAAATAAAAAGCAACAACACACAGATGGTAAAAATGAATATAAGTATATTAAATTGATTTATAAAAGCAAAACTATGCTACAATTAAAATATTTATTAAAACTTGGCTGGGCATGGTGGCTTATGCCTATAATCCCAGTACTTTCGGAGGCCAAGGTGGGTGGATCCCAGTACTTTCAGAGGCCAAGGAAATCAAGACCAGCCTGGGCAACATGACGAACCCTGTCTCTACAAGAAATACAAAAATCATCTGGGCATGGTGATGTGCACCTGTATTTCCAGCTACTGAGGGGACTGAGGTGGGAGAAGAGATTCAGCCCTGAATGTCAAGGCTTCACTGACCCATGACCATTCCACTAAACTCCAGCCTGGGTGATAGAACAAGACCCTGTCTCAAAAAAAAAAAAAAAAAAAAAAAAAAAAAAAATTAAAACTTTAAACATAAATAATTTAAAACAAAATGAAAAGGAATATACATTAATTCATTGTTACTATGATTTAGCAATGTAATGAATTCAAAATATGCATGACTAAATGCTGGAAGAGATACAGAAACATTGACTAGTGTTTGGGTTATTGTTTGCTTTATTCTTTCTATATTTTATGTTATTGTATTAGTTCTCAAATGTTAGAAGAATTCAAAGAATGTCTGGAAGTCTCCTACAAGTGAATTGCAGTATAAGCCCTTAGGATTTTGGAGCAAAACCCTGCCATCCTCTGTGAATATTCTCTTTTTGAGAAAAACCTCTTTGCCTGCTACTAGGCATTAGTAGAGATTGAACACTTAAATATGGGCCACTAGGCTACCATGAGACCTGAGCTGCCATTCACTATCAGATTAATACAAAAGAAATTGTGATTTTGGCCAAAACCAACCTCATAGTTATTATCTGACTCTCAAAGCCATAAAGCTAGCTATGCATAGCAATATTCCATCATCAAATGGAAGAGGTATATACATAATCAGGCCAGAGCAAACCCTGAAGAACACAAGTAAACCATATAAAGAAATGACCCAAATGTCCATGGTACCCACTTCTGCTGCACTGCCTTCTCTCTCTCAGGCTATACCTACAGTTACATGGGAAGTCCCTTGATCAGTTCACTGAGAAAAAATAAGACTGAGCCCCGGTTTACAGATGGTTCTGCAATGATATACAGGCTTCATTAAAAAGGGGATAGCTGCAAAACTATAGCCCCTTTCTGGAGCATCCCTGTAGGACAGTAATGAAAAGAAATGCTTCCTTGTAGACAGAACTTCAGGCAGTGCACCTAAGTGCACCTTGCTTCAGTGCAGAAATAGTCAGACATACAATTATATACCAATTAATGGGCTCTAGCCAATGATTTTGCAGGACAGTCAGGGATTTGCAAGGTATGTTATTGGAAAATTGGCCACAAGGAAATTTGGGGAAGACCTATATGAATAGATATTCCTGAGTGGGCAAAAGTCATGCAAATGTATATATCTTATGTTAAAGCTTACAATGGTGACCTCAGCAGAAGAGGATTTTAATAATCCAGTATATAGGGTGACCTACTTTGTGAATACTAGTCAGCCTTCTCCTGCAGCTACCCCTGCCATTGCCCAATGGGCTCATATAAAAACGGCCAAGGTGGCAGAGTTGGAGGTTATACATGGTCTCAGGAACATTGACTTCCACTCACCAAGGTCAACATGGCTACAGCCACTGCTAAGTGACCAATCTGCCAGTAGCATAGACCAAAACTGAGCCCACAACATGGCACCCTTCCCTTGGGTGATCAATCAGCTACCTGGTAGAAGGTTGATGACATTGGACCACTTCTATTATGGAAAGGACAATGTTTTGTCTTTACTGGAATAGATACTTACTCTGAATATATATGTGCCTTTCCTGTACACAATACTTTTATCAGAACTACCATCTCTGGACTAATAGAATGCCTTATTTATCATTATGTTATTCCATATAGCATCCCTTCTCATTAATGAACTCACTTTACAGCAAAAGAAGTATGACAATGGTCCCATGCTTGTGATATTCACTGTTCTTGCCATGTTTTCCACCATTCTAAAGCAGCTTCCTTGATAGAATGCTGGAATAGCCTTTGAAGACTCAATTACAGCACCAGCTAGGTGGCAATGCCTGATAGGCTGAGGCAAAATTCTCCAGAAGCCTGCATATGCTCTAAATCAGCATCTAATATATGGTGCTAGGATTCACAGGTCCAGGAAATCAAGTAGTGGAAATGGGAGTGACACCATTTATGGTTACTTCTGATCACTCAGTAGCAAAATTTGAGCGTTCTGTTTGAAGATCTTATGCCCTGCTGTCCTAGAGGTCTTAGTTCCAAAGGGAGAAATGCTTCCATTGGAAGATACAACAATGATTCCATTAAGCTGGAAGTCATGTCTGCTGCCCAGTCATTTGGGACTCTTCATGCCTCTATGACCTATGATTAAGGTCCATGAAATTACAACCAAATTCAAGCAGGATTATTAATGTCTCAGATCCTTCAAGAGTGAAGGTTTCGGTCACCTCATCAAGTTTGAGACTGCAACCAGATAAAGTGCTTGGTGAAAGGAAAGGGGATACAAAATGTACAGGAAAGGAAAGTAGTGATAAATACCAGTTACAACGCATCACCAATTTCAGAAAAGAAGCCAGTAATTGTCATGAGTGTTTTATCCTAATTTTGTTATGAATATACTTATGCATATGTATATATATATGCACACACACAGAGATGTAAACATATATTACATATATGTGTATATGTATGTGTATATGTATAAGATTCCCTCTCATTACTTTATCATGTAGAGCAAGATGTATTAACTATATATCATTAGTGTTTAAGTATTGTTAATTTTTACATTATAGTGTTTAAGGCACAACATATCAAGAAGAAAAGAAAACATCATTCAAGGACGGCATCTCTTCTTGAAAGAATTTGCATTTTCAGTTGTGCACAGGCTAGTTGTACATGCCAGTCAGAATTAAGACCTCGTTATTGTCATCATCTGGAGATTAAGCATGGCTTAAAGACATGTGTATGAGTATCATACACAGCTGACATACAGGTGACAAGGGTTGAATTTGTGATTGTTACTTTTGTCAAGTTAACTGGGTCACAGAGTGCCTAGATATTTGGGCAAATATTATTCTGGTTGTGTCTATGAGTGTGGTTTTGGGTGAGGTTAACAATTAAATCAATAAACTGAGTAAAGCAATTTGTTCTTCCTAATGGAGGTAGGTAGGCTTATTTCAACTAGGTAAAGGACAGAATAAAACAAAAAGGCTAACCCTGCCCTGAGTAAGAGATAATTCTTCCTCCTTGACATCCTTTGAACTGAGACATCATTTTTTTTTTCCCCTTCTTTCAGACTACCTGAAACACCAGCTTTTCCTGGGTCTGAAGCCTGCCAACCTTTGAACTGGAAATACATTATCACCTACAATTGGCTTTCCTGGTTTTCGTGCACTCAGACTTGGACTGGAACTAAATCATTTCCTGCCTGGATCTGCAGCTTGCCGGATCACCCTGCAAATCTTGCAACTTTTCAACTTCCATAATCTTGTGAGTTAATTTCTTATAATAAATCTCTTTATATATAATATTATATAAAATATATATACGTACATTATATATATTTTATTATATATATATAAACAGGATATATTATAATATATCCTGTTTCTTCTGTTCTCTGGAGATCTCTGACTAATACAAGCATAAACTATTTAAAAAATGAACCGGATCAATGGTTGGGTGAAAGAAGGATGAATGAATGAATAAACAGAAAAATAAATAATATTGATTAATTGAACCATCTTATGCAATGTAACATCAGACCTCAGAAATGTAGAGTTGAAATTTGTGAGCTGATGTCTCTTCTGTATTGTTCAATTATTTTTAAATATCTTCCTGATTTACTTGAGTTTCCATTTTCTAATAGTCCTTAAGAAACCATCACTTATCCCAAATCACTTGTGCTCCTTTCTTTACCAACTATATGAATGTACCACATTATATTCATCTACCTTTTGATAGACAATGAAATATGTTTCAGATTTTGCTTATGATAAATACACTTTATATGTAAGTTTATGAAAAATCTTTGTATGAAAACATTCTTTTATTTTTCTTGGGTAAGGGCTTAAAATGGAATGGCTGGATCGTATAGTACAGATATGCTTAAACGTTTTAAGAAACTGATAAATTATTTTCTAACGTGGTGGTATGTTTTATATTTCTAATATTTCTACTAGCTACATATGAGAGTGCTTGTTCTTCCACATCCCCATCGCCACCTGATATGATCAGATTTTTTAGGTTTTAGCCATTCTCATAGGTGTGTGGTGGTATCTGATTGTGATTTTTATCTTATCATTCCCTAATAAATAATATTAAATGTATTTTTATGTGCTTATGTGTCATAAATGTGTCTTCTTTGATGAAGTGTGTTTCAAATCTTTTTAAAATTTTTGTATTGATAATACACAATATTTGTACTTATTTATGAAGTACATGCAATATTTTGTTACATGGATGGAAAGTGTAATCATCAAGTCAGGGCATTTAGGATATCCATCACTTCAAGTATTTACCATTTCTCTATGTTGGGAACATTTCAAGTTCTTTCTTCAAGCTATTTTAAAGTATGCAATAAATTGTCGTTAACTATAGACACCCTACTCTGCTATCAACATCAGAAATTAATTCTTCTAACTGAATGTTTGTATCCATTAACCAATTCCTCTTTACTTCCTCCCACACCCCAATACATGCCCTTCCCATCCAGGGTATCTATCTTTTTACTCCCTACCTTCGTGAGATTAATGTTTATACCTTTTACGTGTGAGTGAGAGCATACACTATTTGTATTTCTGTGCCTGAGTTATTTTAATTAACATAGTAATATAGTTTGGCTATTTGTCCCTGCCCAAATCTCATGTTGAATTGTAATCCCCAATGCTGGAGTTAGGGCCTGGTTGGAGGTGTTTGAATCATGGGGGTGGATCCCTCACGACTTGGTGTGTCTTTGTAACAGTGAGTTCTCATGAGATCTGGTCATTCAAAAGTGTATGGGACCTCCCCCTCCACTCTCTCTTTGGCATTCTCCCGTTTTTACCACGTGATGTGATAGCTCCCCCTTTGCCATCTTCCATGATTGGAAGTTTCCTGAGGCCTCCCCAGAATCAGATGCTTCAGTAATTCCTCTACAGCCTGCAGAACTGTGAGGCAGTTAAACTCCTGAAGTATTTCTTTACCAATTTTTTTTTTTTTTTTGATAAATCTCCATACTGTTTTCCATAGTGGCTGTGCTAATTAACATAACCATTAACAGTGTGTAAGAGTTCCATTTTGTTTTCATCCCTCCTGGCATTTAATATTTTTGTGTTTTTAATCATAGTCATCATAAGTGGAATAAAATAATATTTCATTGTGGTTTTGATATGCATTGTCCTGATGATTAATGATGGCGATAATGTTTTCATATAGCTGTTGGCCATTTGTATGTCTTCTTTTAAAACATGTCTAGTCATGTCTTTTGCCCAGTTTTATAATGGGATTTTATTTTCTTCCTTCTCTTAAGCCATCTGACTTCCTAGTATATTTTGAATATTAGTTGCTTGTCAGATGAATAGTTGGCAACTGTTTTCTCCCATTGAACAGGTTATTGTTTCACTTTATTGGCTATTTCCTTTGCTGTGAAGGAACTTTTTAATTTAACATAGTCCTATTTGTCTATTGTTGCTTTCGTTGCCTGTGATGTTGAGGTCTTAGCCATAAAATCTTCACTTCTATCAATAATCAGAGGTGTTTCCTCTATGTTTTCTTCTAGAAGCTTTATAGTTCCAGGAGTTAAGTCTTTTAATACATCTTGAGTTAATTTTTGTACAAGAGACAGGGGTCTAGTTTCATTTTCTGCATGTGAATATACAATTTTCACAACACCATTTATTAAAGAAGGAATTCTATTCACAATGCATGTTCTCGACACCACTGTTGAATGTAGGCTATAAATATGTGGATTCATTTCTTAATTCCATATTCTGTTCTATTGGTCTGTGTGTCTGTTTTATTTCATCGTCATGGTGTTTTGATTATTATAGCCTTGGAAGGTATTTTGAAGTCAGGTAGTATAATGCCTCCAGCTGTCTTCTTTTCACTCAGAATTGCTTTGGCTATTTGTGCTCTGTTTCTGTTTCATATGAATTTTAAGATTTTTTTTTTCCATTTCTGTAATACTTACCATTATTATTTTGATAGGGATTGCACTGACTCCATAGATTGCTTTGGGTAGTAGGGTAACTGATGATATGAATTTTTTTCAATCCATGAATATGGAATATTTTTCTCCTTGTTTGTGTTCTCTAATTTGTTTTTATCAGAATTTTGTGATTTCCTTGTAGAGGACTTTCATCTTCTTGATTACATTTATTTCTAGGTATTTTCTTCTTTTGTAGCTCTATAACTGGGTTTGGATTCTTACTTTCTTTTTCATGTAGCTAATTATTGGTGTACAGAAACACTAGTGATTCTTGTATGCTGATTTCGTATCCTGCAATTTTACTTTTATTTATCAGATCTGAGATTTTGGTGGAGTCTAGTTTTTTGTAGACATAAAGTTATATGTTCTACAATGGGGAACAACTCAACTTTCTCTTTTTTATTTTACATGACATTTATTTCTTTCTCTTGCCTAATTGCTCTGGCTTAGACTTCCAATACTATGCTGAATAAGAGATGGTAAATATGGATACCCTTATCTTGTTTCCATTCTTAAAAGAAAAAGAAATATTAAGCTTTCTGCCTTTCAATATAATGTTAGCTGCACATTTATCATATACGGGCCTTGTTAAGTTGAGGTATGTTCTCTTCATGCCTCTTTGTTGAGAGTTTTTATCATGAAGGTGTGTTGAATTTTATCAATGTTTTCTTTCTCCATCTACTGTGGTGATTAGATCATTCTGATGATGTGATATGTTACATTTGTTGATTTTTGTATATTGGACAATCCTTGTATCTCTGCGATAAATTACACTTAATCATGGTGTATTATTTTTTTGATGTACTACTGAACTCAGCTTGCCAGTGTTTTGCTGAGAACTTTTGTGTCTTATGTTCATGAGGAACATTGACCTGTAGCTTTGTATCTTAGTTGCATTCTTTTCTGGTTTTGGTATAAGGGTAATGCTGGTCTCATAGAATGAATTAGGGAAAATTCTTTCCTTTTCATTTTTTGGAATACTTTGGGGATAATTGGTTTTAGTTCTTCTGTGTAAGTTTGGAAGAATTTAGTAGTGAAGCCATTCTGTCCTGCACTTCTAAGACTTTTATTACTAATTTAGTTGCATTAGTAATTATTCATTAGTTACAGTTTTCTATTTCTTCTTGATTCAACCTTGGTAGGTTGTATGTGTTAGGGAATTTATCAATTTCCTATACGTTTTTTAACTAGTTAGTACATTGTTGTTTATATTAATCTCTGATGATATTTTGTATTTCTGGGGGTATCAGTTGTAGTGTTTCCTTTTAATTCTAATTATATTTATTTGGGTCTTCTCTCTTTTACTTTTAGTCTAGCTAAAAATTTTCCAATTTTGTGTGCCTTTTCACAAAACCAAATTTTTATTTTTTTGATCTTCTGTATTTTTTGTCTCAATTTTATTTAGTTCTGCTCTGTTCTTTATTGTTTCTTTTATTTTATTTCTAGTTCCTTGAGATACATTTTAGATAGTTTATTTAGAATCTTCTATTTTTCAATAGGTGTATATTGCTATAAACTTCCTTTTTATCACACTTTTGCAGTATCCTATAGATTTTGGGAAGTTGTGTTTTGATTTTCATTTGTTTTAGCTTAAATTTTTTTTTTTTTTTTTTTTTTTTTTGTCCTTAATTTCTTCCCTGACTCCGTGGTCATTCAGAAGCATATTGTATACTTTCTACGTATTCATGCAGCTTCTGAAGTTCCTCTTGTTATTGAATATTAATGCTATTCTATCTGAGAATAAATTAGATGTGATTTTTATTTTCTAAACATTGTTAAGTCTTCTTTTTTGTCCTAGCATATGGTCTATCATAAAAAATGTTCCATATACTGATGAGGAGGATATGTTTTCTAGCTACTGAATAAAATTTTCTGTAGAAGTCTAGTGTGCAGCTAAATTCTAATATTTCTTTGTTTTCTGTGTAAATAAACTTTCTAATGCAGAAGAAGGAGGCTAAACTCTCTAACTATTGAAGTTTATCTCGCTCTCTCTTTAGATCTAATAATATTTTCTTTATGTATCTGGGTGCTCTGGTTTTGGGTGCATATGTTTAGACTTGTTAAATCCTCTTTCTGTTTTTTTCTGAAATTTATTTACTTACTTCATTATTATATAATTACCTCCTTTGTCTTACTTGAACAGTTTTTAACTTAAAGTTTCATTTATCTAACATTAATATAGCTACTCCTGACCATTATTGGTTTCTATTTGTATGGAATATCTTTTTCCAATGATTTAATTTTTGTCTATATATATCTTTACAGATGACCTCAGTTTCTTGTAGATAGCATATCCATGGGTCATATTTTTTATCCATATATCCAGTGTATATCTTGTAAGTGAAAAGTTTAATACATTAAGAGTCAACATTGTTATTAATATATGAGAACTTATTCTGGTAATTTTACAAATTGATTTCTAATTGTTTTGTGTAATTTCCTTCCTTTCTCTCATATTCTTTATCATTGGGTTTCATGGTTGTCTGTAGTGGTAACATTTTATCTTTTCTTTTCTTCATTTGGGTGTTTGCTCTACAGGTGGACTTTATACCTTCATGTAATTTAATGATGATAAATATTGTCTTTTTACTTCCAGTTAGAGGATTTAAGAGTTTCTTACATGTCTCATCTAGTGGTCATGAATTTCCTCAGCTTCTTTTTTGTGTGGGAAAGACTTTATTTCTTCTTCGTTTATGAAGAAAAACTTCACTGAGTCTAGTATCTTTGGTGGTGATTTTTTTAATCTCTCAGATCTTCGCATATACCATTCCATTCCCTATCTGTATGGTTTCTGCTGACAATCTGCTATTAGTCTGATGGGATTTCACTTATAAATGACTGGATACTTTTCTCTTGCTATTTTTAGAACTGCCTCTTTGTCTTTGACTTTTGACAATTTGATTATAATATGCCATGGAGAAGACACTTTGAAACTATATCTGTTTGGGGATCGATTAGTTTTCTGTATCTGGATGTCTTAATCTCTTGTAAGGCTTGGGAAGTTTTCAGCTGTTATTTTGTTAAATATTTTTTCCTTTTCACTTTTTCTTTGCCTTCTTACACGCTAACAATTATAATATTTGGTCACATTATGGTGTTCTATGTGTCACATAGGCTTTGTTTATTCTTTTAAATTATTTTTGTCTAATCAAGTTATTTTAAAAGACCTGTCTTTAATTTCTACATTTTTCTATTCTGCTTGATATAGTCTATTGTTGAAGCTTTCATTCAATGAATGTTTTAATTCTATAATCTCTATTTTGTTCTTTAATGATATCAATCTTTTTGATAAACTGCTCATTCATACACTGATCTTAAAAATTTCTTTCTATTGCTTTTTTTCCAAGTTTTCTTGTGTATTACACAATTTCTTTAATACCATTATTTTGAATTATTTTTTTCCAGGATTTTAGAAATTTTCTGTTTTTTGCTTTGTTTTGTTGTGTTTTGACACAGAATCTTGCTCTGTCACCCAGGCTGGAATGTATATAAATTTATTTATTCAAATCTGTTACTTAAGAATTATTATGTTCCATTAGAGCTGTTCTATTGCCTTGCTCTATCATGTATATTGTGTCCTTATTTTTTATCTGTGCATCTGACATAAGATTCACTCCTTCCAATTTTTTTTTAACTTGTTTTCACAGGGGAAGGCTTTTTCCTAAATATGTATCTATGCCATTGGTTGGGTAGGGCATTTCGATTCTGTGTTTGTGCAGTAGTGTAGGCTCTGTATGATTTATTCATCTGTAAAACGTGTCAGTAATGTTTGTTATTTCTTCACAGGGCTCGGGTGTGGTCGTTAGTGTAAGCTGTGGCACAGTTTTGCTAGGGATGGGCACATCAGGTGAACCAGTCCTGTGGCTTCAGTGGGGACAGCAGTAGGTAAATCATGCCCATCCTTAGGCACCAGGATGGTATATGCTGGCTCCAAATAGTAGCTGGTCTAGGTAGGTACGGTTATGGGCCCCCAGGCACCTTGTTCGGGTGCCACCAGTGGCAGCAGTGTGCTAAGTTGGTAGGCAGTTCCTCAGGATACTGGGAAGCTGGCATGATGTTGGCAATGGCAGTAGCTGTGGTGGGACAGTCATCTGGCTCCTCGGCATTACATTCTGGTACTAGCAGGGACTGTGGTGGACTGGGTGGGCCAGTCCCCAGGCTCAGAGGTGGCATGTGTGGATGTGTGGTGCCTGCTGTGGTATGGTCGTAGCAGCAGTTTGTTGGAGGAGAAGTGCTCAGGTGTCAATTGAATGGGCGAGGCTGGTCTCTGGTCCCCTGGACAGTTAACTCAGGTGCAGGGAGGGTGGAGTCAAGCCAGGGAGAACTTTGCCCAGGCACCCTCATGTTGCATACCACTCAGTTCTAGCTGTTGTATGCAAGAACAGGGTAATTCCCAGGCTCCAGCAGAATGTTTGATTGAGGGTGGCAGTGTCTACACTGTGTTCCTGATGCTGGGGAAGGTAGAGTAGCTGTAACTGGCAGCAGCAGTAAACAGGAGCTTCCAGTTGATGCCTATAAAAAAGTAACCTTTCTTCATGGCACTTTTAAATGCAGAGTGGCACTACTGGCGGTGGCAAGATCATTGCCAGTGGCTTGTACCTTGGCCCTGGCAGTAGCAGCTAGCAGTAGCACCCAGCTGTGGGTAAGGAATGTCAATGGGGGTCCAATGATGTAGAGATCCAGGCTGTTGAGCCCAATGGCAGGATGCAGTCTGATGGGGTCTATGGCCTCATAATGGCACCTTTCTACAGCTTCTTGATGCTGGGTGATGTGTGAGACCCAATGTGAAGTCCTTCTCTGGAGGAATGCAGTTGTGCAGTATCCAGAGAGTTCCTTATGTTAGTCTCAGAGCCCATGTACATTGAAGGCCTCTTCCATGGCTAGGATTGCATAAATACATGGTTGAAATGTGGACTTCTTGGAATCACTCACTTACACATTCCCCACATTGTGAAACTTCTCCAGGCTCCCAGATGATCTTGGCCAAGCAGATGTCCTTGCTTCCCTGTCCTCCCTTGCCTGAAGTGTTTCTTGTCACTTTTTTATTGAATATAGATTTCTGTCTTAGGGGATCTATTTAGAGTGTTCGTTCAAATGTTCTGCCCATTTCTACTGTGCTATTCTCATTTTCTTTTTTTTTTCTTTTTTATTTTTTTATTTTTTATTTTTTGAGACGGAGTCTTGCTCTGTCACCCAGGCTGGAGTACAGTGGCGTGATCTCGGCTCACTGCAAGCTCGCCTCCTGGGTTTACGCCATTCTCCTGCCTCAGCCTCCCGAGTAGCTGGGACTACAGGAGCCCGCCACATCGCCCAGCTAGTTTTTTGTATTTTTAGTAGAGACGGGGTTTCACCGTGTTAGCCAGGATGGTCTCAATCTCCTGACCTCATGATCTGCCCACCTCTGCCTCACAAAGTGCTGAGATTACAGGCTTGAGCCACCGCGCCCGGCCTCATTTTCTTATTATTGAGTTTTGGTAGTTCTTTATATATTCTAGACAAAAAAAAAAAAAAAAAAAAAAAAAAAAAAAAAACTTTATCAAATGTACAGTTTGCAATTTTGTAATCCACTATCTAGTTTGTGTTTTCATTCTTTTATCAGAAACATTGGAAGAGCAATTCTTAATTTTAATGAGGTTTGGTATATCAATAAGTTCTTTTATAAATTGTACTTCCAGTGTTGTATCTAAGAAATATTTGATTACTCCAAGATGAAAAAGGTTGATTTCTTTCTAGAAATTGTAAAGCTTTCATATATAGTGTGAGATATGGTCTAGAAATACTTTATTTAAAAAAAAAATGTTTTTTTTTTTTTTTGCATATGTATATCCAGTTATTTCAGAAACATGTGTTAAAATTGTTATTCATATCAGTGTGCATATATTTTGGCTTAATATTCAGTCCCATTTACATATTTGCTTATTTTTACACCATACTATGTTGTCTTAAATAGAGTAGGTTTATAATAAATCTTAAAGTCAGAGACTATAAATAAATTTATTTTTCCTTTTTCATACTTGTTTTGGGTATTCTAGTTTCTTTGAAAGGTCCTATGAATTTGTGAATTAGTTTGCCACTTTGTACAAATGATAATCGAGTTTTGATTGGAATTGTGTTGATTCCACAGAAAAAAAAATAGAGATAATTTAAATCTTAATATTATTGAGTGTTCTGACACTGGAGCACATTATATTTTTCATGTTTTTAGGTCTCCTTTAAATTCTCTTAACAGTGTTTTAGAGTTTTCAATATAAAGATCTCTGACATATTTTGTCAAATTTTCCCCTACAGCCTTTATGTTTCTTGATAATATTATAAATAGTATTTTTAAAATTTTAGTTTCTGACTTTTTCATTGATAGTAGATAGAAGCACAATTTTCAAAACAGTGATGTAACTTTCTACCAACTTTGCCAAATTTACTTATGATTTTGCATAACTTTTTATAGATCTTAATGGACTTTCTATATAATTTCCCATATGGTCTTGTAAATAATAATAGTTTTACTTCTTCTTTCCAGTCTATGTGTGTTTTATTCTTTTTTCTTTTTATTTTATTAAATAGAACCTCCAAAATAATGTTGAATAGAAGTGACCAGAGCTGACACCTTTGCATTTTTCCTGATTTTGTGAGGGAGTTTTGGTGTAGGAATTCAGAATTTCACCATTAAGTGTGATTTATTTAAGTATGATGAATTTCACCATTAAGTACTACTTATGGATTTTTTTTATGGATATTTAACAGATACATCTTACCAGGTTGAAAAAAATTATCTTGTATTCCTAATTAGCTGCAAACTTAAAAAAAAAAAAAATACGTTGGGTTTTGTGAAATGATGTTTCTGCATATACTGAGATGTTCATATGGATTTGGGGTTTTCTTTTCTTTCTTTCTTTTTTTTCTTTTCATTTCTGTTTAGTTCCACATGGGTTCTTTCTCCCTGCACAAAAGCCTGAAAGCTCTCTCAAGCAGTAAATTTGAGCAACGGTAAGGCTAACCTCTGTTGCTTTTCATCTCTCAAAAGTCACTGTGCCTCTGCTTGATGTCTAGTGAATGAGAACCATTGATTCCAATTTTACTTGTTGTGTTTTGTGGTTCTTTTAGGTTGGAGTGTAAGTACAGATCATATTACTCCACCCTGGTTTTGTGCAGCAGTCCTTAGTTTGCAGATATGTTGAGACAATACTATAAGGTTACACTGAATCTGGCAGCACTGAACTTAATATTCAGAAAGGATCAAATGTCTCCACAGAAGAAGTAGTTTAAAACAATATAACTTAAGGGTTAAGGCGATTTTCAAATTAATTAAAAAAAAAACATATAATGTAGGAATTGGATTTGTAAGTATGAAGACTCAGTCGTCTTAGTTTTTTTTTTTTTTTTTTTTTTTTCCTTCTTAACCTTTTTGTTGCATGTTGAGTTCTTTAAAAAGCAGAGTCTGGAGCACAGTGTAGTGTGTAAGATGATTATTGAGAGTGCTCTTGGAATCACCACATGTGTGTGGTTTAGAGTTAGAGGGCTTGGGAGGGCTAGATTGGGCAAAGGTAAAAGGTATGCTGCAAAGGAAGCCTCATTGTATTCTTAGCCAACACTTCTGAGAGTTTGAGACTAAAATAATCTGTGATAGTTGTCCTGCTTTAGACTGAAATGGTGGAACAACAGCTGTGGCCATTTGCAAAAAGATGGTAGATTCAAACAAAAAGTCAGCAGATGGCCCGCCCAGCAATGCTGGTAAAAAATCTTTCCCTAATGGGGATCTAGTTGTGCATCTCTGTTTCATTAAAATTATATAAACAAAAGAGGAATACATAAATGACTGAAATGCATACATAGATCCCATAGAGTCATAGATGACAATGATTTTGGTACACATTCCAAAGTAAGATAAACTTATGTTTGTTAAGTAAGATAAACTCAAATATTTCCAATTAATTTATTTTTATTTAACTAAATGGAAAGCTACAAAAAACCAAAGAGGATAACCATAAACTTTATAATAGAAAAAAGTGGCGTTATTTATAGTCAGTGGCTTTTTGAAATTAAAAAAAAACTCATAATTTTATGTACCCTTTTAGAAAGTAGGCCTTGGCATACTTTTAAAAAAATGTATGTGGTTTGGGTTGTATTCTTCCAAATCAAACCACCAAATAGAGTGCTTCCAAGGACCTTTGGAATTGCAGTCTGAAATGCACTTGGCTATTGACTGCTCAGTCAAGACCCTTATTGAAAACAAGTCACATTTTGATCGATTATATTCACTAGTGACCTTCATAAATGAAAAATAAGCTGTTTAGAAATTCTAAAGCATACCTATTCTTTAACACACACACAATACAGCACTTTATTTGGCGATAACTGCCTTATATTTCCATGTAAGGGTATCTGCAGTCATTAATTGAAGTAATATTCAGCAAATGCCTGGAATTATGAAAAATTGACACAATTAAGTAATATAAATGACAATGCTCTCACTATTCACTATGTACGCAGATTCGTGTTCAACGGAGCAGACAACAGCTATAAGTGCCAGAGAATGGACGAAATTGAACTATCTATACAGGGTTTTCTGCAGCTATTTTTTTTTTTTTTTCTGTTCTAGGAAATGAAATATTTTTTAATTAGTTAGATTCTAAAATATTATTATATATGAATGTTTGATACATTTTCACAAGTAAATGATATAAGCATTTATTGACATATTCAACATTGTGTGTTTTCCCTAAAACTTAACATTTTGCTTTTAAAATCCTGTTGTTTGTTAGATATGTAAATCTTCCTACATAATTATATAGGCATTATCCAAATATTATTTGTTTAATAAGTGAATATGCTATCTTTTGCATTAAATTTTAAGAACTGTTAATTTCTGTGGATAAAAGTTTCAGCCTTTACAGTCTGACTAATTCCTAAGATTGTTAACTACATAAATTTTAGTGGTGGGGGAAAATGTATAGTTGACCCTTGAGCAACTCAGAAATGAACTATGCAGGTCCACTTATTTGCGGACTTTTTTCTTATTGAAAACATTTTGGAGATGTGCAACAATTTGAAAAAACTCATAAAGGAACCATATAGCTTAGAAATATCAAAAAAAGTTAGTTATGTCTTGAATGTATAAAATATATGTAGATAGAATGGTTTATTCTATCATTTATATAATAAACTATAAATATGAACCTGTTATAAAAAGTTTAAATGTATCAAAACTTATGCACTCAAATATTGTCAGAACTCACTGGTACCATCTACAGTACAGACAAATGTAAACAAGCACAAAAATGTAGTATTAAATAATAGTTGCATAAAATTAACTGTAGTGCATACTGTATCACTATAATAATTTTGTAGACACCTCCTGTTCCTATTGTGTTGGGCTCAAGTGGTTTGAGTATCCACTTAATCATCTTCTCGTAAGCAGTTCATCTGTCAAGACAATTACATATTGCAGTACAAAGTGATTTATCTGGATTTTTATGTATCATTAATTGTGTTTAGAGCAATATTACAAACCTTGAATAACATCATGGCATCCATATGAAGTGACACTAGTGATGCTGGAAGTGTTCCCAAGAAGCAGAGAAAAGTCATTACATTAAAAGAGAAAGCTGAATTGCTGGATATGTACCATAGGTTGAGCTCTGCAGTTGTTGTTACTTATCATTTCAAGATAAAGAAATTTAGCATAAGGGCCATCGTAAATAAATAAAAACAATTTGTGAAGCCCGTGCTGCAGCTATACCAGCAGATTCAACAACCTTCCACTTGTTGTGAAATAGCTTTTAATATCCTATTGAAAATATAGCTTTTATGTGAGTGAAGGAGTTCTACAAGAAATACATACCTATGAAATTTAAAATGATTTGAGAAGACATGAAATAGTTACATGGCAATTTATAGCAAAAGGAAGGTGAAGGATCTAAGGCTTGTGAGTTTAATGCCAGCAAAGGATAGTTTAATAATTTTAGAAAGAGATTTGGCTTAAGAAAATTTCACAATATTAGGAGAACCAGCTTCTTCTGATGAAGAGGCAGCAGACAAGTTCCCAGAAATCATTATGAAAATCATTGAGGAGAAAGGATATCTGCCTGAACAGGTTTTTATTGAAGACAAAAGTGCCCTGTTTTAAAAGAAAAAAAAAATTAATAATGGAAATTTATTAGTAAGAATGAAAAATGAGCACCAGGATCTAAGGCAGGACTGGATAGCTAGCTCTACAGTTGTGCTTCAGTAAATGCGGGGGATTGGGACCAGAACCCTCAGCATATACCAAATTTCATGCATACTCAAGTCTCACGGTTGGCCTTGTAAAACCTGTGTATAGGAAAAGTCAGTCCTCTATACATGCAGATTTTGCATCTCACAAATATTATAACTTCAATATTTTAGTTGAAAAATAAATCGGTGAATAGGTGGACCTATATAGCTCACCTCATATTCATATTGTTCAAGAGTCAACTGTACTGTTTTGTGCCAATTCACTTAGGTTTATAAATAGGATTGTCCCGATTTATAAAGCTACTAAGTCCCAAACCCTGAAGGGGAAGATACACCCCAGCTGCCTGGACAGTCAAAATCATTTTTCTGGATTGATTCCAAGGATACTGTGTCCTTGAGGTCAGGAAGTACCTCATCAGGAACTCAGAGGAAGCATCTTTTAATGTTCTTTTGATATTGGATAATGCCTCTAGACACCCAGAGCCCCACGAGTTCAACATTGAATGCACTGAAGTGGTCTACATTCCTCCAAACACAACCTCTAATTCAGCCTCCAGATTGGAGGGTTATAAAGAACTTTAAGATTCATTATACATGGTACTCTGTGGAAAAGATTGTCACCTCCATGGAAGAGAACCTGCTGGAGAGATCATCAAAGTCTAGCAGGATTACATCATTGAAGATATCACTATTCTTATAGAGAAAACCATCAAGTCTGAAACAATATATTTCTGCTGGAGAAAACTGTATTCAGATGTTGAGCACTATTCACACTATTTATAACAGAGCCAATGAAGGCAATCATAAAAGATATTGTAGATATGGTAAAAATAGAGGGTGAGAAATGAAGGATTTTAGGTATGGATAATGAGGAAATTCAAGACTGTATAAATATCACATCAGAGGAATTAACAGATGACTTAATGGCTGTGAATGCCACTAAGTGATAGACGATGAGGAAGAAGACTCAAAAGAAGCGGTGTGAAAAACAAGTTAACATGAGATAATCAGGCAGAAGGACTTCAATTATTCAAGATCACTTTCAACTTCTTTAGTGAATGGACCTTTCTATGACATGGGCACCAAAACTAAAGCAAACAATGAAAGGAGGATTTGTACCATATAGAAAGATTTTTTAGAGAAATGAAAAAGCAAAAAAGTCAAACAGAAATTCTGAAGTATTTACACAAAGTTACACCAAGTGTACCTGCCTCTCATGACTCCCTTTACACTTCTCCACCTCTTCCATATCTGCCACCTCTGAGACAGCAAGAGCAATATTTTCTCTTCCTCCTCCTCCTCAGTCCATTTAATGTGAAGACCAGGCAGATGAATATCCTTATGATGCTCCATTTCCACTTAATGAACAATAAACACATTTTTTTCCTCGTGATTTTCCTAATAGCATTTCATTGCTCTAGCTTACTTGATTGTAAGAACAAAACATATAATACATGTAACATTAAAAATATGTTAATCAACAGTGTATATAATTAATGTGCTTCCAGTTAACAGTCAGCTATTAGTAGTTAAGTTTAGGGGGAATAAAATGTTACATGAGGATTTTTGACTGGGCAGGGAGTCAGTGCCTCTAATCACTGCATTGGTTAAAACTCAACTATATTTTATCTCTAAATCTTGAGTCACAGCTCTTTCCTTTAATATAAAAACAGATAGAAAATTACTAATGCATTATTTTGTTTTCCTAAATAATGTTAAGGAAAGATTAACCAATATCAAATATAAAGAATGCAGTAAAAACTTGTCTAAAATTAGACTTGCTAGATTGTTAATATTTTGCCACATTCTTTCACTTCTCTTTCTCTCTCTCATTACGTATGCCTCTATTTTATACATGCATGCTTGTGCACCTATACACACATAATACATTTTTACTATTTGAGAATAAGCTCTAGGCATTATTTCAAATTCAATTATATCTACATTTCACCCCTAAGAACCAGTGTTCTCTTCTCTGTATAATAAAAATATCATTATTATATTTAAGAAATATAATATTGATGGCCGGGCACAGTGGCTCAAGCCTGTAATCCCAGCACTTTGGGAGGCCGAGATGGGCAGATCACGAGGTCAGGAGATCAAGACCATCCTTGCTAACACGGTGAAACCCCGTCTCTACTAAAAATACAAAAAAAATTAGCCGGGCGAGGTGGCGGGCACCTGTAGTCCCAGCTACTAGGGAGGCTGAGGCAGGAGAATGGCATGAACCCGGGAGGCGGAGCTTGCAGTGAGCTGAGATCTGGCCACTGCACTCCAGCCTGGGCGACAGAGCGAAACTCCGTCTCAGAAAAAAAAAAAAAAAAAAAAAAAAAAAGAAATATAATATTGATATAATAAATAATACATAATAAATGTATTTTATTTTATGATATCACAACTGCTTCATTAATGTCTCCCTAGGCATTCTCCCATCCATATCCAGCCAAGTATAGCTCACTGCATGTAATTTTCATGTCTCTTTACCATCTAGTAACCTTTGTTTTCTCCTATGGTGGTTTCCACAGTGGCCCAGAAAAGACATATTCCTGCCCCAGAACATGTGAATGTAAACTTACTTAAAAAAAAAAAAAAACAAGGAAAAGAATGTGTCTTTTCAGATGTAATTACATTAAGGATTTGAGATAAAATCATCCTGAATTATCTGGCTGGGTCTTAAATCTATTGACAAATGTCCTTATGAGAGACAGAAGAGAAAACATACAGAGTGAAAGCCCTTGTGAAGACAGAGGCAAAGAAGGGGGTGCAGCCACAAGCAAAGGAACACCAAGTGCCAACAGAACATGGAAGAGGCAAGGAAGAATTTCCCTCTGGAGTGTACAAAGGGAGCACTGATCTGATGACACCTTGATTTTGGATTTCCTCTCTCCAGAGCTATGAAATGATAAATTAGGTTGTTTTAAGCCGCTAAAGGTGTGATTTTATAGGACAGTACTAGAGAACTAATGCACACTCCAATCTTCTCTATTTTTCAGTATTTCAAAGTATTGCTTTTTTTTTCCCTTAAACCTACACCAGTTGTTTAACAGAATATCTCATCTATATTCGTTTTGTTATTCCCCCATAACTAGAGATAATTATTGTTATTATCTCATATTTGAGATGATACCTTTTTTGGTAAGAATATAGTATAGGTTGTGCTATGTGTTATTACATCATAATCACAGGAATGTAATATAATCTTATTATACTATTTTTGTGCTTTTTAAAACACACTTTTATTTTGGAAAACAGACTGTACCCAACTAATGATTTGACTTACGATTTTTCAACTTGATAAAGAGTTTTTCTGGAAGTAACTTTTGTGGTAAGCCCTGAAGCATTAATAATTTGGATTTATAGAAAGTTGAGAAGAATACAGAGAGTTATTATAAAAGTTACAACTTGATTGTACTGTTAACATCTTACATACTTACAGAATATTTGCCAAAAGTATATATTAGTATTAGTACAATGCTATTAAGTAAATTACTGATTTATTCTGATTTTACCAGTTGTCTCACTAAGGCCCTTTTCCTCTATTCAAAGATCCAATCCAGGATACAATGTTGCATTTAGCCATTATGTCTCCTTAGTCTGTTTGTCTATGACAGTTTTATACCTTTTTCTTATTTTTCATGACCTTGACCCTTCTGAAGGAATACGATCAAACATTCTTCTAGAAAGCCGTTGAATTGGTGTTTGTCTGATATTGTCTCATTATCACACTGGGTTTATTGATTTTTGGGAATAATATCGTAAATGTGAAGGATATATGATAGATATCATCATGACTTATTACTGGTGATATTAATCATTGTTTGGTTAAGGTGGTGCCTGCCAGTTGTCTCCATTTTAAAGTTACCATTTTTCTCACTCCATATTCTATTATTTGAGTCACTAAGTCCAATCCATTCTTAAGGGGAGGGTTAAGTTCCACCTCCTAAAAAAGGAGTCCTGTCTTTATCTCTCCACACACACACACACACACACACACACACACAAACAATATAATGTAAAAGTCTTTTGTAAAAATGAATTGTTCGTTTTCCCTCCCTTTTGACTATTTTTTCCAAACATTTATTTGTGTCAATATGGATGTGTGGATACTTATTTATTTTAATACTTGGGTTATAATTAATTACTATTATTATTTTTGTTGTTATGATTTTGTTACTCAGATTATTCCAGCTTTGATTATTATGAGCTCTTTCAGGTTGCTTCCTGTGTCTCTTTGCTATTGCCCTCTTCTTTTGTTTTTGAACACCTCTTTAGTTTCTGGCACTGTAAGGCACTCCAGGCTAATCTCGTATTTTCTCTGCTGCAGTTCTAGGAGCAGCTACTTCTCTAAGAAATGCTGTTTTTTTTTTTTTAATTATTATTAAGAAATATAGTGTGAGGAAACCAGTATGTAGACATAGAATGCACTCTATACATGTAGCTATACGTAGTTCACCATCTATCTGTTAAAAAATACACATACACACTGAAATAAGTACGTACCCATATTTGCAATTCTAATTACACTAAAGAGTTTCTTCTAACTTACTCACTTGTTTCTTTGTAAAATTTTACCTGCTTGTTAGTCTTGTTAGTAAATTGTTACTCTGAGATTGAGAAACCTGGTTAAAGTATAGTTAGTTTGAACCTGCCACACATATAGTTTCAGAATTCTGAGTCACTAACTCTGTGGTGAATAGGGGAGGTTATGCTTCACGATACAGTGTTTAGGTACATTTTATTGTGTCTGCATCCTTATAGAACCCAGTGAAAATACCATTTTCAAACCTACATATATCGGTGGTACTATAGTCACACTTTGAAGGTGCATGCACACTCTTTTTCATCCCAAGACATGGACACTGATGACACCACACAGGCACCAAACGGATTTGAAGATATTTACTATTCACATAGTGAGGCTTTTGGCAGAGTGCAGAGAAGACATTTGAACAGGTTCAAACATTGCCTCAGAAAGAAGGGAGCAGCAGCTAATTGAGGAGCAGCAACTAATTGTGCTTGTGCGTGTGTGTGTGTTGTGTGTGTGTGGGTGTGTGTGTGGTTGAGGGGTCAGGCTAAAATGAGTATTCTGTATTCTTGCAGTTTGGATCTTGCATGATTTTAACTCCCCTTTGGCATCAAGGACAGAATAGTGTGGCCTTTCTTATCAGGTAGCCAAGATATAGGACAAGAGAAGAACACAGAATGATGAGACTTGAAAACTGCCAACAGTCAAACATTAACAATGGATTCAGACTTTATTACAGTCAGTATTGAGGTTGTATCAAACATTTGTAGTAGAGTCAGGCACATTTGTTTCAGTTTAAAATTATTTCCTGGGAAATGCTGTTGTATATACCTGGGAGTAAAATTGTACATCATATGATAGTTTTTTGAGGAACTGTCAAATTTTTTCTGTAGTGGCTCCTTTACTATTAAAGTATTGATAATACAAGTCAACCTATGTCAATCATTTATTCTTTGTTTCTTTTTAAACTTTTTTTTGTCCTTATTTGGGTTAACATTTTTTATGATTTCATTTCATGTTTTCTTTTGACTTGTTGTAACAGTATCTTTATTCTATTAGATTTCTAAATGTTTTTCATAGATTTTCTGTATATACTTTAAATAGCCTGAATCCATCTTTAAATATTGTACTGTTTCTAAAATGGTCTAAGAACTTTAGAACAGTATCTATCCAATTTCTCACTTCATCTCTTGTGCCATAATTGTCAAATACTTCACTTTGACATATGCTGTGAACACACAATACAGTTTTACTTTTATTACTCTAAGCCATCAGTTCTTTTCAGAGCAATTAAACATAATAACTAATTATATTTTAACTCCATTTAGTCAATTTTCAACACTGTATGTTCTTTGTGTATATAAACCTTGATGGACAGCATATTACTTCTCCCTGAAGAATTTCTTTAGCATTTCCTGAGTATGTCTGCTAACAATAAATTTCTTGTTTCAATTGTCTTTAGAAGTCTTTATTTGCCTGAAAAAGTCTTTATTTGTCCTTCAATTTTGAAGGATATTTTGCTATGTACACTATAGAATTCTGAGTTTACAGGTTTTTTGTTGTTGTTGTTCCTACTTTAAATATGTTAGTAGCTTTTTCTTGCTTTCAGGTTTCTAACAACAGATGTAGGTAATATCATCCCCTCTGCTGGCTTCATTTTTTTTCTCTTTGGCTTCAATAGTTTGAATATTATATGCCTTGCTGTGGGTTATTTGATCCTTATCCTACTTCATGTTCTCTGAGAGTTCTGAGTTGGTGGTTTGGTGTCCCAATCATTTTGATAAATTCTCATTCATTTTTTTCAAGTATTTTTTTTTTCCTCATTCTATCTTTTCCTTTTGGGATTCAAAATTACATATGTTTCAGGATGTTTGATATTGACTCACTGTTTCTGAATGATCTGTTCTTCTTTTTGCTCATTCAGTGTTTAAATGTTAGGTTGGAAAATTTCTATTGATGTAAAGTCAAATTCATTTTTTTCTACTATAAAGTACAAAGATATGCCTTTTAAAAATATTCTTTACTTCTGTGACTATATTTTTAATTTATAGAATTTTCACTTATTTTTTTCTTTTTTTTTACTTTTCTTTTTTTTTTTTTTTTTTTTTTTTTTGAGGCGGAGTCTCGCTCCCTCACCCAGACTGGAGTGCAGTGGCAGGATCTCAGCTCACTGCAAGCTCCGCCTCCCGGGTTTACGCCATTCTCCTGCCTCAGCCTCCCGAGTAGCTGGGACTACAGGCGCCCGCCACCTCGCCCGGCTAGTTTTTGTATTTTTAGTAGAGACGGGGTTTCACCGTGTTAGCCAGGATGGTCTCGATCTCCTGACCTCGTGATCCGCCTGTCTCGGCCCCCCAAAGTGCTGGGATTACAGGCTTGAGCCACCGCGCCCGGCCTATTTTTTCTTATTTGCATCTCTCTGATGGCATTTTTATCTGATTTTGCACGTTATCTACCTGATTTATTAAAAGTTTTAGCATCAATTTTAGTTGTTTTAAATTACCTGACTGATATTTCTAACAACCGTATATTTCTAAATCTGTCTTTTATGATTATTTTATCTTCTGATGTGTTTATCTTGCTTTTTTGTATGCCTTGACTTTTTTTTTTGTTGAAAGCAAAATATGCTGGATAGGATAATAGATACTGATGCCAATGTATTTTTATGTTTGCTGTTGAACATGGCTTTTTCTTTTTTATGCTAGGATGTTAATGTGGGTGTTTGGGTTAATCTAGTCAGCAGTTGGTTAGATTTGAAGTTTGTTGTTACCATGGTATGGCTGGTGCACTGGAGACTCCAATTCCCCTAGTGATACTTAGTCATGCCTGATTTTTGTTTCTCTGATTGGTTCTGGATCATGCTTTTGTATTGCTCCCAGAGGGATCCTGGCTCTTATAATTCATCCAATTCTATGTTACTGTTATTTTTATTTGAGTTTTGCTCACTGGAGTGATGTGGGAGGGTGAGTTCCCTCCAAGCCACAAATCAATGTTTTTGTTACTCAGGAATGATAAGCAAGATACGTGTGTGAAGAGTTTGGGTGTTGAGCTTTGATTCATTTCCCCAGTCTCAATAGACTTCTCATAGAACTCTGATGCTGCATGTTTGGATGTTCTTGCTCATAAAAATTAAGTCTTCTGTTTCAAAAGGGACACAGGGGAGAAGGGCATAGATAGATTCTGGCAGTGACTGCCATTTCCTTCCTTAAGCCACCTCCACCACTGGGCTTTCTCAGGATGCTCTGTGACTTTCCCTGTGGGTATCTGGTGGAGTTCTTTGAGGAAAAGTCTGTGTGATGGTGAAAACTCCACTATGACTACATCCCTCAGTGGCTTTATATTAGGATACTATAAAAAGTAACACAGACAGAGTGGCTCAAACAACAGAAATGTATTATCTCACATCCTGGAGGCTAGAGCTCAAAAAGCAAGGTGCATAAAGAGATGGTACCTTCTGAGGACTGTGAGGGGAAAGACCTGTTCCAGTTCTCTACCCTCAGCATGTGGATGGCCACCTTCTCCCTTTGTTTCTTCATTTCATCTTCCCTTCTTCAGTGTCTCTGTGTCGATATTTTTACCTTTTGTAAGGACACCAGTGTTATTGGATGAGGGCACACTAATGGCCTCATTATAGCTTGATTACTTATTTAAAGATACTATCTCCAAATAAGGTCACATTCTGAGGCACTGGGGGTTGGAACTTCAACATGTAAATGTTGAGTGGATAATTTAACTGATCATCGGTTTCATGCTTCCTTGCCCACACTTGGTCTCAAAGAATTCATTCAAATTTATAAGGCACTGTGTTCTTCTATTTCAGACCAATGCCTGGGTCCTGTCTTTCCCTGTGGATGACTGTTTCTCTTAAGATTCAGATTAGCTGTTTGCCCTGTGAATTCAGTTCTCTGAGGAGAGCAGAAGAAGTCATAAATTTGCTGTTTGCCAAGTTATTTTTCATATTATATTACTGGTAGAAGCAACATTTTCTCTAGGTCTTTACCTCTTTGAGCTGAAACTGAAAGCATGTGATGCTATTTGAATACTTGATTAAAGTGAGATGTACTAGATTTCTTCATTGTGAAAATACTCTTTACCTTTTGAAACTAGTAGGGGATCTATGAGATGATATTATAGAACATATTAATATTCTGTACCACAAACACATTTAATTGATAGTTTTCTAATCCACTAAGGGCTTTTGTCTGAATCAATTTTTAGGCTAGTAAATGCAAAATGATGATTTAAAAAATTTATTATTCTCTTTACTTTTATAATCTTCATTTACAGGCTGAAAAGAGTTTTCTCTCCACCCTCCCACATTCTTATAGCTTTTAGACTTATAAAGCATTTTTCAATTCAGTGTGTTACAACTCAGTACTATCATTACTCTTTTTTTCATTTTAAAATTATCCCAAATGTTGATGGAGAGAAATCCATCAAGGAAGTTTTGTCTGGTATATTTCCATTATTTTGGGGGGAACAATTATTTGCATTGGCAAAGGAAGATATTCGTGATTGATCCATTTATTAATGTGCAAAACCTGGAATTATGTTTTTCTCCTGGATCCTCCTGAAAAGAATGCCATTTAACAAGTACAATTTGGATATCATACATGATTTTTTAAAAATTGCGTTCTAATACTTTGTAAAATGTTGAGTGTTAAAAAGATGTTGAGATTTTTTTACATGCTGAGGTTAATCTGCTTCAACAGAGAGTAAATTATGCAGCGAGATGTAAGGAATGACTTGGACATTGGTTGATGCTACCTCACTTATGGGATTCTTAAAATACAAATGAACAGTCATCAAAAGGTAAATGACAGGATGCAATAAAACTAAGTTTAGGTGCTTTATGTTTGTGCTGAAGGTGATTGCAGATTACTGACTTCACTGACTTTACGATTTAACAATTATAACCAACTTCTTTTTCCAAATTCATCATCCCAGAATTCTGTGATTGGTGAGAAACCAGAGGCACAACATAGACTTCAAATATTCTTGAATTCTGGTGGGTTTGTCACTGCTTTGACCAAAAGAGTAAGTGTAATATGCTCGAGTCTTTCAGAAGACCAGAAGTTTCTTCTTCCTTCCTCTTGGAGCACTGAGTATTCATGTAAGAAATACCGGTAACTGAGGTTATCATGCAGAGAAGATCACCAACATAGAATGAGGAAGGGTTATGAGGATAGAGAGAGAGGGGATAGGAAAGAACAAAACAGAGAGGGAAGGTGGGAGGGTTGGTAGAGAAAGAGAGAGTGAGAAAGAGAGAGATTAGATTATTTCATCGGAGGTTCCAGACTCTGTTAAACAGATCTGAGCTACTCTTGCTGTGTCCAAATTCCTAAAACATATAATTATGAAAAATAAAAATGAATTTGGGAATGATTTGTTACACATAAAAGAAAACCAACAGTTCATCATTGGGAGTATCATCCTTCCTTTACACCCATCTAGTTCCGCATGTCCAGTCTACATTATTATCAGAAGTATCATTCTAAAATACCACTCCTTTTCCTTCCAAATCTGGTCATTTGTTAGTATTCCATTTCTCGGGGAATTATGGCACTATGAAATTTTTACCCCAGGAACTATAGGATAACCTGGATCGCAGTTCTCTCCTTTATTGCACATATACTTCTTTATTAAGTCATTTGCTTTATTAAGTTCTTTGCTATTAACAGCTCTTAAAAATGCATATATTTGGGTCAGGGGCGGTGACTCACGCTTATAATCCCAGCACTTTGGGAGGCCAAGGCAGGCGGATCACGAGGTCAGTAGATAGAGACCATACTGGCTAACACGGTGAAACCCCGTCTGTACTAAAAATACAAAAAAACATTAGCCGGGCATAGAGGCGGGCGCCTGTAGGCCCAGCTACTCCAGAGGCTGAGGCAGGAGAATGGCGTGAACCCAGGAGGCGGAGCTTGCAGTGAGCCCAGATGGCACCACTGCACTCCAGCCTGGGCGACAGAGCGAGACTCCGTCTCAAAACAAAAACAAAAACAAAAACACACACTTGGCATTATATGTATTATATGAGACCTTAATATTTGTGTGCCAAACTGTCTCTTTTTTCATGGCCTGTGCTCTAGTCACACTGGACTTTGTACAAGTTCTCAAACCTATTATCCTATTATGTTCCACCTAACTTTGAGAACACATCATTTTCCATAACATAATGTTTTCACCCCACCTTTATTATTTTTTCTGGGGGAAATCTTTTATTTTTCAAAATCTAAATTTAATGCTCACTTCTTCAAAAAAAAAAAAACAAAAAAAAAACCTTCCCTGACTTCTCCCACCACTTGTTTCCTCTGATACATGCTATCATATCACTTTCTTCCTTTCCTTCAAAGTGCTTCTTTTCAAATTATACATCAATATGTATGCTTTATGAGATTATTTTATTCATAGCTGACTCCTCCATTGGACTGTAAACTGTGCAAGATCAACAAATGTGTGAATATTCGCTTAGCATTGTATTTCCAACATTCAGACAATGCTGGAATATATTAAGTATTGAGTAAATGGTTTTGAAATAATAACTATTACTGAATGAATGAATTTTCTGAAATATTTGTATCACTTCACACAACTAAAAGATAAATCCCTGTTTGTTTACTGGGGCTAGCATTGAATATTTTTTTAGTTTAATTCATTAATATATTTTCTCTGTTCAACTTCTACAGAATTATATAAAAATAAATGCTCTTTCTAAAATACACCTATTCATATATATTTGTGAATATATTGTTTACAGTGACCCCTACTTTGTGTATTTGCCTTTTTTCTTCCTCCTAATCTCTACCACCAACCCCGCAACAGACACATATAGACACATAAACAGATGCAACACTTTTTTTCAGCCCATGAGTAAAATTAAAATAAATAGGAATGGATGTGATCTAGTTACTGCCAAGGTAGTTATTTTGATTTTCATCTTTCTTCTTAGCTTGTGAACTTTTTGAAATCATGGAACAAGTATAATTTCTTTTTTTTTTTTTTTTTTTTTTGGAACATGTATAATTTCTTATGGATAACCATGATCTAATTATTTGCTTGATACATAGTTGATTCTCAAAAGTGTTTGCTACACTAATGAATGCCTTTAAATCATTTACAAACCAATACAATAGATTTTTCATAATCTCTATGAGTCCTAAATTGAGTTTATGTGTATATGCACAAAGAGGTACCACATGCTTTACAAATTCATGCTACACCACAAATTTTGCTCCCTTCTGTTGACCTATGTTAATAAAATATGATTTTTATATACAGGAGTGGTAGACATTTCATGGTGCTTGTCAGGTAATAAAATGTGTCTTGCAGTTTTCTGCTTTTATCTTGATGGATGCAAAAATAATATACAAACTATTTTGAGACTTTCCACCCACCATTCATGTCTTGCATAAGAGCTTTTTATTGATGAATGTGGTTACTCCAGAGCGTCTTAGGTCAGGAAATGAAGATCAATTGCATACATATTTGACAATGCAAAATGGATTTAGATTCATACAATGTGCTAACATTAGAATTTAACTTATTCCAGTAGAAATAGGTTTGTAAACCATTTTTTTAAAACTAAGATATCACAAACCTCTCAGGGAATGTTTAGGAAGGATATTTATATATGATGATTATGATAGCACTGACGATGGTGATGACATTTACAAGAACTCCCAGTTATTGATCATGTTAGATGTGCATAATATACAACAGACTTTAAGTCATTTAAACTTATAAAATTTAACAAAGAGCAAAACTGGGATTCAAAAACGCTAAAGTAGCTGGGCGCGGTGGCTCACCTCTGTAATCCCAGCACTTTGGGAGGCCTAGGTGGGCGGATCAAGAGGTCAAGAGATCGAGATCATCCTGACTAACACAGTGAAACCCCATCTCTACTAAAAACACAAAAAATTAACAGGGCATGGTGGCGGGTGCCTGTAGTACCAACTACTTGGGAGGCTGAGGCAGAATGGTGTGAACTCGGGAAGTGGAGCTGGCAGGGAGCAGAGATCGCTCCACTGTGCTCAAGCCTGGATGACAGAGCGAGGCTCTGTCTCAAAAAAAATAAAACAAAATAAAATAAATGCTAAAGTATTTGGACAATTAGGTTAAATAACTAGCCTTTTGATGTCTATCAAGCAAGAGAAGGAAGGTACAAACCCAACGTATATGATTACAAAGATGTTATTTTAAATCTTTCCAGTGCTCCAAACCAAACCAATTTATTGTCTTTTGGGACTTGGGAACAAATGTGTGTACAGAAATACAAATCTATCACAAGAATAATTATAACCGTATAACTAAGCTTAATTACACTTGAGAAATACATTAATTTATTGGAATTAAAAAATCTAATGAAATATTTGAAATATTTTCTTGGAAAATTTTATAGAAATCCTTGTACAAGTATATTCAGGCAAACAATGGAGAAGCTTTATGATGGAGGCATATGTTCATATCAGAAAGCTTATTTTTTAATATTTATATGACCACTAATTTTCTTCATAAACAAATAGCAATGTCTTAACTCCGTTTTAACCTATCACTTAAATCTGAGTTATAATAAAATAACAGAATTAATTAATGTGACATGAGAGTCTTTTTTATTATTTATTAACCACTATTAGGTTGCTTTATCCTATATTCTGTGTTGTTAGGAGACCAAGCTTTCCAAACAACACAAAAGTAGAAACTCTTTTTGTCAGGAAAGCAATAAAAAGTTACAGTGATACTGATGAAAAAAATGATTACAGTATATGGCCAAAAAGTCAGGTTTAGTACAGTTTGTTTCTGCCCAGTACATATTGTCACAAAGTCAATTGGACTCCAGTAACCCCACTAGATTCGATACCACTGGTGGCTGTATGACTGAAGGAACTTTTTGGCATTCTAGGCCAACTTTGCCAGATGAATTTTCATATTACTGCTGAATCTAGAGATAGAACTTAGTTTTTGCTTTGCCTCAATGATTCTCAAGTTTCTATTCAGTGCAATGTTTGTCTTGTGCTTTAAAAATTCAGAATATAATTTTATATTTTATCTGGGAACATTTCCTATATTTACTGACATTCTCACATATTTTACTCTTATGTTTTGGAGTACTTGTCTATACAGGAATTAATCCACAACCAAACGATACAGGGAGACAAGCTAATTATTATTATGCATTAATCTTCTTCAGTATTTTATCAAAAGACTTTTTTGTTTATCAACCCTTGCTTTTTTATGTAATAAAAATATATCAACTATAGATGTTGATATAATTTTTGGTTCTACTTTATTCCAATAAATCAATGAAGCATTGTTACTTGTCAAGACTGAGTCCTGCTGTTTGATAAAAAGCAACATATACCAGAAATAAAGAAACAGAAACACAAATAAAACAAAACACACTTTAATAAGAGAAGGACTAAATCATGTGTATAAGAGTAATGGAACATTTTCTCAAGTAAATCACTTGACAGAAAACAACTTCTTTGGGTATACATGAGTTAAATTTTAAAAAGGACAATATTAAATCAGATAAAGCTGGAAAAAAAAGTGTATGGGGGTGGGAATGAGCCACATGACAAAAACATTCAGCAAAGAAAAGAGAAAATACAAAACTTCAAGATCATTATCATTTTTTATGAAAGAGTTATGAGAAGTCCCAGATTCACATGTTGATGCCCCTCTTATCTAGGAAACAGGGTAAATGCATATAATTATGTGATCTGTAAGATAAATTATGCTATTTTTGAGTGCTTTCCAGGATTAATATCTAAGATGATTATATAATCTAATTTATAATTTTTATTTCCGTTTAAATGGCAGTTCACTTAAATAATAGAAAAAATAAAATATCTACAAAATGATTTCAAAAGTAACAACCAACACTACTTTACCATGTAAAATGAACCTGCTGGCTCAATGGATCCCTTGATTGACAGAGATTCCCCTAATTCCATTGGCCTGGGTCACTGATGCTTCTGCCAAGCCAAAACCCAATGATATCCACCCAGCTGTGCAAAACCAAAAGCATACATGGTTGCTCCGCTCAGTTGACAATTGAGCTGTTGACAATGTCCACACCACCTTGTCTGCTACTTAGAAGACTAGCGACTAGCAGATTAAAGATAACTCCTCTTTAGGGATACAACACAAAATCAGATCATTTGCATCACTCATGTAAATGCCTGCGGTAATGGCCTGATGAGATTTAAGGTGCTGATAAAATTGTCACCTAAATCATTTCTCAGATTAAAATATATCCACCCTCAATGACTAAGCACACAATAAAGAGTTATATGTTTCTGATGGAGAACCTACCACTGTATGTCATGCTTCTCACTCCTGCTAAAGGATGTCTCAGCCTTATTTTCTGCAAGGGGAGAAAGCCACTTTACATGGGCATTGGCCCTGCCTACCTGTGACATGTTGGTTATAACAGATCTCAACCCCTATCAATCATTCCTTACCACTATTCATTCTTGGATTAAAAATAAATAAAGACTCAAAGAAGCATGCCAATTCACTTTTTAAAGTAATAGATTGCTAAAATGTTTTCACATAAAATTTTGTTTGATGTATATGCCAGGGTCTTGGTTTCCAACATAGTTTTGACTGATAATTCTTATTCACTTAGTCAGATTTGTGCATAGCCCAGATCTAGTAAGTAATAGATAAAATAAACCCCTTTTCTCTCAAAATCACATTCCAAATTTCCACATCAAGAAATAGTAATAGCTAACATTTTTGAGGACTTAATATTTGTCAATGCCACCTTACTCTAAGATCAATGTATGCTCTTCAGCATTTATTGGTTTAGAAACATTCTGTGCGCACACGTTCAGAACTTCATTCCAGCTGCATTCACTTATTACAATTATTTCAAAAGCTTTTCTGAGGGCAACAATTCCAATAACACAATTTCCCTTGATTTCATTTTTGCCTTTAAATTTTACTTTGACATATTTTTACTCAAAATATTACATGAGCATTCCTAGATTCATTGAATGATTACTCAAAACACAAAGTATTACACTAGTGCTCTATTAACACTTTTAAAAAATAGTATCTATACTTATCTGCTTTTTGAAGCTTCAATTCATGTTGAATTGGATTTGATAAAAGATTCACACTTATTTCAGAAGTGATGCAATCTTTCTTTTTGGCATACATACATTTAGAAAGTCATATTTGATTCCTGAAGAGATATCAAGATACTTCCCCGCATGTGTGTGTGTGTGTGTGTGTGTGTGTGTGTGTCTGTGTGTGTGTATAAAATATCTAAGTTACTCAGAGTTCTATCTGCAACTCTTTGGACCCCCCTGTCCCAGTTCTGCTGAAGGTGTATCATGGTTCAAAGATACTATTTCTCATAAGTAACTGATTTCTGCTTTTTCTCAGAAACTCCATACCACTGAAACAATACTGAACAGAATTTCATTGATTTACTGCAATGTCATCTCTAATGTAACAAAACTGGGAGGAAAAAAGAGTTGAGTATCAGTAACAGTTCAAAAACTGAAGCTTTAATACTGAAATCTATATATAATCATATTAGGACAGTTCTAGGCAATGTAGAGCAGAATAACTTCTCCACACAATGTTATTGATTCTGGGCTATCCTGTAAATGTCATTTGTCCAGCTGCAGAACTTTATCTGGTCAAATATTAAACAAATAATGCTTACTTTATAAAAACAATAAAAAGTTTCAGCTTTTTCTTCCATTTCTCTTCCCTTAAAGGGACCAAATAGGCAGTATAGATGAGGAGGTGTCAATAACACCAAATAGATGGTGAGTGCCCAGGAATAGATGATGGGGTGGGAGGCCGAGGAGTAGTGGAGCCAAGGAGATGACAGTGTTGCCAGCAGTCAGAGAAGTGGCTGGCATCACCAGGAGACTGAGTTCACCTAGGGTGATTGGGCAACTAAATAAATACATTTATATTATAGGAGTCAGGACTCTCACTATTAGAGAAATAATTTACAAATATATATAGAGAGATGGTATTAGATTGAACATGGTGATACTCTGAATAGACCTCTACATATTTATACATAAAAATAAATATAGGTATGCATGTATATTTAAGTAATATTCGATAGAGATATAGATATTTCTTAACTCTGTTATCTAGAGGACCCAGATAGATTTTGATCTCAAAACCCATCACTCATTAAAAGGAAACGAGAGTCCTTCAGGAAATCAGTGAATGACTAGCTTCAAGACTGGATCAGAAAAAGTAGAGGATGAGTCTGCAACACATTTTTGTTACAAAAATTTTAAAAGTTCTCAAAGAAGTAACAAGACATGTCAAGAAGAGACAGAAATCAGCATGAAGGGGCTCTTATTTGCTAAATCTAGAGGAATTTGAGCATCAAGAAATACATCAGTAGTAATGGCTTATGTAATATTGAATAAAATAGTAATCCACAATTCCATACAGATATAAATAAATTAACAGGTTAATAAATGTATGAGGATAAAGGAAAATATCATCTTCATGTTAGAATATCAATATATGTAGGAAGAATAAGAGACATAGAAAACGGACCATTATAGTGGGCTTCAACTCAGTAGGGGGCATCAAGGTTGTTAAAACTGGTGGCCAAAAACGTGGTGATAAAAGAATACTGAGGCCTATTCACAGTAATTGTTCTTTAGGTATTTAAAAATTGCACAAAGAAAAACTATGCATTTTCAGTAAAGAAAATTTGCAGACGATTTTGCAACTTAACTAGGGTACTAGAGTTACAGACCCAGTGGGAGAAGGGGAAAATGTCCTGTTCCCAGTATGTGACACACTGAAAGTCTCAATATCACTGGATAACATTCCTCCTCAAAAGTAATGAGCTGACTTTGCACATGAGGAAATTACTTGACAGAATAGGATTGAGAAAAAATCTTCAGATGGAAAGTTTTACATTCTTTCAAAGAGTCAGAGTCATAACAGACAATGTAAGACGGGAGAAATGTTCTAGATCGAAGAAGAATAAAGAGATATGATCATACATGAATGATTCTGGATTTGATCTTGAACAAGAAAGAAAGAGATACTGTTGGATGTTAGTGAATTGCAAATGAAATTTGTGCGTTGCATAGGAATACTGCATTAATATTGATTTCCAGATTTTCATGGTTGTGCTATGGTAATGTAGAATATTTTTGTTTTTGTAAAATATGTATTGTTGTATTAATTAAGGACTAATTGAACTTGATGTCTGGAGCCTTTTGCAGTGATTAGAAAAGGGAAGAATGATAATTTATATGTATTGTTAGGAGACAATTCTCCATGAATCTTTACATTTCTGCATGTCTTGAAAAATACATTATCTTATACTCTCTTGCAGGGGTTTTTGTATAGCAAATAGCTGTAGAATACAGAGATAGTATTAACGTTTAGTCAGCAGAAAGGAGATTTGTTTTATGACTAAGATAAGAAACTTAATTTCTCCTCTTGGATAAATGTTGGATGGGTTTGGTTGCAATATCTGTATAAATTAGATGCTTTTCTAAATTTGGGATTATTTAGTCATGATAAAGACTCATTTAATGTAAATCGTCTACCTGGACCTGCCTTTTCAACATCCCCATCACTGAGACCAAGATAAACCAATGGGAGCATTAACATAATGCTGCCTGCTATGTCATTAGTAATAAAGTATTTGTCTCTGACCCTGAAGTCTCTTGAGTTCTGCCAGCACCTATGCAACCATGACAAGCTAACGTGATAGCTTGTAAGCAGGATAAAATGTCAGATCATTCACAGTTCTTGAAATTTATGTGCAGTAAGCCAGAAAGAGGTGATTCAGCAAATGTGGTAAAATATCATCAGTGGGAGTCTGAGTAAAGGTTGTATAAAAGTTTCAATACAGCCTTTCTCTAAGCATAACATTTCTGCTATCTCTGTGTCAATTTGAAATTATCCCAAAATATAATTGTACAAGAATTAATTTCCATTGACTTAAAAGTAAGAAAATAAAACTCTGATATTTCAACTACAGAAAAGTCCTTGAAAATTAATTTAAATCTTGAATTATCATTTACTCTGCATATATGGAAGCCTTATATAGCCACCAAAGTAGACCTAGATGAGTCATAAAGCAGTGGACAGTTATTCTCACTTGGTCTATAATATATGTAGTAATATAATTTCAACTTGCCATTCATATTTTAAAAACTAATTATCTTACCACCATTTAAAGCATAATGAATATCTAGAGACTTATAAATATCAGTGAGCATCTGGGAATTTATTGGCACTTTAATTTTTCATAGACAGGCAACATCATTAAAAAACAAAATTATACACAAGAAAACAGATGTATGTAAAGAATACATTGTCTTCTATAATGCAATTTTTTTTCTTCCGTAATCACTCTGACATGTACAAACATATATAGATTTTTTCATAACATCATAAATTTTTAAATAACAATTTTTTTTCCTCGGAAAACATATTCCAAACATTAAACATTAAATATTAATATTTTAATTTAGTATTTACTACAAGTGAAATATCCAAATTGCAGTTAAGTAATTATAAGTAATCTAAAGGCAGATTATTTGAAGTCTCATGCATGTTATTTAATTTCTTTCTGCCTCAATTTTCTCATCTGTAGAATGAGGATAATAATAAGGTCACTGAGAAGAGAAAATGTAAAGTATTTTGTACCTAGTGAGAATTCAGTATATGATCTTTTGTCTAGCCTGCATACAACTCCTCTTTTTGCATGTGCAGAATTGTAGGGAGTTATGGAAAATACATGTTTCGATAAGAATAATGTTCTATCTTCTAATAAAAATCCATGTTTTTAACAAGTGACTTCTTACAATGGAAGACATCTTTTTCTCTCCCCAAATCTCTTGTCCGTAATTTCCCAGTTGAGTGAACTTTTTGGTATGTCTGATGAAGATTATTCAAAAGCATCTAACTAGCTGAAAGGAATGATGAGCTTGCACCAGTAATAGACCATAGTAAAGATATTTTCAATTCAATACTCTGTTTACACTATTAATGAGAATAACATGCAATTTTGGGGGGTTTATTTTTAGGACTAATGTATAGTTTGCCTCTATGTTATGCTTTCTCTCTTTTTTTTCTCTGTTTTATTCATGGTATTATTATTTTTAAAAATCATTTTAATTTTTGAGTACTCCAGTGTGAATTACCTTTTTATCCCAAATGTTAATATTTTTCAAAGCCAGAAAGCAAAAAAACAAACAAACAAACAAAAAAAAGTGTGTGCCTTAATTCTCTAATGCCCGCCTTCATGAATTTTGATTTTGTGCCTCTAAGGAAGTACAAAGGAAACAAATAATGTTATCCATTTCATATTTAATCAACTCACATGTGTTAATTATAGATCTGTCTAAGGGGAAAAAAATCACATTAAATTTTCAAGGTGTTAAAAGCAGCTGCACTTCAATATGTTTATATTTATTGAGTTCCCTGACCCTTTGAGTAGACGTCAGAGTAAACAGGAAAAAACTTCAAGGAGTTTACTCTAAAGTTAAGTAGATTCCATCCTCTTTTGCTCTCAACACAAAGGAAATCAATTATGTCAAGCTCAACATTGATGCCCCTTGTATCTACACTTTCTTCTCAATTTTCTGTACTATTGCCACTAGACAGATCTGAATTACCTCCTACTGTTTGGGCTGCCCAAGAGTCTCTGTGCTTTCTTTCAAACAAGATTCTTACACAATGCCCTCAGAGACATCTCTCTATATTAGCTCTAATCATGCTATCCTCTGATGTATTTGTTTACTGGTTGGTTGGTTGGTTGGTTGGTTGGTTGTTTGGTTGGTTAGTTGTTGTTTTAAGACTTTCTATGTGTCCTCATTCCCTAAAGAGTAAACCAATATCCAGCTGTCTTATCTTCCTAAGCCTCAATTTGCTCAGCTATAGGATGACGATAATGAGAATACAGACATACTTAGAATTCTTGATATAGTTGTTCAAAAAGTGTTTGGTATCTTTATTATATACATTTAAAATAGAAAAGTGTTATATTTTATAATTTGAGTAAAAACCATAATAATAAGCTTTGACTTAAAGTTTATATTTTAAATTGTATAGGACTTCTCTATGTTCTTCTGCCCAAGTATTGGCAATTTGCTCAATATTGCTGTAAATCCTAGAAATGAGATTCCCTACAACCCTGAACTATGTCCAAGGATATTTTTCAGGGTCCTCTTTGGTACTTCAGAGAAGGTGTACACATAGGAATGTTAAATATACAATAAGCAAAGATTTAGATTGGTCAGGTTGCTTCTTTCCATCAAACAGTAACTAATGCCTTAGTTGAAAGTGATGGAAGATTCGAACTTCTGACCACAATGTTTGTATGAATAGCAGATGGAGGGTTTATAACTTGCTATATTCTAAATAAAAACACGTTCATTGAGTTTAGCTTCTTAATAAGAAGCACACAAATACAAAAAGTTAAACATACTCTCCAAATCCCAATTAAAGTTAATCAATAACTACTAATTACCTTAATTAAAATATGACCCTTTCCCTACATAGAACGATAAGCTTTTAGAATAAAAACAAATGGAGCCTTTATTCATTAAATATTTCTTCATTTTTCTTGCTTCAAACAATATGCAATATACAGTCATCAGCTATCAAATATCCATGACAAAACTCAATTGTTCAATAGGACAATAAGTTTTTACTTTAAAGCAAGTCCTGAAGGATCTTAAGTACAACAAAAAAGTACAAACAAAATAATTTGACACCAAGAGAAAGGAATACCTCCCAAACAGCTCAAAACTAACTCTGTAAATGCACTTCACGGCTTGTGAAAATACAGGGAAGTCCAAGCATCTTGAAAGCATTAGGATGGCATTTTCTATTTTGAAACGCTGAAAATTGCCATGTGAATTTCAAAATAAAACTGTATATAATATATATAGTTATATATATATACATTTGTACTATATGTAAAGTATTTACATATATATACTTTTATACTACACACACACACACACACACACACATACACTTTTTGTGTGTGTGTGACAGAATCTCGCTCTCTCACCCAGATTGCAGTGTAATGGCATGATCTCTGTTCACTGCAACCTCCGCCTCCCAAGTTCAAGCAATTCTCCTGCCTTAGTCTCCCAAGTAGCTGGGATTACAGGCGCCTGCTACCACACCTGACTATTTTTTATTTTTATTATTATTATTATTATTTTTAGTACAGACGGAGTTTCAACATGTTGGCCAGGCTGGTCTTGAACTCCTGACCTCAGGTGATCCACCCACCTCACTCTCCCAAAGTGCTGAGATTACAGGCGTAAGCCACCACATCCAGCCTAAAACAATTTTTTTACACAGTGAAAATTAGATAATTTGGGTTATTTAAATCGATCAGCAAACAATAATCTCTCAATTATTCTAACTTTAAAAGCATTATTCTGAGTAAAAGTGTTTTTCATACATAGACTCACTGACGGCTTCTACAAAACTCCTTTCTTTTGCAAGACTAATCTTTACATTAAACACTTGGAATTTTATATTAAATTTTAACTTTCCAAATGAAGTTTTTTTTTTTTTTTTCAGAATAGTTTTAAATAACAATAAAAAGGAATGGCATAAAAAATATAAGAAGAGTCAAGAAATGAAAACATGGAGAAAGAATAAAGGAAAGTAGGGAAAATGAAGGAAGGAAGTTTGCAAGACGGGGGAAAAAGATTGAAAGAAACAAAGTTGGATTAAATCATGAGAAAAATGCTTCCCATATTTATTGTGCTTAAGCTTTACAAAAACATTAACATATTTTCCGATAGAAAGGTGTCGTATTAGAATTCTAAAAAAAAAAAAAAAAAAAGCTATATTTCAATCCCAAAACATCAAATTTGGTAGGTTAACAGGAAGCTGTACTCACCAGCTCAGAAACACTGCCATCTGCTGACCATATAAAATTGATATATTTATTGTTTCTTTATGTGTATCACCAAAAACATTGTAATAATAACATTGTAATGCATATTATGAAACTTGTATGAGAAACAGTATGTATTTAGCCACCAATATTAAGATAATAATTTACAAATATAACTGAATCATAGAAATTTGAAATATGAAAAGTACAAATGAAAATACTTTGAACACAAAATTGCAATTTTGCTTTTCCAAAATTGCAATTACCCAAATTAGTAATTATTAACACTGAATATAAAAAAAAGATGTTTCAGATAGTCTATTCAAAATTCTGTTACAATAAACAAATGTTTAAACTTTGACTGAAGCCGCAGCATTATTCTAATTTATAGCGCTGATGTAAGAGATTCCTTCTAAGACTCTTTTATTCACCAAAGTCAGCCTCGACACTAAAAGAAAATACATCCGGTTGTTGAAAGCAAAAAGGAAAAGGTCCAGATACTTGCATGCTTCCATTCCCTTCATATGCTTTCATTCTTCCCACACTCAACAGGGGCAATAAGTAGGAAGGTGTACATTTTAATGCACTTGGGAGGCAAAGACACATCATTTTCTGATATATCATGTTGTATAAATATGGGTTATTTCTATAGACTGTAAGAGTGATCACAAAATAAATTACCCGGAATATTCATGTCTATGAGTGTCAGTGATTTAAAGAGTCTCCGTATTGACCTGCCCTTATGGGCAAGGTCTGGCTGATAGACTGTGTGAATAATGTCACATTTATTCAGTGTTGCCAAATTACAGAGCTTGCTCCTGTTCTTCATACGCAGCCTATGTCCTATGAGCCTAGTCTTGATTTTTATCCTCCAGTGATGGGAATTTTCTTGCAGCTGAAACTTCATGTCTTTGCTCAAGCTGCTCTCTGCATTTGGCTTACAATTATCTTCACAGGGATGTTCTTCCTGACCAACTAACACAGGGAAGGCCAAATTTGAATTCCCATCCTCTTCGTTCTCAGAGTGCACTGTGTATGTATTTATCATTTACTTACCAGGAGAAAGTGTTTTCTGTTTGTCAGTCTATCATTCCTGTTTGATAATGAATGTCATCAAATGATGGATCTTGACTTATTTCTTTACAGGTGATCCATTACTGTATGGGCACCTTTTGAAGAAAAAGTTTTTAAATATCCCAACATTTTCACACCCATACACCATTGTATTGCTCTTCATAATGTCTGCAATGATGGAGAAGTTCCCACAGAAATTATTGACTCAATATACAAACATACATTTAGCATGTTGTTATATATTTTCATCGTACCCCTCTCCCAGCTAGGCTGTAAGCCTTGTTGGCATTTGGGCTATTTCAGACTGTATATTGCCCATCAAACTGAATAATGTGCTGAGTGCCAAGTAAGTTCTTACTTAACCATTCTTTTGTCATATACTATCAACTGGGTTACTAAAAATTAGATTACTAGAAAACAAGGTAACATTGTGATATAACAAATACTATAATTTAGGGATTAAAATGCAAGTGGAACACAGAAAACGATAAAATAAGTCTGTGTGTAGGGAAACATTTTCCTTGAAAGTAAATCATAAAGTGTAATAGAAATAGACTGTATTTACACAATGATTCTCTTTAAATAGCAAGAAGCAAGAACATATGTAATTGGTCTGATGACTAGCAAGTAGATACAGAACACTGACATTTTTATTTTTTAATTTCTATATGTAATGAACATGGATCACAGTACAGAGCAATGTGAAACACATTGATGATGCTGAATTATAAAATTTAAAAAGAACAATAAAGTGACTCTTTAATCAGGAGAATATAAAATACTAATTACTTCCTCAAAACTTGGTCACTGGGTTTATATATCTAGCAAATCTCTCAAAGTTATTTGAGAAAAGTGAACCACATATTAAACAATCTATTTCCGTAGAACTTGTTATCAAAGCATTGTTGGAAATCAGTTCTGGACACTTTGCTTGGAAAGAAACAATACAGTATACAGTGAAAAGTGCAGTGAGATGTTTTCTCATGTTCTTTTTGGGTTCCTATGTGTCTTCATCTCCAGGACAGAAGTTTTAATGATACATTACAGGACCAGATATCAATGGCATTGTCATTAAATGCTATTCAAATTTTATAATCATCTAGGAAGTCCTTCACCTCTTTACAGTTCTCATATTTAGCAAATCTCGAATGCTTAGATTAACTTGAGAAATTTGCACTTGAAAGAAAGGAAGCTCATCCTTAGGGGAATAGACACATACAGTAGCAAAATTCTTTATTATTTTATTTTTTATTTTTTTTTTTCATTGTGGTAAGTACACTTAGCACAAAATATCCATGTTAAGGTTTTGTTTGTTTGTTTTGAGAAGGAGTCTCGCTCTGTCACCCAGGCTGGAGTGCAGTGGCACGATCTCGGCTCACGGCAAGCTCTACCTCCCAGGTTCATACCATTCTCCTGCCTTAGCCTCCTGAGTAGCTGGGACAACAGGTGCCCATCATCACACCCAGCTAATTTTTTTTTTTTTTTTTTTTTTTTTTGTATTTTTAGTAGAGATGGGGTTTCACTATGTGAGCCAGTATGGTCTTGATCTCCAGACGTCGTGATCCACCCGCCTTGGCCTCTCAAAGTGCTGGGATTACAGGCCTGAGCCACCGCTCCTGGCCCCCTTGTTAAGGTTTTAGTTGCAAAATACAGTATTTTTGACTGTAGGCATAATGCTCTGCAGCAGATCTCTAGAACTTACTCATCTTGAATAACTCAAACTTTATACCCCTTGAACAGCAACATACCATTTCACCCTCCCTCTCGCAGCACCAGGTAACCACCATTATGCTCTCTGTTTCTATTAGTTAGTTAGACTATTTTTGATACCTCATATAAGTGGAATCGTAATATCCCCAGGTTCATCTATGTTGTCACCTATGGCAGTATTTCTCTCTTTCTAAGGCTGAGTAATACTCCATTCTTTGCATATGCTAAATTTTCTTTCCCATTTATCTGTCAATGGAAATGTAGGTTGTTTTCACAGTTTGGCTATTGTAAATACAGTTTGTAATAATGAACGTGGGAGTCAGATAATTCTTTGAGATCCAGATTTCAGTTCTTCTGGATATATGTCCACAGTGGGGTTGTTGGATCATTTAATAATTCTCTTTTTTTGTTGTTGTTGTCGTTTGTATTTTGTTTGTTTTGTTTTTTGAGGCACAAAAAGCATCAAACATAATTAAATGCTCTTTTATGATAAAAATTCTCTACAAAATAAATGAGGCATAGAAGGTATCTATCTCTTTTATGCTTTACAGGCCACATATGACAAGCTCACAGTTAACATCATACTCAGTGGTGAAAGACTGGATACTTTTGCTCTAAAATGAAGAAAAAAGCGAGGCTGTCCACTCTATTTCTGTTCAGCATAGTACTATAAGGCCTAGCGAGAGTAATTAGACTATAAATGAATAAGTAAGTAACATCCAACTCAGAAAGAAAGAGGTAAAATCAACGCTATTCCCAAATGAAATGTTCTTACATGTAGAAAGCCCTATAGACTACAACTACAACAAGAAAAGCAAATAAAACTCTGTCAGAGCTAATAAACACAATGAGTAAAGCTGAAGGATACAAATCAACATAACAAAAATCAACTATTTTTCCTGTCACTCGTTGCAACAGATTGTCACTAATGTTGTGAGTGGTAAAATAATTGACCAAAACAGCAGTGAGTTAAAGAAAGAAAGTTTATTAGAGAGACAGTATGTTACAAGGAAGCAATGGGCAGCACAGCAAAGAAGGTGCTCTCTGCCAAGAGGGAAGGACTGAAGTGAAATTTTAAAGGGTGGTGCTGGAGGGACTATGCGCAGATAAGGTCATGCTGCTGGGGCTATGAGGAAATTGAAGTATTTGGGAACAGGATACTGTGCCATGAGTCGTTTGTAGTTAGACATTTCTCAGAATAGTTACTCTCATGCATCTGAGGACACTTCCTTGTTCCTGCTTAGTTACCAGGATTCTATATTTCTACATATTAACAACAAACCATCCCCACCCATCAAAAAAGTAAGAAAACAATTTCATTTACAATAGCATCAAAAAGAATAAAATGCTTATGATTCAACTGAATTAAGGAGGTGAAAAAGCATGTACACTGAAATCTATAGAACATTGATGGAAGAAATTAAAGGAAATGAAAATAAATCGAAAAATATTCTATGTTCATGGATTGGAAGACTTAGTTTGTTAAAATATTCATGCTACATAAAGTGATCTACAGATATAATGTGATCTCTATCAAAATCCCAATGGCATTTTTACAGAAATAGAAAAAAATGTTAAACTTCATATGGATCCACAAAAGACTCTGAATATGCAAAGCAAACTTGACAGGAAAAAACGAAGCTAGAGGCATCACTCTTTAGGATTTCAGAATATATTACAAAACTACAGAAATTAAAACAATATGGTGCTGGCATGAAAAATAGATGTACAGATCAATGGAACAGCATACGGTGTCCACCCAGAGATAAACCTTTGCATATACAGACAATTGATTTTGAAAAGAGGGCAAATAATACACAATGGTAGATGGATCATCCCTTCAAAAAATCAAGTTGGAGAAACTTGATATGTACATGTAAAAGGGTGAAATTGGACCCTTATATTGCACCATACACAAAAATCAATTCAAGTTGGATTAAAAACTTAAACAAAACCTAAAATAGTAAAACTCCTAGAAGAAAACAGAGGAAAAGTTCTATAAGATTGGTTTCAGCAATAATTTCTTAGATATGACACCAAAGGTATGAGCAATAAAGCAACAATTAGACAAATGAGACTATATCAAACTAAAAATCCTCTGTTTTTCAAATGCAATAAGAATGAAAAGGCAAACTACACAATAGCAGAAAACATTCACAGACTACATATCTGATAAAGGATTAATATTCAAAATATATGTGACTCCTACAGCTTAAAAACAAAAATAACATGATTTTAAATGGGAAAAGGACTGAAATAAATAGTTATCCAAAGAAGACATAAAAAATGACTAATAAGTATATGAAAAGGTACTCAAAATCACTGATCATTGGCAGAATGCAAATAAAGACAACAATGAGATAAAACCTCATTGTCATTGCTAGGCTGGCTAGTAACAAAACACAGAACATGACAAATGTTTATATGAATGTGAAGACTTTATACGTTTCCTATTGTTGGTGGGATATAAAATGAAATACATCAAAAATTTAAATAACACTGTGAGTGATAGGATACTCAAACCAATGGATCCTAGAGAAGAGCTGACCTTGTTGGAGGAGTAGGAAATGGGGTTAGCTGGAGAAGATAATTTCATATGTCCAGGTCATGGAAGTTATAGACATAAGAAAAAATATTATTCAATAATATATTGTAAAATATTATATATAGATAGCTATGAATACACATATTTACATAAATTTAAATAAATGGCCATACCTGTCTTTTAATCTCTCCATGTCTTGTTTTTCTCATCAGAAAGTTACAGGTAGTATTTATACATTTTTTAAAAATATTTAATCTGTAAAAAATCACAATTAGAACAAGATTAATGGTTTGTTTTACCAATAACAATGCTGAAGCTCAAGAAGCAAAGTAATATGTCCACTATCATAAATCTTATTAAGAGGGAGAATTGTGCTTCAAAGCATACCTAGCAGACTATACACTTAAGCTATACGTGAGCCTTTTGCACACTGTATGCTGTTGTTGTGGGATATATGATTTCTAGGACTAAATTATCTTGATTCACATTGTAGGTCTGCCACTTATTGGCTGTGCAACTTTGAGTAAATCACCTTACTTCTCTATGCAAATTGTTAAAGCAGATTACTTGACTGTTTTCTTTGTAAAAGAAAGCTAATGATACTATATACCTCACGTGAGTTATTTTATGTAAAAGCAGTGCCTGGACTAGATAATCTTTAACTACCAAGGAAGTATTACTACAAGTATTTTAAGAAGCTAAAAGGAAAAGGCATATGAAAAGGGAAGTATGATCAAAGATGTACTCAAAGGATTCTGTTTGTGGAGGATACTGTTTCAGGGAAGGGGATAAATGTGAGAAATGAAGGTGTCTTTTTTTTCTAACACGTTTTTCCTTTGTGATTTGATATCCATTCAAGATTGCTTATTTAGGTTCATTCCTTAAAAGCTTGCAGACATTCAGGATGTAGGAGCAGGAGTAAAAAGTTCAAAGAATGGGCATATGAACAAAAGAAACCACATAAACAGATTGCAAAGGATACATTAATACAGTGTGTGATCAAATGGATCCAGTTGCCTTTAGGTAATCCCTGGCAACTCAAAAAATATATATTGTTCTCTTAGTCTATTATGAGACTCCATATCCTCAAAACAGCATGTAAGAGAGACAGAATGCAAGGAGTACCAGCAGCAGACAGCAAAATTCCTCCTACAATGCTGAGAGTTAGGGAATGGTGAAAAAAGAAAAGGAAGGGTGAACGTGGCTCACAAAACAGGAGTATTAAAGCTAGTCTGAGACATTTCAATATATTCTTTATTTCTTTCACAAGATGCTTTTCTATGTGTTAAAAATTGAAATTAGAAAAATGTCCCTGAAAATCAGTGTCACCCCTGATTAGAAATGGCATAAGAAGCAGGAGAAAAGCTTTACACTCAGCTTGAAGTCTTGGGAAATAAGAAAACCTTTCAGGAGTAAAAACAAAACATAGCAGAGGAAAGGCAGATTAGTGTGACTTCAGAAATGAGTTCTAAGACTACTGAAGCACAGTATATTAGCTTTATGATGAGAGCCATTAGCTCTCCATGGACAGGCAATATTTCTAAAGAGCTACACTGCGTAGAGAAGAAAATGCAGAGGATCTAGGAACAAAGCTCTGCTTTCTCACCAGTTATTAACCTCATTTGTACCACTGAGTTTCTATCATTATGCTCATTGCCCTGACATGGCTCAGTGAGTTGACATTTCATTCCACAGGGTGCAAATTGTGACGACAGAGGAAGGAAACCTGGGAGGCTTGGCTGCAATTGCCTTTGTTATGACCAACTGCACCTCTGGTCAAAGTAAACGTCTAAGTAACTATTCTGAAAAAAAAAAATTCGTAAAAACATTTTCCGAGTCCTTTTTCCTGATGCCTATTTGACAACTATCTGTTTCTAAACCTCTGCAGGTGTTAAATTCATTTTCAAAAAGCAGTTGCATTCTTTCATTCCACAGCATTGATACACACAAGTTGTAAAGTCAATGTGGATCTTTCCAGTAGCCTCCTTTGATTTTATTTTGTTTTTAATTTTATTTTGTAATATATTTCTATATATTTAGGGAGTACAAGTTCAGGCTTCTTACATGCTTATATTGTGCAGTGGTGAAATCTAGGCTTTTGGTGTAATAATCACCCAAATAGTGAACATTATATCTAATAGGCAATATTAAAACTTTACCCCCTCCCACCCCTTCATATTTGTAGTCTTCAGTGTCTGTTATTCCACTCTGTATGTCAATGTATACCCATTGTTTAAGTCTTGCTCGTAAGTGGGAAGATGTGGTATTTAACTTTCTAGTTCTTAATTACTTCATTTAGGATGATGACATTTAGCTCCATCTACATTGCTGTAAAAGACATAATTTCATTCTCTTTTCACAGCTGAGAACCATTCCATGGTGTGTGTGTGTGTGTGTGTGTATTCAACATAAAGAAAATACACCACATTTTCTTTATCCAATCCTCCATTGATGGACACCTTGGTTGATTCCAAATCTTTGCTATTTTGAATAGCGCTGTGATAAACATATGAGTACAAGTCCTTTTTTTATAAAATGGACTTAATTCCCTTCAGTTACATACCCAGTAGTGATATTTCTGGATTGAATGGTAGTTCCATTTCTAGTTCTTTGCAAAATCTTCATACTGTTTTCCATAAAGACTGTACTAATTCACATTCCTATAGTGTATAGCATTCCCTTCTCTCCATATCCTTTCGAACATCTGTTTTTAGGCTAGTTATTCTCACTGGTGTAAGATGATATCACATTGTGGTTTTAATTTGCATTTCTCTGATGACCAGTGATGTTGAACATTTTTTTCACATGTTTCTTGGCTGCTTTTATGTCTTTTTTTGAAAAATATCTGAGAGAGCAAGATGGTCGACTAGACCCAGGTAGGTGAAACAGCTCCCACTGAGGGATCAAGATGACTGCCGCACTGTTAAACAGATCTCAGAGGGTAGGCACAGACATTGGACAGAGGGAAGACACAGAAGCTGGGCTGAAAGAAGATGAAGCTGGTAACCCTGCAGGGCATTATCATATACCAGGACTCATTCCTGGCCACCAGTGACGCCAGAGGAATGGGTGGGTTGAATAAACAAGGAGCAACCCACTCTCGCCATGGGTCTTTGAAATTCCAGAAGGATGAGACCCCTCAACCACCATGGACACTTGAGTTGGTAGAAAGAGTTGCTTAGAGAAGTGGTAGGTGCAGAATACCAATGGAAGCAGAGTCCACAGGGTTTGGTATGGCAGTGTCTGCAGTGGAGCATAGCAAGCAAAGTCCATTTTAGACTTGACTTTCTCCCATAGGAATATTTAGTTACAGGGAAATTGTTGGACCTGAACTCTGCAGGACAGCTTTACCCATCAGATGGGACTTTTCCAACCTGAGCACCCCTTGGTCTGCTGGCCACTTCCAGGGTCCCAGCCTGGCCATGTCTGCCTTTATGAACATGTGTATGGGTGACTTTGCCTTGCCTGTCCCAGCAGTACAGCTGCTTGTTTTCACCCTGTCCTGTCACTCCTGTGGTGGGAATGCAATCCATTCTCACTTACCCACACCAGACTGCCATTGCAGTTGGAGCCTTGGCAGGCACAGCGTTAGCCAGGCCCATCCCCACCAGCACCCTGCCCTTCTGCCAACACTGCTATGAACAGCAGATCCTCTTTTGCCCTGAATGACCAGCCCTGCCTGAAGTGCACAGAGAATGCAGACAGACCAGTATTCATGAGTGCCCTGTCCTTGTGCTAACACCACCACTAGTACAACTGCATTCTCCGTTTCCAGGAGGGGTCCCCCATTCCCCTAGGCCACGCTGCCTCTGCCACTACTGTGAATACCTACACAAAGGCAGGAGCCCCAGCACCTACTAGCACCCTGCTCCAGTTGATGAGTGTGTACCCTACCACACTGCCACTCCTGCTGGCATATGTAAACAATGATACTTCAGGATCACCTTGACCCCCCTACAGAGCAGTGGACCACAAGGAGCTAGAAAAAAAAGCTGGGGCCTGATACAAGTCCCTCGGCATCAGAGCACATAGCTGAGGAGTTGGGAGCTGAATATTGCCTTCCCAACAGCTTACAAAAACAAAGCTAGTTGGCTGAATCCCTCTTATACAACAATCAATTCCTCAAGGTTTTCAAGTAGGATAAAAGAAAAAAATATATATAAGCAATTTTAGATTGAAGAAACATTAGCCTACAAAGATGAGAAAAAAACAATGCAAGGAATTTAACAATGTAAAAAGCCAGAGTGCTTTATTTCCTCCAAACAACCACACTCCCTCTCCAGCAAGGGTTCTGAACTGGGCTGAGATGCCTGAAATGACAGAAATAGAATTCACAATAGGGATAAGAATGACAACCATCAAGCTTCAGGAGAATGCTGCAACCCAATCTGAGGAAGCTAAGAATCACAGTACAATGATACAGGAGCTGACAGACAAAGTAGACAGTATAAAAAGTACATAGCCAACCTGATAGACCTGAAAAAGCATTACAAGAATTTTATAATGTAATCACCGCTATTAAGAGCAGAGTAGACCAGGCTGAGGGAAGAATCTCAGAGTTTGAAGACTGACTTTATGAAATAAGACAGTCATAGAACAATAAAGACAAAGAATAAAAATAAATGAACAAAACCTTTGAGAAATATAGCATTATGTAAAGAAGTAAAATCTGTTACCAATTACTGTCCCTGTAAGAGATGGGGAAAATGTAAGCAATGTAGAAAATGTATTTTAGGATATCATCCATGAGAAATTCCCCAATGTAGCTAGAAAGAGCAACATTAAAAATCAGGGAATGCAGAGAACTCCAGGAAAATACTTCACAAGAAGGTCATCCCCAAGATATATAATCATCAGATTCTCAAAGGCCAAATGAAAGAAAAAATGCTAAAGGCAGCTTAAGAGAAAGGTCAGGTCACCTCTAAAGGGAAGCCCATCAGACTAAAGGGAAGCTCATCAGACTAACAGTAGACCTCTCAGCAGAAACCCTAGAAGCTAGAAGAGATTGGGGACCAATATTCAACATTCTTAAAGAAGATAAATTCCAACCAAGAATTTAATATCAGGTCAAACCAAGCAAAGGAGAGATAAGATTCTTTCCAGGGAACCAAATGCTGAGAAAATTGATTGCCACCAGACATGCCTTACAAGAGCTTCTGAGGATGCTATAAATATGAATAGAAAAGATTGTTACCAGCCACTACAAAAATAGACCAGTGACACTATAAAACAACGATAACTGAAGAATAACCAGCTCACATTATGACGGCAGTATCAAATCCACACATATCAATACTAACCTTAAATATAAATGGTCTGAATGTCCCAATTAAAAGGCACAGAGCAGAAAGCTGGGTAAATAACAAGATCCATTGGTATGCTGTCTTCAAGAGACCCATCTTATATGCAGTGACACCAATAGGCTTAAAAGAAAGAGATGAAGAAAAATCTACCAAGCAAAAGGAAAACTGAAAGAAGCAGGGGTTGTAATCCTAATTTCAGAAAAAAATAAATTTTAAACTCAGAAAGATTTTTTAAAAAGACAAGGAAGGGCTTTATATAATGGCAAAAGGTTCAATTCAACAAGAAGACCTAACTATCCTAAATATATGCACTCAACAAAGGAGCACCCAGATTCATAAAGCAAGTTCGTGGAGATGTTTAAAGATACTTTGACTTCCACACAATAATAGTGGGTGACTTCAACACCCCACTTACACTATCAGACAGATCATCAAGACAGAAAATTAACAAAATTATTTATGACCTGAACTCAGCACTAGATTAAATGGAACTGATAAAAATCCGCAGAACTCTCTACACAAATGCAACAGAATAGAAATTCTTCTCATCACACATGAAACTTACTCCAAAATCAACCACATATTGGTTACAAAACACTCTTCAGCAAATACAAAGTAACTACAATTATTACAGTTTCTTAGATCACAACACAATCAAATTTGAAATGAAGACTAAGAAAATCACTCAAAACCGTACAATTACATGGAAATTAAATAAGCTGCTCTTGAATGAATTTTGGGTCAATAATGAAATTAAGGGAAGAAATCTTTGAAGAAATCTAAGAAGTTCTTTGAAACTAATGAGAACAAAGATGGAACATACCAGAATCTCTGGGACACAGCTAAGACAGTGCTGAAAATGAAATTTATAGCACTAAATGACCATCTCAAAAAGTTAAAAAGATCTTAATTTGACAACTAAAAGAACTAGAGAACCAAGTACAAACAAACCCAAAGCTAGCAAGAAAAAAATAATAGAAAATAAAAAATAACCAAAATTAGTGCTAAACTGAAGGAGATTGAGATGCACACAAAAAATTCAAAAGATCAATGAATGAAGGACCTTTTTTTAAATAAAACAAACCAGTAGCTAGACTATTATAACAGATTCAAAGATTTAAATAAACTTGATTAGAAATAAGAGGCTATTACCACTGACCTGACAGAAATGCAAATAATCATAAAAAAAAAAAAAAAATCATGAACACCTCTATGCACATGAAGGTAGGAAATCTAGAAGAAGTTGATAAATTCCTGAACATATACACCTTCCCAGGACTGAGGCAGGAAGAAATTGAATCCCTGAGTAGAACAGTAATGAACTCTAATTTAATCAGTAAAAAATGTCCTATTAACAAAAAAAAAAAAAAAAAAAAAAAAAAAACACACCTGGGCATGGAATTCAGGAGGAGGGACTCCTATGTAACTTATACTACAAGGCCAGCATTATTCTGATAGCAAAATCTGGCAGAGACACAACAAAAAAGGAAAACTTAAGACTAATGTGCTTGCTGAACATCTATATGAAAATCCTCATCAAAATACTAGCAAACTGAATCCAACAGGACATCAAAAAGCTAATCCTTCATCACCAAGGTTGTTTGGAATAAAAGGTTCGTTCAATATAAGCTAATCAATAAATGTGATTCATCGCATAAACAGAACTAAAGACTCTATGCCTGTATTTTTGAGGATTTTCAATCTGAGTGATGGTAAATTTTGTTGAATGCTTATTCTGCATCTATCAAATAATCACATACATTTTGTTTTTAATTATCTTCATGTGATATATCATATTTATTGATTTCTGTATAATGAACCATCACTGCATCTCTGAGATAAATCCCACCTGATCAGAATATATTATCTTCTTGATGTGTTGTTGGATTCAATTTGCTAGTATTTTGTTAAGGATTCTTATACCTATGTTCATCAGGGATACAGGTCTGTAGTTTTCTTTTTCTGTTGTTTCCTTGTCTACTTTTAGTATCATAGAATGAATTAGGAAGAATTCCCTCCTCCTTAGTTTTTAGGAAAAGTTTAAGGGAGAATGGTATTAGTTATTCTTTCTATGTTTGATAGAACTTGACTGTGAATTCATCTGGTCCTGAGTTTAATTCTTTGGAAGATTTTTAAATTGCTAATTCAGTCTCACTACTCATTATTGATCTGTTCATGAGTTCTATTTCTTCCTGGTTAATTCTGATGAAGTTGTGTTTCTAGGATTTTATTTATTTCCTCTAGGTTTTCTAGTTTGTGAGCATGTATTGTTCATAATAGTCTCTGAAGATCTTTTGTATTTCTGTGGCATAAATTGTAATGTATTCTTTTTCATTTCTGATTGTGTTTGTTTGGATCTTCCCTCTCCTTTTCTTACGTAGTCTAGCTAGTAGGTGTGGTGGCTCATGCCTGTAATCCCAATGCTTTGGAGAGCCTAGGCTGGAGGATTGCTTGAAGTTAAGAGTTCAAGACCATTAGCCTCTTTAATGGGAAGTAGCTTTACTTAAATTTAGGAATATCATCTGATGGGATGATGGATTGGAAGGAGTGGGAGAAGCAGTATTTTAGCTACTTGCAAACTAAAACAAGAATGCATGTTCCAAATTTGGAAGCTATCCTTTTAGGATGAAGATCATTGGTTTGACTAGCACTCAGTGAATCACAAGATCTTATGCTTTCTTACTTTATGAGTATGTTATGAGAGAGTCACTATGAAAAGAATAAAGATGTGTTTAATAAAATTACATTGATTATAATAATTTTGTGTAGCAATAATGTTTGATAAAATGTCATCTATCTTAGTAAATAAAACAAGATAAACTTTAAGTATAAGCACAATAGCATCTATCTCTGTAAAATAAAACTTAATAGAAACAACTTTAAATGGGTTGTATTCATTTATTAAAAATTCTTGACCATTCATACATAATATAATTTATAAATGTCACACTAGCACAGACAATTTTCCTTGATCTTTAGAAATAACCTTAATTAAAGTTCAAATATTGGCCCAGCATGATGGCTTACACCTGTAATCCCAGCACTTTGAGAGGCCAAAGCAGATGAATCACCTGAGGTCAGAAGTTCGAGACTTGCCTGGCCAACACAGTGAAACCCTGTCTCTACTATCATTACAAAAATTTGCTGGGCATGGGGGGCAGCTATTCGGGAGGCTGAGGCAAGAGAATTGCTTGAACCTAGGAGGCGGAGGTTGCAGCGAGCCGAGATCGCGACATTGCACTCCAGCATGGGGGACAAGAGCGAGACTTCGTCTCAAAAAAAAAAAAAAAAAAAATCAAGTATTTCTAAAAGAAATATTTTTTAACACTTTAGCCTGAATTAATCTATACATTTGCATTCATGAGAGATACCTGAAGTCAGGTTACTGACCAGAAAGTAAATATCACATCTATTCAGGACTTCATAATTTGTTAACCAGTAAGACAAATACTTAAGTCTAATGATAAGACCGTATTTGTGTAAACAAATAACAATTCTGATGTATTGGTATATATTATATGTAAGATTTTAGAAGTTGTTATAGGGCCAGGCACGGTGCACTTTGGGAAACAAAACCAGGCAAATTGTTTCAGCCCAGGAATTCAAGACTAGTCTGGGCAACATGGCAAAATGCCATCTCTACTAAAAATATAAAAATTAGCCGAGCATGGTGGGTGCACCTGTAGTCCCAGTTACTTTTGAGGCTGAGGCTGAAGGATTGCTTGAACCCAGGAGGTCAAGGCTGGAGTGAGCCAAGATAGCACCACTGTACTCCAGCCTGGGTGACAAAGTGAGAGCTTGTCTCAAAAGAAAACTTGCTATAAATGTCAATGTTTTATTTTAAAAGCTCAAATTTAATAGTAAAAATAATGACATTAATGTTCAATATATTATTTGAAATAAAATTTAAGATACACATTTAATATATCTTAAAATTCTGATGTAAGTATTACTTGCCATTAATGTCTTTGCTGTTTTTCTTGGTTTCAAGCCACTTTGTCCTGTGGTCTTTAGAGCAATGCAACCCATTTGGCTAATGTGTTGATTTGCTAAATTTATCTCTTCTGTGAAGAGGTTTTAGGTTAGTCTTCATTAGTGTTTCTGTCCTCTGACCAATAGATCTTGATAAAATATTTGATTTCCAAAGTAACAAAAAATACAAATTAAAAATTCTACTCTTCCACTGGAGGAAGGGGGTAAAAGGGTCAGAAAAATTGCCAAGGATTAGTGGTGATGTGCTTATGAGAAGTCTGAGATGAGACTGCATGAGAAGGAGAAGAGGAGAAGTGAGGGGTAAGAATTGGCAAAAAACCAAAGGAGATTAAAGGACTCTCAGTAGTTTCTGAAGTAATGCTCTTACAAACCACAAATACTGATACTGCAATCCTTTCAAAGAGTACAATATAATAGAAAAGAGCTACACTCAAAAATCACAACCCACAATTAGCTCTGTGGGTGGAAAAAGCATAATATAAATAATAAAACTGAAATGAAGCAAGGGTAACTTAACTTCCCTTAGCTAGGTCAAAAAACACTTGTATTTATAAACCTTTCAGTCTTAATCGAAGGTCAAGAAAAAATTGATAGTCCACATCTATCAAATAAAGTTTGCAATTTTAACACTTGATCTATTTGTTTCTTTGAAATGTAATTGCCCCAATTTTTTAACTCAGACCATCTCTTTTGAAAGTTTTTAAATCTTCGCATTCAAATTTGTGCAGTCTGTCTTTTTTGAACGTGTTGACAACACAGGTATCTTTAATTCCTAGCAAGACTCTTCTGCCAGTGTAAGAAACAGTGAATAAATTATTCACTACAAAGAGGTTATATTTAATCAAACCGGACTCTGAAAACTGTTTATCAGTGAAATAAGTGTTTAGAGAGGTTCTTGAGGATTTATAAATAATCAAGTAAGCTCAATCAGCTTATAGTCAAATAAAATGCCTGTGCCAATGAAATTCACAATTGCTAGTTAAGACTGAAACCAAACACAACAAACTTTTACATTTCTCAATTTGAATTGTACTTAGACAAAAGTTTGATAGTAATGTGAAGTAAAAGACAACTAAAGGAAGGGGATGAATTTGGCAAACAGATATAGATGAGCTACGATGTAATTTCCTCATTAATTTAGATCAAGTTATTTTGAGAAAATATTCCTGCAGAGCAAAAAGAAAAAGAAAATATCCACAAAAAAATGTATATTTATATTGTTTACCTATAATCATTTAGCCAAACAAATACAAATATGAAAAAAGTTTTAGGTCTTACATTAGGTTTTTGTTTATTTTTTCAGTCATAACCTCTGGTTTTTAAGAGCATTCCTAAATGCTTCCAGGTGCATTCTTAATAATTTTTGCAATAATCTCCATGTAAACTTGATTTAAGATATTAACGAGAATTGTAAAATATTTTTAAATAAGAGAAATGAATTGTATGGCTAACATTTAGAAAATTATTTGGGAAAAATACCATTTTAACTTAATGTTGATTATCATAAGGAAATTATATTACAAAAATAATGATAATACTACTGTCATTAAAAATTAACAAGCATATCATTTACTGAATATTTTCTTGGTATTAGTAACTTTCACTTTTTTATGAATTTATTACTAAAATTATATGATAAATGTAATCTTCTATTTTACAGTAAAAGAAATCAAGGCCAGAAATGTTAAGCAAATTGTCCAAAGTTACAAGATAAATTTCAAATTCAAATCTGTATGTAGCAGCCTGTGAATTTAACTACTTTAACCAAAGTGCTCTATTCAGTACCCACCTCCACTGCCAAAAGAATAGACTAGTTAAAACAAATAGTAGCACTGGATAGTTGTTACAATTCTTTGAATAAAGAGAAGGAACATAATGCCAATTCAAAGAAAGATATACATGAATATATCTGAATACAATTTGCTATACAAAAGTTAAATTCATGTATTTAAGCTACAGAAATTTATTGGACATCATGTATATTCCTGTTGTCCCTGGGAATATACAAGTGAATAAAACATAAAAATCCTTGCAACTGAAAAGAACAGAATTTCTAATTACTGAATTGGGAAGACAGTGTCACATTATATGCATACCAAAGCCTGCATTTTTTCACCATAGCCTTCAGAATCTCAAGGATATGCCCTACCTGCCTATCCCTGCAGCTTCAAATTCTGACACTACCCTTATTACTCTTTCAGTTTCAGCTACAATGACCTTTTTCCACATCCTCAAAAATACTATGGACATTTTATTTCTTCTACCTGGAATGTTATTTTTTTAAACATCATTAAATACACAGTTAAGGCGTTTCTTTTTCAGAGAGAACTTCCCTAAACGCAAGTACAAAGTGTCCTTGTTTTGCTTTCTCTTGATGACTTTTACCATTTTGTTATTTTTCTCTAAATTGTGTAGCACATTTTGATATATTTTACTTGATAATTATTCAAAAATAATGAAGACAACATATTTTGTATTATATTTTAATTTCTAGGGTACATGTGCACGACGTGCAGGTTTGTTACATATGTATACATGTGCCATGTTGGTGTGCTGCACCCATTAACTCGTCATTTACATTAGGTATATCTCCTAATGGTATCCCTCCCCCATACCCCCTCCCCACAATAGGACCCAGTATGTGATGCTCCCCTTTCTGTGTGCAAGTGATCTCATTGTTCATTTCCCACCTATGAGTAAGAATATGTGGTATTTAGTTTTCTGTTCTTGCGAAAGTTTGCTGAGAATGATGGTTTCCAGCTGCATCCATGTCCCTACAAAGGACACAAACTCATCCTTTTTTATGACTGCATAGTATTCCATGGTGTACATGTGCCACATTTTCTTAATCCAGTCTGTCACTGATGGACATTTGGGTTGATTCCAAGTCTTTGCTATTGTGAATAGTGCCACAATAAACATACGTGTACATCTGTCTTTAGAGCAGCATGACTTATAATCCTTTGGGTATATCCCCAGTAATGGGATGTCTGGATCAAATGGTATTTGTAATTCTAGATCCTTGAGGTATCACCACACTGTTTTCCACAATGTTTGAACTAGTTTACAGTCCACCAACAGTGTGAAAGCGTTCCTATTTCTCCACGTCCTCTCCAGCACCTGTTGTTTCCTGATTTTGTAATGATTGCCATTCTAACGGGTGTGAGATGGTATCTCCTTGTGGTTTTGATTTGCATTTCTCTGACAGCAAGTGATGATGAGCATTTTTTCATGTGTCTGTTGGCTGTATGAATGTTTTCCTTTGAGAAGTGTCATTTCATATCCTTTGCCCACTTTTTGATGGGGTTGTGTGTTTTTTTCCTGTAAATTTGATTGAGTTCTTTGTAGGTTCTGGATATTAGCCCTTTGTCAGATGAGTAGATTGCAAAAATTTTCTCCCATTTTGTAGGTTGCCTGTTCACTCTGATGGTAGTTTTTTGTTTTGTTTTGTTTTGTTTTTGCCATGCAGAAGCTCTTTAGTTTAATTAGATCCCATTTTTCTATGTTGGCTTTTGTTGCCATTGCTTTTGCTGTTCTAGACATGAAGTCCTTGCCCATGCCTATGTCCTGAATGGTATTACCTAGGTTTTCTTCTAGGGTTTTTATGGTAGTAGGTCTAACACTTAAGTCTCTAATCCATCTTGAATTAATCTTCGTATAAGGAGTAAGAAAAGGATCCAGTTTCAGCTTTCTACTTACGGCTAGCCAATTTTCACAGCATCATTTATTAAATAGGGAATCCTTTCCCCATTTCTTATTTTTGTCAGGTCTGTCAAAGATCAGATGGCTGAAGATGTGTGGTATTATTTCTGAGGACTCTGTTCTTTTCCATTGGTCTATATCTCTGTTTTGGTACCAGTACCATGCTGTTTTGGTACTGTTGCCTTGTAGTATAGTTTGAAGTCAGATAGCGTGATAACTCCAGGTTTGTTCTTTTGGCTTAGGATTGTCTTGGCAATGCAGGCTCGTTTTTGTTTCCATATGAACTTTGAAACAATTTTTTATCCAGTTTTGTGAGGAAAGTCATTGGTAGCTTAATGGGGATGGCATTGAATCTATAAATTACCTTGGGCAGTATGGCCATTTTCACAATATTGATTCTTCCTATCCATGAGCATGGTATGTTCTTCCATTTGTTTGTGTCCTCTTTTATTTCACTGAGCAGTGGTTTGTAGTTCTCCTTGAAGAGGTCCTTTACATCCCTTGTAAGTTGGACTCCTAGGTATTTTATTCTCTTTGAGCAATTGTGAATGGAAGTTCATTCATGATTTGGCTCTCTCTCTTTTACTGGTGTATAAGAATGCTTGTGATTTTTGCACATTGATTTTGTATCCTGAGACTTTGCTGAAGTTGCTTATCAGCTTAAGGAGATTTTGGGTTGAGACAATGGGGTTTTCTAAATATACAATCATGTCGTCTGCAAACAGGGACAATTTGAATTCTTCTTTTCCTAATTGAATACCCTTTATTTCTTTCTCTTGCCTGATTGCCCTAGCCAGAACTTCCAACCCTATGTTGAATAGGAGTGGTGCGAGAAGACATCCCTGTCTTGTGCCAGTTTTCAAAGGAATTGCTTCCAGTTTTTGCCCATTCAGTATGATATTGGCTGTGGGTTTGTCATAAATAGCTCTTATTATTTTAAGATATGTTCTATCAGCACCGAATTTATTGAAAGTTTTCAGCATGAAGGGCTTTTGAATTTTGTCAAGGCCTTTTCTGCACCTATTGAGATAATCATGTGGTTTTTGTGTTTGGTTCTGTTTATATGCTGGATTACGTTTATTGATTTGCATATGTTGAACCAGCCTTGCATCCCAGGGATGAAGCCAACTTCATCATGGTGGATAAGCTTTTTGATGTGCTGCTGGAATTGGTTTGCCAGTAGTTTATTGAGGATTTTTGCATTGACGTTCATCAGGGATATTGGTCTAAAATTTTCTATTTTTGCTGTATCTCTATCAGGCAGGCTTTGGTATCAAGATAATGTTGGCCTCATAAAATAAGTTAGGGAGGATTTCCTCTTTTTCTATTGATTGGAATAGTGTCAGACGGAATAGTACCAACTCCTCCTTGTACCTCTGGTACAATTCAGCTGTGAATTCATTTGGTCCTGGACTTTTTTGGTTGGTAGGCTATTATTTATTGCCTCAATTTCAGAGCCTGCTATTGGTCTATTCAGGGATTCACTTCTTCCTGGTTTAGTCTTCAGAGAGTGTAAGTGTCCAGGAAATTATCCATTTCTTCTAGATTTTCTAGTTGATTTGCATAGAGGTGTTTATAGTATTCTCTGATGGTAGTTTGTATTTCTGTGGGGTTGATGGTGATATCCCCTTTATCATTTTTTGTTGCATCTATTTGATTCTTCTCTTTTTTCTTCTGTATTTGTCTTGCTAGTGGTCTATCAATTTTGTTGATCTTTTCAAAAAACCAGTTCCTGGATTCATTGAATTTTTGGAGGGTTTTTTGTGTCTCTATCTACTTCAATTCTGCTCTCATCTTAGTTATTTCTTGCCTTCTGCTAGCTTTTGAATGTATTTTCTCTTGCTTCTCTAGTTCTTTTAATTGTGATGTTAGGGTGTCAATTGTAGATCTTTCCTGCTTTCTCTTGTAGGCATTTACTGCTATAAATTTCCCTCTACACACTGCTTTAAATGTGTCCCAGAGATTCTGGAATGTTGTATCTTTGTTCTCATTGGTTTCAAAGAACATCTTTATTTCCGCCTTCATTTTGTTATGTATCCAGTAGTCATTCAGGAGCAGGTTGTCCAGTTTACATGTAGTTGAATTGTTTTGAGTGTGTTTGTTAGTCCTGAGTTCTAGTTTGATTGTACTGTGGTCTGAGAGACAGTTTGCTATAATTTCTGTTCTCTTATGCTGAGGAGTGCTTTACTTCCAACTGTGTGGTCAGTTTCGGAATAAGTGTGATGTGGTGTTGAGAAGAATGTATATTCTGTTGATTTGGGGTGGAGAGTTCTGTAGATGTCTATTAGGTCCGCTTGGTGCAGAGTTGAGTTCAATTCCTGGATATCCTTGTTAACTTTCTGTTTCGTTGATCTGTCTAATGTTGACAGTGGAGTGTTAAAATAGTATGGGAGTCTGAGTCTCTTTGTAAGTCTATAAGGGCTTGCTTCATGAATCTGGGTGCTCCTGTATTGGGTGCATATATATTTAGGATAGTTAGCTCTTCCTGAAGAATTGATCTCTTTACGATTATGTAATGGCCTTCTTTGTCTCTTTTGATCTTTGATGGTTTAAAATCTGTTTTATCAGAGGCTAGGATTGTAACCCCTGCTTTTTTTCTCCATTTGCTTGGTAGATCTTCTTCCATCCCTTTATTTTGAGCCTGTGTGTGTCCCTGCATATGAGATGGGTCTCCTGAATACAGCAAACTGATGGGTCCTGACTCTTTATCCAATTTGCCAGTCTGTGTCTTTTAATTGGACCATTTTTTCCTTCATTTCAACTTTGTTGAATCTGACAATTATGTGTCTTGGAGTTGCTCTTCTCGAGGAGTAGAAGATTACATTTTTAAAAGTTTGTTTTATTCATTAGTGAGTCTACCATATTACTTAGTACTTGGTACATATCAGACAATAAGTAAATATTTTTGACTATCTGAATTGATGAATTTGTATAGTTTTGTAGTCGATTACATTTATATATCTATTACAATACTGACAAAGTGATTATCTATGTAGAACTCTCCAAAGATTATTTTCAGAAAACAAACATTTTCTATCCAACAGTTATTTGTGAATTGCTTTCTATATTTGAAACCCAGTTCACCAGGGCTGTAACAGTCCTTATACTCACAAATATTATTATTATTATTATTATTATTATTATTATTATTATTATTATATGACAGAGTCTCACTCTGTCACCCAGGCTTGAGTGCAGTGGCATGATCTTGGCTCACTGCAAGCACCACCTCCCAGGTTCACTCCAGTCTCCTGCCTCAGTCTCCCCAGTAACAGGGACTATCGGCGCCTGACACCACACCTGGCTAACTTTTTTATTTTTTTTTTTTTTTTTTTTGTATTTTTAGTAGAGAAGAGGTTTCAACATGTTAGCCAGGAAGGTCTTGATCTCCTGACTTTGTGATCCGCCTGCCTGGGACTCCCAAAGTGCTGGGATTACAGGTGTGAGCCATCACTCCCAGCCCCAAGATTATTTCCTAAAGAAAAAGGCAGAGGCAATAAACAATTTATCAAGAAATTACAAGTAATTATGTAGAAAAATGAGTTGGACACTATACATAGGGAAGGTCATGCCTGAGGCAGAGTCAATTTTCAATGTGATGTTTAAATGAAGTTCTCATTGAGCAACTGTCATTTTAACAAGTAGTTGAAAGGGGTGAATGAACAAACCATGTGGATATCTGAAGGAGGAGTTTCTCATAAATTATAAAGGCACTAACTTGAGAACTTGCTATATACACAGAACAGTGAGAATCTGCAATTTCTATCTCCTATGCTTCTCACCCAGGTAATTGACCTCAGCTCTTCAGCCCATCTGCAGGTAGGTTTAAGACAGTCTCCAAATAAGTAGTATCTACTTAGAGGAGGGAGAGAGATAAGAGCCATACTAAAAAACAGAGGGCAGGATGAAAGTCAACACTCTAGAGTAAGATCAATTTCTGCCCCGTTCCCTTTCCTTGCTTCAAAATGTTCATTGCCAAGCCTGTTTCTGTTAGGCAGGGCATTGGAGAACTCTTTGCTGAAGGAAATTAAGAGTCTCAATAAAATCTTCAAAACATACAATGAAGGGATTGAGTGACCATCGTCTTACCGTGTAGTCCACATGTCAGTTTTCCCTATTCAGACAAGCAGAGCTCTCAGATAATAATTAGTCATAATTACTTTTAATGTTGAATGAACAACCAACAAATACCAGCCATGAAAAGAAAGTCTACAACATGAAACACAGTCATCAAAAAGTTGGGGTAGGGTTTGGTGGCAGGGGAGAAGAGACTCAACCCAACTAATCCAAATAAGATCTTGGGAACTAAAACTTTAATTGCATAAAATATTATTCAACAATTACATAAGAGGATATGTATAAGCATATATAAAGAAATAACAACATAAAACAAAAATCAAATAAAAGAAAGAGCTAAAAAAATTAAAGAATAAATTCAGAAGTTCCAATACACGACAAAAAATTTCAACAAAGAACAAATAATGCATAAATTAACACACAAGTTGTTTTAAAATAATATTTTAAAAGATAATGTTAATATATAAATATTAATTTGAATAGTTAAAAACATCTTTACTATTAAAAATGTCTCCATATGGAAAGGCATACCCTACTGTGTACCCAACAAAATACATGAAATGATGCAAAAAACATAATCTCAGGCAGCTGATCGTGAAGTCTTAGAACATGAGAAATAAAGACAATACCAGAATGAAAAGTTATGTTACAAATGATGGAACAGAAATTTTAAATTACATCAGATTTCTCATTAGCAATATGATTAAAATTTCTGATGAGAAAGAATTTCCAGTTTAAAATTATATACTCACTCAAATACTAGTCAAGCAGAAGGATAGAAAAGAAGACATTTACATTAATGCAAGCATTCTCAATATTTACTTCCCATTTTTCTTTTCACATAGAGCTGCTATGGAATGTATGATGCAGGAAACAGGAAATCTAACACCAAAAGAGGCAATGGATTGTGAGGGTTCCTCAAGCAAAGTATTACATGACAGCATGTAGTAGGCTAGAATAGCCAGGCAGCACTTAGAGTAGCAGAAAGAAGGAGGCCTCTGGGGGCATGAAAAATGACCTTGATTGTTATCTAGTATGTTTAGATGTCTTTAAAGTGACATTGATAGATATATGTCAGGTCGAATGGAGCATGTGGAAGCAATTAAATTAGATACAAAAACAGACAAGTTAAAACATGAGACAATCATTAATTTCAGAAAAACCAGTAAGTTTTATAACAAAGAAAATTAAATATGATTGAATATTGATGCAGAGAGAAATAGTTTAAATATATAATTTGTAATAAAAAATACAGCTTTTGACTGAAAGAAAATGCTGATATAGCCATATATGGCAATATGTAGAGAGTTGAAGTTAAAGGCATACTGATATAATCAAATTTTACCTACCATACAGAAATCTGACATAAAATGTAAAATGTTGTCATATGAAATTACTAACATAGCATACTGTTTATGAATATAAAGGTAAATACCACTAATAACAGCTAAATATTTGAATATGGTTACCCTCTTGTGAGAGAGTAGGGACTGTGGAGGCTGAAGTCAAGTATTGTTATTTTCATTGTAGACTTAGTATATTGTACATATTATTTATTTTTTACTAATTGAATGCATTTTAAGACAATACAGTTCAAAATGCTCTATACAATATAATGATGAACTGCATTATGCTGAAAGCAACCCATTGCAATAACATGCACATTTTAAATAAAAGCCTTAAAATCAGAAATTAAAAGCTTGTCATTGTCAAGCGACAGGATGGAGGAAAATGGTAAAGAACAGGCATAAATTGTTTTGAAATTTTTAAAAATTTTGTAAGAATGAAGTTGAGTATTATCTCTATGCTCTGCCATAAACATTTTGATATTGATTTCTGTAATTATTCACTCATTTTCACATTTTTGGTAGAGATATTTTGAATAAGGAAGGAAATATAAATTTCTTCCTCTAAAGCTTCTTTTAACTTTTTTCATATTACAACAGTGCCATGATCTTATGCTAAATTATTCAGCTGTAGTCCCCGCAGAACAATTTTTAAAATTATCCCCAAACTAAAGTCAGCTATTTATTTAAGAAAGTGTTCATTTTCCACGAAAATATTTCAGTCCCTCAACATAAACTCTATAGTTCTTCCAAGTGCTAAGAATCTAGTCTGGTAAACAAATAAACTACAATCAATGAGAAAAGCACACAATAGGTAATCATTACTTGTTTGCAAAATGAACAAATTGAATGAATGTCGTTATAGCAAATTAAGAAAAACCCAAAGTGTGGATTGCATTACATTCTAATATCCATTTTTAGCATCTTCCTTTGGAAGGCTAGCAATAAGCTCAGCAAGTTATTTTAATCATGGGGAAGACAAACAATTGCCAAACCTAGTGCAGAGAAGCCACAAAAGAACCATCTGTTTTTCACTGCTGAATAAATGATCAGCAGCAATAAAGAATTTTTTGCCAACTTTTCAGAAAGGCAAATTGCCTTGGAAGAAGGAATAAAAGTGAAGTCCGACATCTACAACCATGTTATATTGAATTATTTCTATAACACAAGCATTTTATAATTGTAATATATTATTTACTGCAAAAATATTTATTCATCTTATTACTCTATAAGGAATATTAAATAAATAGAAATTTGCCATGGATCTGTTCTAGGCTGCTTTATCATGTTTCTATATCTATTCTATCTCAATCATCTCACCAGATCAGAATTTAATTTTCACCTCTGGGTGTGTGACTGCCATATCTGTGTTTTTAGCCTCTACTTTTTTCTTATTCTGAATTTCGAGCCCCAGGTTCTTAATATCTCCAAATATCCTAGGATTGCTTCAAATTATGGTACATCTCCCATCTCAAATTTTCTCTTCTATTTTTTCTTATTTTTGCATGTATTAACCTTCATTTGTCCAATCACCTGAGCTCAAAACGTTAGTGCCTTTCTTCTTGTTTGACTCTGTAATTTCTTGCCAATTGCATGTATCTTTCCTCAACAATGTTTTCATACATATACTCATTGTTTATCCCGTTTTTCGCTCTCCTAGTTGACATTTACCTTACCTTTCATCTTTTCATTACCTTTCATCTAGCAAGCAAGCTTAATTACTACCCTATGTATTGTTAGCATATACTTTCTTCAGGAAAACCAACACTTGTGAACTCTTCGTTCAGAAATCACCAATGCTCCTTCAGCATTTAAGCAATAAATCCAGTTTCCTTGGTTGTAATTTTAAATTTGTCAAGGTCTTGCCTCCAATTATTTCTAACTTCATTTTTTAGTGCTTACTTTCTAGCATCTTATTTCTCTGTCAAACCATTTCAATACTTGTGCTTGCCTGCCACACTTTGACCCTATATTTGTGTTGATGTTTGTATTGGGATTTCCTTTTACTGTTAGTTCCACCAAGACAAATTCAATCTGTCTTCCCAGGCTCATTCAAATGTCAACTATGTCAGAAAGTTTTTCACGTTACACCACTAAAAAAATGATGTGAGTACTCATAGTAATTTTTGTGCGCCTAATTGCTAGTCATTTTATCCAGTATAAAACAATAATCTCTAAAGGCTAGGATTTATAATAGGTTGTCCATATGTTATCAAGTTGTTTATAAAAAGAACATCCGCTACATAGCTGATACGGCTCTGGGTTTTAAGAATACAGAGACGAATAAGACAAGATCCTTGATATAGTAAAGTATTCATTCATTCATTCATTTAATTCATTCATTAAAGTTATTAAATGAGCAGGTGAATAAACACAATTTAAGGGAGTGAGTAGTGCCTTAAAGAAAATAATGCAGAGTAATATAATAGAGAGCATTTGTAGTCATTTGATAGGGAATAAGAGTCAGCTTAAAGCATTCCCTATGATAATATAATGAAAAGAAAGAAGGATGAAAAAAGAAAGAAAAGGAAGATGTATACATTGTACTTATACCAAACAATATGTAGAATTGTTCATACATTTATTCAAAAGTACATATTGAGCAGCTCAAATATTCAAGATCTACTGTAATTTCTGGATACATAAAACATGATACAAACGAAAGTAGCTCAGGTTGTGAGGAGACAGGTATGTAAGATCATATAATGCTATATGACAATTTCTGTAATAGCATGAAATGAGTATTAAAAAATTATATTGGGAACATGAAATAAGTAGTAATTAGTGCAGTCTTGAAACACCATCTGCAAAGTCTGATGAACAAAGTGATTTCTGTGCTGGATCTTAAGGGATTTAGTGCTCAGCACTCTTTTCTCCTTTCTACTTAATGGGCTGATTCCAACAATATACCAATATAGCACACATGGGAGTTCCAATGCTTTATTTATTTATTTATAGTTGTACTTTCCTGGCCATACTGGTTTATCTATTGATGGAGTAGTGATCCAACACTGTAGCACATTCTTAGGTCACAAATGGTTGGTTCCGCGGTGGAAACATAAGTTAATATGAGTCTTTTTAACAGGAATCTTAATTTGATATTGAAGATAATACTGAATCTATGTCAAGAGCAAAGCTCACAAATATTCATCAAAAAAATGCCGAGAGCCTTATTTCAAAATCCAGGGACAATGTCAGTCAAAAATAACGGAAAGGACAGAAGAGGACATAGAAGGAGAAGTAGATATGCAATGGAAAGAGAAAACAGATCTTTTTTTTTTTTTTTTTTTTTTTCAAGATTATTTGTTAATTCCTGACATCTAGTTCAATCCTTCAACTTTCATTTTTTTTTTGAACTTCCATTTTTCTTAGCTGGTTCAAATTAACATTGTGTTGCTTAAAACCAAAAACTTCCAGATTAGTTTAAAAATAGAAGAATGTTCCAGGTAGGGAAGGGAGAACACGGAAGGACAAAGGCTAAGAGTTTTGCATGAGTTTCATTTGTTCAGGAAGTACAATGTCACCATGCTTCTCAGGACAGAACAAGTGAGTGATTAAAAGTAGTAAGATGTGTCTAAGTTTTGGTGGCAATGGTAGGAAAAATTGGTTAAATTAGTAGCACTATTATGATTGCTGTCTACCTTTTACTCTATGGTTTGCCTTTGAACCGTATATTTAAACTTCTTCAAAATTTTGCTTCATAAAAATACTTTTCTGCTTTTCTCTTCACCCATCTCAGACACATTTTCCAAAAAAATTACCAATTTCATAGGAAATATCTTAACATTAAATTGGCTTCTGGATAATTAAAAAAGTACTGAATTCCAGAAAAAAAACATCAAATGCATACTGCACAAGACAATTTTTAAAATTTGATTAGGAATTAAAAAAATGAGCAGTAACAATAACAAATTATGTATAGATTAGTCTTGTAAGAAGGTAGATATGGTTGGTTGGCATGAAGACACGTCATATTTATAACAGAGTGAATATAAGGTACTATTATTCATTTTGTTTTTTTATTTGCTTTAACTTACAGAACTTGAAAAATTAAGTAGCCATTCTATGTCCGATTAGAGTAGAAGACAATATACTATTTTATTTGCTTTTTACCAGTATGAAAAACAGAGTCACGAGTCATTCAGAATTAGTACAGTAAGATTTTTGAGTTGAACTCAATTTGGGCACAATATCAACATGTCAACGTCCTCGCAGCTTTACTCCATTGTTTTCTAACTGATGAAAGCCCATTATTTGTCCATTTTTGTCTAGCAAAATGGATAGCAAATCCAAAATTTCGAAAAAAAAAAAAAAATACTGAAGTTCCTGAAAGGTACTCCAGAGATATGTGCATTCATTTATTATAAAGGATATGGTAAAAAACAAACACTGAAACTGAAGACAACATGCAAGGTTTACGGCTGCAAAACATTCCTTTCTTTTTAGAGGAAAAATTTGCACTTCATAAAAGCTTTGTTTTGGTTGTTTAAATAAAAATTTGAAAATTAATGCATTTTATTATCATAACTGGATAGGAAGACATGGGAGAATGATACGGTTGTGAAGAAATATGCTAGGAGACATTTGAAATGTATATAATCGGTGTGATCTTTAAAATTTTTTATTTACATGACACATGTGACTTATAATAATACTTGCATATACATTTGCTTTGTATTTTTGCACTAAGCTTTTTAAAAAGGATCTTCAATATTAAAATATTATCTAATAAAGTCTAATAAATCATAACCCTAATGATTAAATATTGCTATATTTAGATAATGTCATTATTCATTTAAACATTAAGAGAACATTAAAAATAATTGACTCAAAGACATGAGTTGTTCAAAAAGTCTTTATTGTTACTAAGGAAGACATGTACTCATAGCTTTTTACAATCAAAATAAAATTCCAATAATTCTATAAATCTCAGACATGAATACAGTTAAAGTTTGCATTCGGTAATTAGTGATTAAGGATAAGTGCAAAATACTAACTGACTTTAAAGAGTTTGCGCAAAGAGAGGACATATTTCTAGGAGTGGACAGATGAGAAAAACATATTTGAAGTGTAATGCAAGCACCTCTTCACCCCAGCAATGCCAAGGAAGTCGCAACACGGTACTTCTATGTATACCTCTCAACAACCTGTAAGTTAGGTACGTTTTCAGGTGGACACATTAACAGAATGGTTTTCCAACTTGTTTATGTTTTAGTCAGTTATATTAATTCCACAGCCCATTTTACATCAATATACTATATTGGAATGTTGTAAGGTTTCTGGTGGATCCCTTCCCCTTTTAATACTTCAAAGTTTTGACAGATGACATAATAACACATTGTTAAGAGATTATCAAAGCAAATAATCACGAGACAGATAACATATTTACTTAAATGCACAAAATATCTGAGTTTTTGGCCCTTCATTCAATAAGAATGTTGGAGAGATTTAATTTTACTTATATCAAAATTGTATTGAGTCAATCCAAGACAATAAGTACAACATTAAATATACTTCAAAGTAGAATATACGATATATATTTAAATCTTCAACAAAGTATATTTTAAGTATTAAAACTAAGATATTTTTGGATATTTTCTTGAACATGACTTTACATGAGAAATACTAGGTTTCTACAAAACTTGATCAATTTTTAGGTCCAAATGACAATGCCATGCCCAAAATGCATGCATACACACATTAGTATTTCCATTCACTCAATAATCATTACAAAATAAGACGGGAGAAAAAGTAAAAAAAATAAGTTAAAGGATGACACCGTATTTAAAGAACAGAAACAAAGAATGAATGAAGTTGTCTGAATTGTCCACTATTAAAAAAAAAAAAATACTTAAGTGAAATATTCCTTGATTGCAGTTTTTATTAACTTTCCTGGTCCATTTGCAAATACATATGCATACATTTTTTTTATATTAGCATTTAGAAAGTCCAACATAAGCTTATGATTTATACGCACATGGGCAACATAAGAGAAACAAAATTGGCTGTCAAAAAGCGAAAAATAAAAGTACAGAAAGATTCAAGAAGCTGGTTTTGCTATGCGTCTGAAAAATAGTCACAATGGAATACATGAGGGAGATGGCTAGAAAGAAGTTAAGTTAATGTCAGAATGAAGCAGCTGAATTTATTATTACTGAAACAGCACAAGGCTGGCTGTTGGCAATGTCTAAGGTGGTGATGTGGGGTAGATAGCAAATGTACTTTAATGGTAAAGATAACTTTATGCAGTCTGATCCTATGAAAAATGACATTATAGAAATATGATCAATCTAATTGTTCTCCATTTTAGATTTCTAGCATATATTTCAGTATTGATAAGAATTTCATCTCTAGATCCTTCAACAAATGAGCTTCTACTATGTGCCAGGCATTGAGTTGAGCGATTTACATACATAAATTCATTTAAGCTTTACAATAACCACATGAGAAGACATACTCTAAACTTAGAGGTGAAAAAACTGTGGTTCTAAAAATGTGAGTAACCTTTTGAAAACTGCACAGTAGGTAAGTTAAGAAACAATGTTCAAAGCTAGAGAATCAAATCCCAGGTACTACATTCTTAAGGAATTGCATTATACTATAATCTAAAAATAAAGCCAAAAAAAGAGAAATAGATCTAATTAGATATTGCGATGGTTAATTTTAGGTGTCTATTTGACCTGACTAAAGAATTCCTAGAAAGTGGGAAAAGCATTATTTCTGGGTGTGTTCCAGAGGAGATGAATGTGAGTCAGTGGACCGAGTGGGGAAGATCTGCAGTCAATGTGGGCGAGTGCAGTCCAATCTGCTGGGGGCCTGGATAGAACAAAAAGGCAGAGGAAACAAAAATTCTTCTTCTTTCTATCTCTTGGATTTGGGACCTCCTTCTGCTGCCTTTGGATTTCAAATCTCTAGAGTTAATGGCTTTTGGGCTCTGGGACTTACACCACCCTGCACCTGGGTTCTCAGACCTTCAGCTTCAGCCAGACATTTTACACCACCGACCTCTGTGGTTCTGAAGTTTTTAGATTTAGATTAAGCCATAGTACTAGCATCTCAGGGTCTCCAGCTTGCAGATGACATATCATGGGACTTCTCAGCCTCTGTAATCAAAAGAGCCAATTCACCTAAAAAATATCCTCTTGTGTACTATATTTATATCTATATCTATGTATATATAGATATATCTGTATCTACATCTATCTATATCTATATATCCCATTGGCTGTCTCTGGAGAGCCCTAATACACAATTGAACAGCAGAAACTGCTATAATATCCAATAATATCTAAGCACATAAGTAATATTGTCCTGCAGTGTTTATTAACTTTTGACTGTCACAGACCCAGTAGCAAATCTAATTAGATCTAGGAACAATGCCTAAAGAAAATGCACATACATATATATTACAAAAATGATTTTGCATAGTTTTTTGGAAAACAAAAAAATGAAACCTTTATTAAAATGATAAGCCATAAGAAAAGTGTATAATTTGAAACACTTGGGTAAAATACTTAATACTTTGTGCAACATGGGAGATATGTCTATGAAGCTGGTTACATTTTTTGTAGTCACTTTGGGCTTTAAGGATTTAAAAATACAGTGTGATCAGAATTAATGAGTCCCAGTTGACAGAGCCATCAATAGTATTATGATATTCTTTTATGTGAGACATGAAAATTCCAAACATCCTGTGCTTTACTAAGGTTCTGTCTGGCAAGGGATTACCATGAGATACCTTTATGAGTTGTTTGAAAATTTATTTTCAAAGGTCAGTTCCCTACAGAATTGATATTAGTAATTCACTCAAAAGCAAAACTACCTCTCCAAAATATGCAACTTTCTGTCTGATTAGGGCTGAGAGGCTAGAAAAAAAAAAAAAAAAAAAAAAAGAAAAAAAGAGGCTTCTAAATTATCTTTGTTTCTAAAGCAGATTTACTCAGAGTTGGTTTCAAGGGCATAAGAATTCATACTCCAACATTTTCCGAAAATTTCATGGTGAGGCAAAGTTCCCACCTTGTGAGAATTATATATTTATTTTTAAGCTAAAAATTGGCATTTTTAGAGCTTATTATTTGCTTCCCTCTGGCAGCTGCCATATTGCTCTGAACATTAATGTGTCTGCCGTCATTTGTGACATATTCCTAGAAGGCTCGTCGGGAAATTTGGTCTCAGACTCAAACCTAATGAAGATTTAACAATAAGAAGAATCCTACACTTTAATAAAACATCAGAAACATCCTTGGCAGCGTGAAGACTAAAAGAGAGCCAACGGTAAACACTGAGCTGTCTGTGGCATTCTGAGAGAATCAAAATGAGAGCACTCAAATGATTTTGTAGCTTCAGACGTGGTCAAATTCTTGTGTAACTGATTTGTGAAAATATGTATCTAGTAATGGGCAAGATGGTAAATTTACTTAAAATAAGTTCCAGATGAAAATTGTAAGACCTAGTTCAACTGTAGTTCATTCTTTCAGGAGGAATCACAGAAGGGAAATAATGACAATGTATGTTTCCTTCCTCTTTTGTATCCTATGCATTATGTAATTTTTCATGTCAATTAGTGCATTCTTATGATGTTTCACCTTCAAACAGCTTCCAGAGAAACCATAAGAAGAAGAAAAGAAAATGAATAGGAAAAGATTTAAAAATGAGAATGAGGAAACTGAATCATAGATAAGGATTGAAGAACAGAAATTAATCCTTTACTTGTGTGTCACAAAACATTGTTATTAGCTGTGTAGAATGGTAGACCAGCGTGGTGTCCTCTGAAAATGTGAAAAACAAATGTACTAAAATAGTTTCTTAGACTTAAATTGGTCAAATTTGTTTATTCACACAGTTATTATTAGCAAATAGTGGGAATTGTACAACCAATTGTACAATTGCAGCAACCAGTGGCAATTGTACGCCTTTAACAAAAGTGTATTCCTTGGGCATTTATAAATACCTGGAGCACCAATCAGGCTTCATGGAACTGTAATCTGAGATTCTGTACTTGAAAGGGATTATAATTTATCATCCAAAATCTGATCATTGATATTGACCCTGTTTAGGGAAATACTATGCAAGTAGTTCATTGCATAATCTTATGGAAAAAATGCATTTTCAAAACACAGGCAAACTTGGACTGAAGATATTAATGCTTTGGTCCATATGTGGATTGTAATATGACTCTTAACTTGGATTGGCTTAGCCCATTTATTCCTGTTGCTCCATTTCTATTTTCAACTTCTGATTGTAATTTTTCTTCCCATGAAGATTTCCTCTAAGGACAGAATATAATGATCCATTTATTTAAATATTTGATGCACTGGACAGTTGATTTTCTGATTGAAAAATACCGGATCATAATTCTGTCATAAACCATTCTGTGTAAAATTGGGTGTTATGATATTTCCCTGAGAATTCCTTACAATTTCAATTGCTAAAAAGAAAGAGAGAAAGAAATGTTTCTACTTTTAGAAGCTTCCAGTCAAATTTGGGAAAAAGGTTAAGTCAATGAGGTATTCTTTATATTGGGAGGTACACTGCCAGGCAGCCAGCCAATTAAGACAGTCAGCTAGTCATCATTCTTTCATAACACTCAGCTTCTGTCAACTAAACTAAGTCAATTTAGCCAATTGCGTTAGGCTCTTTTGATAGATATACACGCACTTTGGAAATTAGATGTGAGGGCTCTAATTCTACTGTCCCACAATCTCTCTACCAGGTGGAGCTACAAGATGAAAACAAATCTCTAAATGAATTCTGTACCAGAAAGCAGGCACAAATTGTCACACAACTTACTTTTGCGAGTGCAGCAAAGTCTCACACATTCCTAAGCACTTTGGATGATTGATTCAAGGCACGTGCCATGATATTTTAGCAGCAGAAACCAGGTAACATTTAGTTGGAATCTCAATACAGTATTCATTATTATATAGCAAGAAAACAGAGTCAGATAGACCTTCTATGCCTAGAGCACCAGTGAAATTGGTATAAATTGTTGTATTTCTGTTCTAACAAGAGCAGCTGTTCTTGAACAATATTTATAGCCTGCTCATATATCTAGAACAGCACAATCAAAGTTTTTCTATCACTTCTTATGCTGAACCAATTAGTGTCTTGCCATCAATCTGACAATCATAATAATATTATTGACAATTATTTTGTTGGTAAAAGGTTAAGTTATAATTCTTTCCTAAATCCCCACCTCTGTTACTGGTTTGTATGCAGCATTCACTAAAAAGTTGATATCCTTGAGGTCCAGTGAGGTACAACAGGGAGTTTGAAAAGACCACTCAGTGAGCTAACACTGTCCAAATTTTTATGTGTCCTCTGAGGACATGAGAGAAAAGTGTCTTAATGTTCCTAGCTGGTCTCTGTTGCATCTCTCTGGTTTGTTTTACACCAGTGGACTCACAAAGCACAAAAGACACATCTCACAGGGCAGTCACTTTTATGAATCTCAGTGAAGTGGCACATCACTGATAGGTTTAACTAAAATTGATTCTTGTGAAAACAGCTTAAGAAATAGAGGCATTCTGGGGATTAAGTGGGTCCAGCTGGATAGGAAAACAATGATACCTAGAGCAAGGCTGAAGTTGTTAAAGTTGTTACTATTGCTAACTCTAGTTTCATCAGTGTCAGCCCCTACATGGAAAACTGAACTAATCTGGACCTTTGCTATTTCTGTGTAGTATGTCAGAAAAGAACACAGTGAATTGTTGAGAAGCCAATTGCCAGTCTCTAGCATAGTTAGATGTATTAATACAATAAAGCTTTTTCTTGTTCATAGGATAAGTTTCATATTAGGAGTCTGAACAGATTTCTTGATCAGGGTTCCTTTTCTCCTGCTCTGGCCCCAGTCTGCTGAAGAAAAATGGTCTAAGGCAAGGTCATTGTCTTCAGCTTCACTGGCAGACATTGCAGGAATGCATTTCTTGCTTTTCATTCTTATTGTTTTGTTTTTCACTTCACTAAAAGGAGTAAAATAGTTTATTTTATAACAATAAAAACTAGTGGGAAAAGGGACAATTTTTCTTCTTCCACAAATCACCCTCCCAAACTTGTGGGAAGTGCTTCAGCCATTATCATTATTAAATCTTCAATCTTAGGCACTTGGACCTTGGATAACGTTCAGCCAAAACTTCAGCTTCTCTCATTTGTCATCTTTTGAGCTATCCTTTGGTGATTCTCCTTTTTCAATTATATTCTCCACCTCATGTGACTACTTCATTCTGGCTGCTTCTTGTGCTCCATTTCATAGCATCTTAGAGTGTTAATGTCAAGCCAAACAGAAAGGATACAGGTGGTTGTTTCTCCAGCTGCAGACTCCGCACCTCTCCCATCACTTTCTCTCCCTCACTGCCACCAACACTCCAGAAATGGATACGTAAAAGTAAGAACATGTGTTATGAAACAGAATTGCTCAAATAACTAACCACTTTTTGGAGTATGCATTGCTGTGTATACTAAGTAACCTCCCTGAGTAGCACAGAATAAAGTCAGCAGGCATGCATATATATTGATTATATACTGAAACATTAAATATTAAATTAAGGTAATATAACACTGTCATTACACATTCCATTTTCAACTTTAAATGCATAATATTATATACTAATGCAAACACTCCAAGATGTATTAGCAATAATTTTTGAAAACATTACAAATGGCCTTATGAGTTGTGTTAGCTTGTCTAGAATGGCATGCAGTTAAAATGATGTTCTGGCACCTCCAAGCCCAGGCCTTAAGAGAACTGGTAACTTGTACTTTCTGTCTCTTCACATCTAGCCTCTATGCTCAAAGAAACCCAATCCCAAATGGAAAGACCACATAGAATATAACCAAAATACAATATTTAACAGTCCTAGCTGAGCTGCAAGCCAACTGCCATATGAGCGAGGTATTTTGGATGGCCTGCCCTAGTTGAGCTCCCTAATTGATAAGTACATCTCAGCTGACATCACTTACAGCACAAGAATCACTGGGCCAAACCCAAATAGCCTATAAAATCACGAGTGACGAAAAAGTGGTTCTTATTTTAGATTATTAAGCTTTGAAGTTGTTTATTATTTATTTAGCAACAGATAACCAAATTTTATCTATGTATGTCTTTCTTTAAATAGAGAAATCAAGGAATTGACATCATTATATGTCAGTGTGTACACACACACACACATATGCATACACACATTAATTTTGGATTCACATTTTTAAATGCTTATTTTAGATATATTGCTTGCGACATAATTAAAGAACACTGACAAGTATCTATGTGAAGTCAGTTGATTACTCCCAGCATAGTAAAAGGTGATCTTCAGACCAATATCTCCCTTTCAATTGCCATGTAATATCATACCATACACATGTGCTGAAGCTGATCTCTGTGCACTTAGATGTTTCTTAACTTTTAAATAAAATGAGAACTGAAAATGTATGTCATACCGGCTGGTTAGTAAGCTGCAGAAGGTAGTAGTGGCATTATATTTTTAGACATTAATGGATACTTTCTTCTCTGGCATTTAATATTTCCTTGATTCTTTTCATAATTGGACAATTTGAAGCACAGAATTAACTTCCCTTGGGGGAACAACATAGACAAATTATTGATCTTTGAAATTCAAACTTCAAGGTCTAGACATAAGGTGAAACATTGAGGATAATATCTGACATATGAAAAAAAGAGAAGTGAAAAAAAGAGAAAGAGAGAAGGGAGGGAAGGGACGGGAGCGGAGGGGAGAGGCTGGTGCGTTCACCAGGGATAAGAGCCTTCTTTCTGTGAGTCCTAGGCCCTACAAAGTCAAGTCCAGAGTAGAATAAAGCATTGATTTGAGCATCAATAATAAAAGAATATTTGTATTCCCCATACCACTGAGAGATTTTTACTTGTTGGTAAGGTTCCAGAGATTTTCTTTACCCAACGAATGGGAAGTAGTAGAGAATAGATGCAGGTTAGTGAGCCACATGAAAGGGTACAGTGGTTCTTAAGAGGGAGCGATTTCGCACTACCCCCAAGGTAACTGGAGATGTCTGGGGACTTTTTGATTTTAAAGACCTGTGGGAATGAGGTATTTATTGGGTACATTTCAGGATTAAGGCTAAATTTCCTACAGTGCAGAAGACAACAGAGAATTTTCTGGTCCAAAATGTCAATAGTCCTGAGGCTGAAAAGTCTCTCATACCTCAGTGTGATGCAAATAATAAAGAAATGTATTTCATCACCAACAAAATTAACATTAAATTAATGAAGAGCTTTAAACAATTCTACTCACTTTTTCAGCCCCCAAGTGGATTAAGAACAATGCATTTTTAAATGTGTTTAAAAAGGTAGGAAAACACTGAGAGAAAAGCAAATCAGATCTTTTGTTTTCAAATACGGGAGAATACAACACCATTTTGAAAACCAGGTGAAATGGTGTTCAGCAATTAAAAATGTGGCTGCGTAAAAGATCTAATGTCAGGATTTCTGACCCCTTCTTCCACTGACTGGTGTATTATGTAAGGCCCTCATGTTAGGCTGTGGCCTAAAAGATAAAGATAGATTTTAAATAAATTTTCACCTGAACTCAAGCTTTTGTGACCAGTAAAATAAAATCATGACTAAATATAAGTTCAGTTTTAGAAAATAAATAAATTTCAGCACCTATGAATTTCTAGAATCTATATATATCTGCTTCTAAACTATCATTTTTAGGTGAAGAAGAAAATTATCAACTCTATCAACCTGGGCTCTATCTTTTACTTTCTTTAAAGCAAAGTGAAGAATAGTAACGATCAAATGTTAAGATCTTAAAAATACTAAATCTGGGGCATTATTGAATATTAAAAATATTTTATTATTAAAAATGTCCAAAACAAGAAACTAGAAATATAGTGTTACCAATGTTATTTGTGTAACATTTGATTAAAACTTTTCATAATTATTTTTATTTTGCAAACATTTTTATATAATTATTTTTGTTATAAATTCTTTATATATTGTGTTATATGTAAAATGGTAAAGAAAGGATATACATGAGCATCCAAACATTTCTAATACAGAGGATTTCCAAAGATATGTGACTTTCTCTATTTAATGGAGGACAGAGTTCAGAGTATCTATAAGCTTATAATTTCCATGTGGAATACAAAGGAAAGGCAGGTCAGAAAAGGTTTGAGGCTGGGCGTGGTGACTCATGCTTGTAATCCCAGCACTTTGGGAGGCCGAGGCAGGCAGATCACGAGGTCAGGAAATCGAGACCACCCTGGCTAACACGGTGAAACCCCATCTCTACTAAAAAAATACACACAAGAAAATTAGCTGTGTGTGGTGGTGGCCGCCTGTAGTCCCAGCTACTCCGGAGGCTGAGGCAGGAAAATGGCGAGAACCCAGGAAGGGGAGCTTGCAGTGAGCCGAGATCGCGCCACTGCACTCCAGCCTGGGCGACAGAGCAAACTCCATCTCAAACAAACAAACAAACAAACAAACAAACAAACAAACAAAGATTGACATTTTTTGAAAAAGTGAATCCATAAAAGGATTAGTTTTCATCCTTCTATCTTTCCCACTCAGAGAAAAAAAATATGAGAGGGAGAGAAAGAAGGATAGGAAGTTGTACCCTGAGAGGATTTTTTCAGAGTTCAACTTGCCTGATAAAATAGCTCTGAGTTATGATAAGGTTTAGGTTATGGTTGTGCGTGTGAGTTCCTGAAAGAAAGTGAAGACAAAATGTTTTAGAGAAAGAAAGGTCAAGGAGAGTCAAGTAATACATGCCAATTGACATGACAGTTAATTGTGACTTCATTACTTCATGTTCATTAAAGATGTGCAATCTACATCTTTCTTAAAATGATTTATGTGAAAAAAAGTTTGTTCAATTGAATTATTTTCCTTCTTTCAAAGAATGAAAACTACGTTATATAACCTTGTGTTCTTTTTGTCTTTACTACTATAATTTAAAGAAAATCCTAGAGAGTAAATGAGTAAGAAAAAGGAAAAGAGAGAGGGAGAGGAAGAAGAAGAAAAAGAGAAAGAAAGAAAAGGAAGAAGAAGGTGAAAGAGGAGGAGGAGGAAGAAGAAGGAGTTGCAAAGGAGTAGCATCTTAGCTAACATCTCTTCTCAAAAATTCAGAGTAGGTTTATGTAATGGGTTGTGATAATTTTTCCTTCTGAGCCTAAGCACAACAGTCACGATTTCTTCTCCAGCTGGTACTCCACAAAATCATTACCAATTTACTGAAAGTGGCAAGTGAGATGAATGTATTTTCTAGTTTCATTATAGATGGATCAATTGTATTTCCTCTCGAGAAATTACTAAACAAAAACTGATACATAACTGCAATTATTAACACATCAGTTCATATGTTCCTTTCTATAGGTTATCAATGTATATGAATCTTGCACATATTTAACAAACATGTCAAAATACACTGCTTGAAATGCAAAGAATAAAATTGTTCTTGTTCTTCACTGAGGAACTTGAAAATCAGTATACACAAGAAAATGATGAGAAAGATAGAGAAAAAGAGATTGAAGAAACATGAAAATGGTGGATGAGAGAGAATTGTTTGGAGAGGAGATAGATGGGTAAGAAAATAGAAGGTTACACTTGAGCTTAACTAGATTTCCATACAATAGATAACACAGCAATGACAGCGGAAGGGATAGCCAATGCAGAGCCAAGGAGATGGGGAATAAGGGAGAAACTGAGTAAGTGAAAAATACTGCAATTGCAACAAAAGTAGAGAGTTTTCTTATTGCTATTACTTTACACTGCTGTATCTTCAATTCCTAAAATAATGCTTGGCACTATTCTAGGTGTTCCATAATACTTCCAGACTGAAATTAAAACTTCTAGTATTCTTCTATTCTGAAGTATTTTCAAAGTTCAGTAAAGATAAGGATATAAAAATGACTTTTCTTTGTTCATGTAGTTTTACACGATGAATGTAACATTATGTATTACACTGGGAAACATTATAATAGATATGAATTTTAAGTTGTTAGTTATGCAGAACTTTCATTATCATTTCATAACATTGTCAAGTTGTTGGGGAAATAATTTACTTTGCTTGAGGCCTGGCTTAGTTCTGTCTGTGTATGCTGGTGCTGGGTAGACAAGCACATTTTTTTAAGCTACTTTATAGTGTTCTTCAGAATTGAGCAATACCCTAGGGAGCTGTCAAAGCATTGCCTGAGGTGATTTCATATGTTTGTGCTTATAATTGTGAAAATGTAACTGCAGTCGCACAGCATGAATTTGTACTGGGACAGGTCTACCTAGCGTTACATCTCCTCCAACAATACCATCCAGAAGCAAGAGAAGAGGGGTTGGGTGTGGGAGTTATCTCAGCTGGGTGATTATTGCTTTGGGCAATATGGAAAGTTGAGTAAAAGACAGTAATACTAAGGATAGCATTGAAATAGTAAACTAGGGAAACACCAAGGAGAAAGAATATGAAAATCAAAAAGCTTGAGGAGTCCAGAGCATAAAGTAGCGCATTACCCACCTTCCCAGGGGCTCTCAGCTGAGTACATTGAGAGAAAAAGGCTCTCAGTTTAAGAGAAACTGATTATCCAAGTCGTACCACATCCTCTAGGAGAGCCTACATCCAAAGACTGGTGCAAGGCAGCAGCTAGGAAGGGGATGGAGGAGAGTGACAACCTTGACTCAAAGTGGTCAATTTAAAGAAACACCCCAACTCTCCATGGGATTGGCCAAAGTCTTTTCTTCTTACTGTGCCACAGTTCAACTCTTCCTTTGCCCAATTCTACTTCACTCATCTACAAAATGTCGAGCCTAAGGGTACTCTCCAATACTACTTCTCTCAACAATATTTATTCATGCTTATCTCCATTTCAGCGTTTATTTTCTGAAGAAATTGAACTGATACATTTGGTACCGAGAATTATCTAATGAACAGTCTCTAAGAATATTTTAGAGACTGCCTGACAATAAAGACCTCATCACTTGTAGTAGGTGGATTTCTGATAATCCCTGGCATGCTATTGCAGTGCAATTGTTAAAATATTTACTGGTAGAAAATTGACACCACTAAAATGCATTGTAATTCTGGTTGCAGTGTCTTAGGCTAAGAGATCTAAGAAGTACTAATTATAAGGAAAATGGAATCAGACAGTTAGGTTGAGTGCCATTGATACTTTGGAGGATGAAAATGAAACTCTGAGGGTAATTATTCTCCATTTACAGCTGTTTTAGCAATGCTGACTAAAAGTCAAAGTGACTTCTTGGCAGCATACAAAGAGAAACTCACCTCCTTCAGTCAAGAGGAAGATTATACGTGTTTCAGAGTCCATAGAAAGTTGAATTATCAATCTTGGCCACTCTGGGCTGCCAAGGATAGGGCACTGGTTGAGAAGGAGTGGAACACTGAGACTTAAGATGTGGATATCTGACTTAACCTTCTTGGAAATCTCAAAATTTCATATTCCCCTGAACCCACTGAGTATACATAAATGATTCCTCATTTTCTTTCCATGGCTAACATTTCTCTCTTGCTTGGACATTATGCAAACACGTCAGGATCTACCCTCATTTTCTCTCTTGAGCACTGGATTTTAACTACGATCATATTACATGATTCAGCTAAAAAAGGAGCAGGCCTTCTTTTTTTTTTTTTTTTATTATACTTTAAGTTCTAGGGTACATGTGCATAACGTGCAGGTTTGTTACATATGTACACATGTGCCATGTTGGTGTGCTGCATCCATCAACTCGTCAGCACCCATCAATTCATCATTTATATCACGTATAACTGCCCAATGCAATCCCTCCCCCCCCCCCCTCCCCATGATAGGCCCCAGTGTGTGATTTTCCCTTCCCAAGTCCAAGTGAGATCATTGTTCAGTTCCCACCTATGAGTGAGAACATGCGGTGTTTGGTTTTCTCTTCTTGTGACAGTTTGCTAAGAATGATGGTTTCCAGCTGCATCCATGTCCCTACAAAGGATGCAAACTCATCCTTTTTTATGGCTGCATAGTATTCCATGGTGTATATATGCCACATTTTCTTAATCCAGTCTGTCACTGATGGACATTTGGGTTGATTCCAAGTCTTTGCTATTGTGAATAGTGCTGCAATACATACGTGTGCATGTGTCTTTGTAGTAGCATAATTTATAATCCT
>NC_045436.1:129206448-129239895 GCF_002776525.5 Piliocolobus tephrosceles
CAGTTTTCAAAGGGAATTTTTCCAGTTTTTGCCCATTCAGTATGATAATCGCTGTGGGTTTGTCATAAATAGCTCTTAGTATCTTGAGGTACGTTCCATCAATACCGAATTTATTGAGCATTTTTAGCATGAAGGGCTGTTGAATTTTGTCAAAAGCCTTTTCTACATCTATTGAGATAATCATGTGGTTCTTGTCTTTGGTTCTGTTTATATGCCGGATTACATTTATTGATTTGCGAATGTGGAACCAGCCTTGCATCCCAGGGATGAAACCCACTTGATCATGGTGGATAAGCTTTTTGATGTGCTGCTGAATCCGGTTTGCCAGTATTTTATTGAGGATTTTTGCATCGATGTTCATCAGGGGTATTGGTCTAAAATTCTCTTTTTTTGTTGTGTCTCTGCCAGGCTTTGGTATCAGGATGATGTTGGCCTCATAAAATGAGTTAGAGAGGATTCCCTCTTTTTCTATTGATTGGAATAGTTTCAGAAGGAATGGTACCAGCTCCTCCTTGTACCTCTGGTAGAATTCAGCTGTGAATCCCTCTGGTCCTGGGCTTTTTTTGGTGGGTAGGCTATTAATTGTTGCCTCCATTTGAGAGCCTGCTATTGGTCTATTCAGGGATTCAACTTCTTCCTGGTTTAGTCTTGGGAGAGTGTAAGTGTCCAGGAAATTATCCATTTCTTCTAGATTTTCTAGTTGATTTGCGTAGAGGTGTTTATAGTATTCTCTGATGGTAGTTTGTATTTCTGTGGGGTTCGTGGTGATATCCCCTTTATCATTTTTTATTGCATCTATTTGATTCCTCTCTCTTTTCTTCGTTATTAGTCTTGCTAGTGGTCTGTCAATTTTGTTGATCTTTTCAAAAAACCAACTCCTGGATTCATTGATTTTTTGGAGGGTTTTTTGTGTCTCTATCTCCTTCAGTTCTGCTCTGATCTTAGTTATTTCTTGCCTTCTGCTAGCTTTTGAATGTGTTTGCTCTTGCCTCTCTAGTTCTTTTAATTGTGATGTTAGAGTGTCAATTTTAGATCTTTCCTGCTTTCTCTTGTGGGCACTTAGTGCTATAAATTTCCCTCTACACACTGCTTTAAATGTGTCCCAGAGATTCTGGTATTTGTATCTTTGTTCTCATTGGTTTCAAAGAACATCTTTATTTCTGCTTTCATTTTGTTATGTACCCAGTAGTCATTCAGGAGCAGGTTGTTCAGTTTCCGTGTAGTTGAGCAGTTTTGATTGAGTTTCTTAGTCCTGAGTTCTAGTTTGATTGCACTGTGGTCAGAGAGACAGTTTGTTATAATTTCTGTTCTTTTACATTTGCTGAGGAGTGCTTTACTTCCAATTATGTGGTCAATTTTGGAATAAGTGTGATGTGGTGCTGAGAAGAATGTATATTCTGTTGACTTGGGGTGGAGAGTTCTATAGATGTCTATTAGGTCCACTTGGTGCAGAGATGAGTTCAATTCCTGGATATCCTTGTTAACTTTCTGTCTCCTCGATCTGTCTAATGTTGACAGTGGAGTGTTGAAGTCTCCCATTATTATTGTATGGGAGTCTAAGTCTCTTTGTAAGTCTCTAAGGACTTGCTTTATGAATCTGGGTGCTCCTGTATTGGGTGCATATATATTTAGGATAGTTAGCTCTTCCTGTTGAATTGATCCCTTTACCATTATGTAATGGCCTTCTTTGTCTCTTTTGATCTTTGATGGTTTAAAGTCTATTTTATCAGAGACTAGGATTGCAACCCCTGCTTTTTTTTCTTCTCCATTTGCTTGGTAGATCTTCCTCCATCCCTTTATTTTGAGCCTATGTATGTCTCTGCATGTGAGATGGGTCTCCTGAAGACAGCAGACTGATGGGTCTTGACTCTTTATCCAGTTTGCCAGTCTGTGTCTTTTAATTGGAGCATTTAGTCCATTGACATTTAAGGTTAATATTGTTATGTGTGAACTTGATCCTGCCATTATGATATTAACTGGTTATTTTGCTCATTAGTTGATGCAGTTTCTTCCTAGCCTCGATGGTCTTTACATTTTGGCATATTTTTGCAATGGCTGGTACCATTTGTTCCTTTCCATGTTTAGGGCTTCCTTCAGGGTCTCTTGTAAGGCAGGCCTGGTGGTGACAAAATCTCTAAGCATTTGCTTATCTGTAAAGGATTTTATTTCTCCTTCACTTATGAAACTTAGTTTGGCTGGATATGAAATTCTGGGTTTAAAATTCTTTTCTTTAAGAGCGTTGAATATTGGCCCCCACTCTCTTCTGGCTTGTAGAGTTTTTGCCGAGAGATCTGCTGTCAGTCTGATGGGCTTCGCTTTGTGGGTAACCCGACCTTTCTCTCTGGCTGCCCTTAAGATTTTTTCCTTCATTTCAACTTTGGTGAATCTGGCAATTATGTGTCTTGGAGTTGCTCTTCTGGAGGAATATCTTTGTGGCGTTCTCTGTATTTCCTGAATTTGAATGTTGGCCTGCCCTGCTAGGTTGGGGAAGTTCTCCTGGATGATATCCTGAAGAGTGTTTTCCAATTTGGTTCCATTTTCCCCCTCGCTTTCAGGCACCCCAATCAGACATAGATTTGGTTTTTTTACATAATCCCATACTTCTTGCAGGCTTTGTTCATTTCTTTTTCTTCTTTTTTCTTTTGGTTTCTCTTCTCGCTTCATTTCATTCATTTGATCCTCAATCACTGATACTCTTTCTTCCAGTTGATCAAGGCGGTTACTGAAGCTTGTGGATTTGTCACGTATTTCTCGTGTCATGGTTTTCATCTCTGTCATCTCGTTTATGACCTTCTCTGCATTAATTAGTCTAGCTGTCAATTCTTCCACTCTTTTTTCAAGATTTTGAGTTTCTTTGCGCTGGGTACGTATTTCCTCCTTTAGCTCTGAGAGGTTTGATGGACTGAAGCCTTCTTCTCTCATCTAGTCAAAGTCATTCTCTGACCAACTTTGATCCGTTGCTGGCGATGGGCTCTGCTCCTTTGCAGGGGGAGATGCCTCTTATTTTTTGAATTTCCAGCTTTTCTGCCCTGCTTTTTCCCCATCTTTGTGGTTGTATCTGTCTCTGGTCTTTGATGATGGTGATGTACTGATGGGGTTTTGGTATAGGTGTCCTTCCTGTTTGATAGTTTTCCTTCTGACAGTCAGGATCCTCAGCTATAGGTCTGTTGGAGATTGCTTGAGGTCCACTCCAGACCCTGTTTTTCTGGGTGTCAGCAGCAGAGGTTACAGAAGATAGAATATTGCTGAACAGCGGGTGCACCTGTCTGATTCTTGCTTTGGAAGCTTCCTCTCAGGGGTGTACTCCACCCTGTGAGGTGTGGGGTGTCAGACTGCCCCTAGTGGGGGATGTCTCCCAGTTAGGCTACTCAGGGGTCAGGGACCCACTTGAGCAGGCAGCCTTCCTCTTCTCAGATCTCAACCTCCATGTTGGGAGATCCACTGCTCTCTTCAAAGCTGTCAGACAGAGTAGTTCGCGTCTGCACAGGCCTCTGCTGCTTCCCCTGTTATTTTTTAGCTGTACCCTGTCCCCAGAGGCAGAGTCTGCAGAGACAGGCAGGTTTCCTTGAGCTGCTGTAAGCTCCACCCAGTTTGAGCTTCCCAGCGGCTTTGTTTACCTACTTAAGCCTCAGTGATGGCAGGCGCCCCTCCCCCAGCTCACTGCTGCCTTGAGGTTAGATTGCCACAGACTGCTGTGTTAGCAAGGAGGGAGGCTCCGTGGGCGTGGGACCCTCCCGGCCAGGTATGGGATATATTCTCCTGGTGTGCTGGTGTGCTTACAGTGCAGTATTGGGGTGGGAGTTACCCGATTTTCCAGGTGTTGTGTGTCTCAGTTCCCCTGGCTAGTAAAAGGGACTCCCTTCCCCCTTGCGCTTCCCAGGTGAGGTGATGTCACGCCCTGCTTCCGCTCTCCCTGGTCAGGCTGCAGCAGCTGACCAGCACCGATTGTCCGGCACTCCTGAGTGAGATGACCCCAGTACCTCAGTTGAAAATGCAGAAATCACCAGTCTTCTGTGTCGCTCGCGCTGGGAGATGGAGACTGGAGCTGTTCCTATTCGGCCATCTTGCTCCGCCCCCCAAAAATCTCATTTTAAATATATAGACAATTGTTATACATAACTCATTTATACCTAACAGTTTTTGTATGTGCTACAACTGATCCATTCATATTGATTATACTCTAGGTTAATCAGATTGAAAAACAGATGGTTTGAAATGTATTTCATTAATAATCCATTTCAAACTGTGACTCATATGTGCATAATATTTTCCTCTGTTTTATTCAGCTTATTTTATAATTAGACACGTGTATTTATTTGACAAATGTTAGAAAGAATGGGTAAAATTTTATAGACATTATGTTTAATATCAGGTTTCATAAAAAGCCTTCATAATGTTCTTTGACGTTTTCTTGCCCAACAAGGAAAAAACATGAAATCAAAGATTGTTCCTTTAAAGTAGAAAACATCTCTCAGTTCATAAGTTTCTTTACCTTGGAGTGTTTTCCCTGGTGCTTTATTATCAAGGGCTCCAGATTAAAACCAGATCCCTGGAGGACAAAAACATACCTGTATTCCTCTTGCATTTTCTCACTACCCTAGAGCGATATTCCTTTCTGAAGAGAAGCTCAAGAAATATTGTTTGTTCACAACTTAATCCAATTCATTTTTAGTAATTTAGGGATGAAAGGGAGTCGCATGAATGCTTCCAATTGTTACTATCGTAAGTTTCCTAAGGAAAGCAAGAAAACAAACGTTGCGTGCATGTGCACATTATAGACATATTACTTTGTATAAAGGACATATTACTTCACTTTGTATAAAGGACATATTACTTCACTTGTATTTCAAAATGCATGGCTTCTTCTACAAGTGTTTTCTCAAGAGAATTTATTTTGTAGAAGGAAAAAATATGGAAGGAAAACTACTAGTAGCTATAAAAACATTCATGCTGCATTTATCTATTTCATTTTTAAGACACTATTTTTAAAATGTTTTCCTGTTGTGTCGTTTTGCATTCATCTGTGTGTGGTTATGATGTTAGCAATAGGCTACTAACACTAGGTGAATATCAGGGTTTAGAAAGGTAATTAACTTTTACTTCTTGAGAAAGCAGTGTGACTTCCATATATTTATTTGTTGACTAATTCAGCAGCTTTTTATTTGAATTTCATTTTTAATCCATACTTTGAATTACATTGTTTTTGTAGATGATTTTCCTTGTTAAGATGTTAGAAGTTCTTGAATGGATTCTAATATTGAGTAGTCTGAAAGATCATCACTTTAAGTATCTGGCATTCTTAAGTAGAAATATATTGATCAGACAACACCCCTTACATAATCCTAATGCTCTGAGGAAGAGGCCTTTCCTTGGCAGCTATGGAGATAGATGAGAAAACATCCACTCTTAAAGTTATTTAAATGCCTATACATGAGGACAGCTTCAATAACTAAAGATATCTGTAAGTTCGTATGAGCATGGTAAAAGCTACCTTTATTTAAAATGCAATTTATCTGTACAAAGTAGGTAAGGAGCTCCTCCTACCTACCTGACACTAAATTTTTGCATTTCCTGAGTCTAAGAAGTACTCTGGCTTTATTACACACTAAATAATTGATACGCTTTTAGAAAGACTTTTTCACGCAGGCTGTGCATGTCTGGGTGTCTATATAAAACAGATGGCATGTTAAAATTAGGAAAGTTCTAGGAGTCCTTAAAAAGAGACTCTTTAGAAAAGGTGTGGTTGGGTATTAAAGAACCCAAGGGTGTAGGTTGGATGTAAGAAAGAGTACAATAATCTGGGGCAGAGAACACAGAGTGGTGGTTCCTAGAAACTTGAAGGAGAGGGTCCAGTGGAGAAGAAATCTTTGAGAGGGACAGTGACCTTCAGGGGAGAGACAGTCAGCAGCAGCATTCCCTCAAAGAAGGAACTAGTGGAACAATTACCATTATCTCACTTTTTGCCTTTCCTTCTAACTCTGGGCATACCATTGGCCCAAGCTAACCTAAAGGCATAAGGCGGGGAATTTGTTTGTGTAATCTGTGCAGGTCATTCTTCCAGTGCAGAGAGCAGGAGAAAAGTGGAGAAATGTGCAGGGTGGATGTGAAAAGACACATAGATGATATATAGAACATATGGGAACCAGTGAGGGCAAAGTGGAACATTTCAATAGCTTCAGATTTAATGCCTATATAGTCTTTGCTTCTTTTTGTGGCATCAAACCCCAACAATGGATTATCCAGGTAAGCAGAATGACTTTCCTTTAGTCAGTAGAGGGTAGTCTTGAGTGATTATGTAGGTGAAAGAAGAATACTACTAGGAGGCTGGTAGAACATTTCTCTTTCCCTAATAGAGAAATTTGGAATGAAGAATGTAACTGTGTATAATGTGCCACAGTGGACAGACCACTGTATATGTAGGCATCACTGTTCAAAATTAAATGAAATATCAGGAAGAGGCCAGGCACGGTGGCTCAAGCCTGTAATCCCAGAACTTTGGGAGGCCAAAGTCGGTGGATCAGGAGGTCAAGAGATTGAGACCATCTGGGGCAACATGGTGAAACCCTATCTCTACTAAAAATACAAAAATTAGCTGGATGTGGTGTCATGCTCCTGTAATTCCAACTACTCGAAAGGCTGAGGTAGGAGAATCACTTGAACCCAGAGGCAGAGGTTGCAGTGAGCCGAGATCGTGTCACTGTACTCCAGCCTGGGACACAGCGAGATTACCTCTAAAAAACAAACAAACAAACAAAAATCAGGAAGAAACTTTAATTTATAATATATGGTAGCAAATTAAAATAAGTAATTATTTTCTAAAAATTATGAAATAAGTGCTATTAAGTTGAATCTAAAAAAAAAATCAAGGTTAGTTTTCAATTGTGAATACTTCACAACTAGAATCACTGGTTTACTTTTATTCTCAGATTTTTATGTACATGAGAGTATTTAAACTTTATTCCAAAATTGTATGTTTTCTCGTTATCCTTTGGATAAGTTCATGTAGAGAATGGCCTTTGGATTTCTTCAACAACATTCAACTGTAAGCCCTTCTCTTAGAAAAATTGTAGAGATATCTAGTAAGATGTATTACATAAATGTTGTCCTACAGTCTCCCCATACCAGTGTGGGAAACTTTCTTTCTCTACCTGCAGCAATCTGTGTGAATGGAGTTTAGGATTTAGAGACACAATTCTTAATTTACTCTTTTTCAAGAGAGAAGGGTTGAGTTATTTGATTATTAAATCTGGTAGCAGTAATGTAGCATTGTGGCTCTGTTCTATTTTTTCTCTTCTGGGAGAAAGAAGCAGTTTGGGGGGGTGGGAAGAAGAGAGAAGTATTCTTTTAAAATGGCAAATTAAATGTCTCTCACTATATTAGCTGGGAACACACTCTTAAGAATCAATAGAAAATAGTTCCAAAGGTGAGACATACTTGGGAGGAAAAATTCAAGAAGATCAACATAAAACAATGAAAGAGTACCTGGGAGACTGTCAAGAAGAAATGATTATTACAGGATAATATCCAAGTGTTGCCTTCATCCTGAGGGAATCCCACATGAATGTTGTGGAACCGAGACTAGGGGAAAGCACAAGAATAAAGAAACATTTTCAGGGAGCCAAGAAGAACATTTTTTGGAAAATTTGCAAGTTTTTATGCATACAGTCCTAAGGCTAATTTTAAATCCCTAATGAGAAATGTTATGAAATACAGGTAATGATATTTTTAACCCCTACCTAGGAAATGTAATGATCAAATTAATAGATTTTGATGTGAAGTTGAATCGAGTCTTCTGTTTAGGTTTCTCTTAGCTTTTTGTTGAAAAAGCAATTTTAATTAAAAGTAAATGAATTAAATACATTATGCTTGATGAATTACAAAAGTTTATCACTGGAGATGTTAGAATATGTACTAACTAGGATGATGGATAGAAAAAATGAAACGTTGGTAAATTATGTAAAAAGACAAACTATGTTTCTTTTATTTATTTATTTTATTATTATACTTCAAGTTCTAGGGTACATGTGTATAATGTGCAGGTTTATTACATATGTATACTTGTGCCATGTTGGTGTGCTGTACTCATCAACTCATCAGCACCCATCAACCTGTCATTTACATCAGGTATAACTCCCAATGCAATCCCTCACCCTTCCCCCCTCCCCATAATAAGCCCCGGTGTGTGATGTTCCCCTTCCCAAGTCCAAGTGATCTCATTGTTCAGTTCCCACCTGTGAGTGAGAACATGCAGTGTTTGGTTTTCTGTTTTTGTGATAGTTTGCTGAGAATGATGGTTTCCAGTTGCATCCATGTCCCTACAAAGGACACGAACTCATCCTTTTTTATGGCTGCATAGTATTCCATGGTGTCTATGGGCCACATTTCCTTAACCCAGTCTGTCACTGATGGACATTTGGGTTGATTCCAAGTCTTTGCTATTGTGAATAGTGCCGCAATGAACATACGTGTGCATGTGTCTTTATAGGAGCATGATTCATAGTCCTTTCGTTATATACCCAGGAATGGGATGGCTGGGTCATATGGTACTTCTAGTTCTAGATCCTTGAGGAATCGCCATACTGTTTTCCATAATGGTTGAACTAGTATATAGTCCCACCAACAGTGTAAACATGTTCCTGTTTCTCCACATCCTCTCCAGCACCTGTTGTTTTCTGACTTTTTAATGATTGCCATTCTAACTGATGTGAGATGGTATCTCATGGTGGTTTTGATTTGCGTTTCTCCGATGGCCAGTGATGATGAGCATTTTTTCATGTGTCTGTTGGCTGTAAGCATGTCTTCTTTTGAGAAATGTCTGTTTGTATCTTTTGTCCAATTTTGATGGAGTTGTTTGTTTTTTTCTTGTAAATTTGTTTGAGTTCTTTGTAGGTTCTGGATATTAGCCCTTTGTCTGATGAATAGATTGAAAAAATTTTCTCTCATTCTGTAGGTTGCCTGTTCACTCTGATGGTAGTTTCTTTTGCTGTGCAGAAGCTCTTTAGTTTAATTAGATCCTATTTGTCAATTTTAGCTTTTGTTGCCATTGCTCTTGGCGTTTTAGACATGAAATCCTTGCCCATGCCTATGTCCTGAATGGTATTAGCTAGGTTTTCTTCTAGGGTTTTTATGGTATTAGGTCTAACATTTAAGTCTCTAATCCATCTTGAATTAATTTTCGTATAAAGAGTAAGGAAAGGATCCAGTTTCAACTTTCTACTCATGGCTAGCCAATTTTCCCAGCACCGTTTATTAAATAGGGAATCCTTTTCCCATTTCTTATTTTTGTCAGGTTTGTCAAAGATCAGATGGCTGAAGATCTGTGGTATTATTTCTGAGGACTCTGTTCTTTTCCATTGGTCTATATCTCTGTTTTGGTACCAGTACCATGCTGCTTTGGTTACTGTAGCCTTGTATTATAGTTTGAAGTCAGGTATTGTGAAGCCTCCAGCTTTGTTCTTTTGACTTAGGATTGTCTTGGCAATGCAGGCTCTTTTTTGGTTCCATATGAACTTTAAAGCAGTTTTTTCAAATTCTGTGAAGAAACTCATTGGTAGCTTCATGGGGATGGCATTGATTCTACAAATTACCTGGGGCAGTATGGCCATTTTCACGATATTCATTCTTTCTAACCATGAGCATGGTATGTTCTTCCATTTGTTTGTATCCTCTTCTATTTTACTGAGCAGTCATTTGTAGTTGTCCTTGAAGACATCCTTTACATCCCTTGTAAGTTGGATTCCTAGATATTTCATTCTCTTTGAGCAATTGTGAATGGAAGTTCATTCAAGATTTGGCTCTCTGTTTGTCTGTTACTGGTGTATAAGAATGCTTGTGATTTTTGCACATTAATTGTGTATCCTGAGACTTTGCTGAAGCTGCTTATCAGCTTATGGAGATTTTGGGCCAAGATGATGGAGTTTTCTAAATACATAATCATATCATCTGCAAACAGGGAAAATTTGACTTCTTCTTTTCCTAACTGAATACCCTTTATTTCTTTCTCTTGCCTGATTGCCCTAGCTAGAACTTTCAACACTATGTTGAATAGGAATGGTGAGAGAGGGCATCCCTGTCTTGTGCCAGTTTTCAAAGGGAATGCTTCCAGTTTTTGCCCATTCAGTATGATATTGGCTGTGGGTTTGTCATTAATCGCTCTTATTATTTTGAGATACGTTCCATCAATACCGAATTTATTGCGAGTTTTTTGCATGAAGGGCTGTTGAATTTTGTCAAAGGCCTTTTCTGCCTCTGTTGAGATAATCATGTGGTTTTTGTCTTTAGTTCTGTTTATATGCAGGATTGCGTTTATTGGTTTGCGTATGTTTAGCCAGCCTTGCAATCCGGGTATGAAGCCCACTTGATCATGGTGGATAAGTTTTTGATGTGCTGCTGTATTTGGTTTGCCAGTATTTTATTGAGGATTTTTGCATTGATGTTTATCAGAGATATTGGTCTAAAATTGTCTTTTTTTTTGTTGTGTCTCTGCCAGGTTTTTGGTATCAGGATGACATTGGCCTCATAAAATGAGTTAGGGAGGATTCCTTCTTTTTCTATTGATTGGAATACATTCAGAAGGAATGGTACCAACTCCTCCTTGTGCCTCTGGTAGAATTCAGCTGTGAATCCATCTGGTCCTGGACTTTTTTTGGTTGGTAGGCTATTAATTATTGCCTCAGTTTCAGAGTCTGCTATTGATCTATTCAGGGATTCAACTTCTTCCTGGTTTAGTCTTCAGAGAGTGTAAGTGTCCAGGAAATTATCCATTTCTTCTAGATTTTCTAGTTTATTTGCATAGAGGTATAGTATTCTCTGATGGTAGTTTTTATTTCCGTTGGGTTGGTGGTGACATCCCTTTTATCATTTTTTATTGCGTCTATTTGATTCTTCTCTCTTTTCATCTTTATTAGTGTTGCTAGCAGTCTATCAATTTTGTTGATCATTTCAAAAAACCAACTCCTGGCTTCATTGATTTTTTGGAGGGTGTTTTTTGTTTCTATCTCCTTCAGTTTTGCTCTGATCTTAGTTATTTCTTGCCTTCTGTTAGCTTTTGAATGTGTTTTCTCTTGCTTCTCTAGTTCTTTTAATCATGATGTTAGAGTGTCAATTTTAGATTTTTCCAGCTTTCTCTTGTGGGCATTTAGTGCTATAAATTTCCCTCTACACACTGCTTTAAAGGTGTCATAGAGATTCTGGTATGTTGTATCTTTATTCTCATTGGTTTCAAAGAACATCTCTATTTCTGCCTTCATTTCATTATGTACCCAGTAGTCATTCAGGAGCAGGTTGTTCAGTTTCCATGTAGTTGAGCAGTTTTGATTGAGTTTCTTAGTCCTGAGTTCTAGTTTGATTGCACTGTGTTCTGAGAGACAGTTTGTTATAATTTCTGTTCTTTTACATTTGCTGAGGAGTGCTTTACTTCCAGTTACGTGATCAATTTTGGAATAAGTGCAATGTGGTGCTGAGAAGAATGTTTATTCCTTTGCTTTGGGGTGGAGAGTTCTGTAGATGTCTATTAGGCCTGCTTGCTGCAGAGATGAGTTCAATTCCTGTATATCCTTGTTAACTTTCTGTCTCGTTGATCTGTCTAATGTTGACAGTGGGTTGTTGATGTCTCCCATTATTATCGTATGGGAGTGTAAGTCTCTTTGTAAGTCTCAAAGGACTTGCTTTATGAATCTGGGTGCTCCTGTATTGGGTGCATATATATTTAGGATAGTTAGCTCTTCCTGTTGAATTGATCCCTTTACCATTATGTAATGGCCTTCTTTGTCTCTTTTGATCTTTGATGTCTGTTTTATCAGAGACTAGGATTGCAACCCCTGCTTTTTTTTGTTCTCCATTTGCTTGGTAGATTTTCCTCCATCCCTTTATTTTGAGCCTATTTATGTCTCTGCATGTGAGATGGGTCTCCTGAATACAGCAGACTGATGGGTCTTGACTCTTTATTCAGTTTGACAGTCTGTGTCTTTTAATTGGAGCATTTAGTCCATTTACATTTAAGTTTAATATTGTTAGGTGGGGTGCGGTGGCTCACGCCTGTAATTCCAGCACTTTGGGAGGCTGAGGAGGGCGGATCACAAGGTCAGGAGATCGAGACCACGGTGAAATCCCGTCTCTACTAAAAATACAAAAATTAGCTGGGTGTGGTGGCGAGCACCTGTAGTCCCAACTACTAGGGAGGCTGAGGCAGGAGAATGGCGTGAACCCAGGAGGTGGAGCTTGCAGTGAGCCGAGATCACGCCACTGCACTCCAGCCTGGTGGACAGAGTGAGACTCTGTCTCAAAAAATATATATATATATATATATATTGTTATGTGTGAACTTGATCCTGCCATTATGATACTAACTGGTTATTTTGCTCGTTAGTTGATGCAGTTTCTTCCTAGCCTCAATGGCCTTTACATTTTGGCATGTTTTTGCAATGGCAGGTCCCGATTTTTCCTTTCCATGTTTAGTGCTTCCTTGGAGGTCTCTTGTAAGGCAGGCCTGGTGGTGACAAAATCTCTAAACATTTGCTTATCTGTAAAGGATTTTATTTCTCCTTCACTTATGAAACTTAGTTTGGCTGGATATGAAATTCTTGGTTGAAAATTCTTTTCCTTAAGAATATTGAACATTGGCCCCCACTCTCTTCTCTCTTGTAGAGTTTCTGCTGAGAGATCTGCTGTTAGTCTGATGGGCTTCCCTTTGTGGGTAACCCAACTTTTCTCTCTGGGTGCTCTTAACATTTTTTCCTTCATTGCAACTTTGATGAATCTGACAATTATGTGTCTTGGAGTTGCTCTTCTTGAGGAGTATCTTTTGGCGTTCTGTATATTTCCTGAATTTGAATGTTGGCCTGCCTTACTAGGTTGGGGAAGTTCTCCTGAATGATATCCTGAAGAGTGTTTTCCCACTTGTTTCCATTTTCCCCCTCACTTTCAGGCACCCCAATCAGATGTACATTTGATCTTTTCACATAATCCCATACTTCTTGAAGACTTTGTTCATTTCTTTTTCCTCTTTTTTCTTTAGACTTCTTGCTCCATTTCATTCATTTGATCCTCCATCATTGATACTCTTTCTTCCAGTTGATTGAGTTAGTTACTGATGCTTGTGCATTTGTCACATAGTTCTCATGTCATGGTTTTTATCTCTGTCAGTTCATTTATGGCCTTCTCTGCATTGATTACTCTAGTTATGCAATCTTCCATTCTTTTTTCAAGATTTTTAGTTTCTTTGCGCTGGGTATGTAATTCCTACTTTAGCTCTGAGAAGTTTGATGGACTGAAGCCTTCTTCTCTCAGCTCATCAAAGTCATTCTCCATCCGGCCTTGATCCACTGCTGGTGATGAGTTGTGTTCCTTAGGAGGGAGAGATGAGCTCTTATTTTTTGAATTTCCAGCTTTTCTGCCCTGCTTTTTCCCCATCTTTGTGGTTTTATCTTCCTTTTGGTCTTTGATGATGGTGACGTACTGATGGGGTTTTGGTGTGGGTGTCCTTTCTGTTTGTTAGTTTTCCTTCTAACAGTCAGGACCCTCAACTGTAGGTCTGCTGGAGACTGCTTGAGGTCCACTCCAGACTCTGTTTGCTTGGGTATAAGCAACAGAGGCTGCAGAAGATAGAATATTGCTGAACAGGGAGTGTACCTGTCTGATTCTTGCTTTGGATGCTTCGTCTCAGGGGTGTACCCTGCAGTGTGAGGTGTGGAGTGTTGTTCTGCCCCTAGTGGGGGATGTCTCCCAGTTAGGCTACTCAGGGGTCAGGTAACCACTTGAGCAGGCAGTCTGTCCATTCTCAGATCTCAACCCCCATGTTGGGAGATCCACTGCTCTCTTCAAAGCTGTCAGACAAGGTTGTTTGCCTCTGCAGAGGTTTCTGCTGTTTTTTTGTTTGTTTGTTTGTTTGTTTGTTTGTTTAGCTGTGCCCTGTCCCCAGAGGTGGAGTCTACAGAGACAGGCAGGCCTCCTTGAGCTGTTGTGGGCTCCACCAAGTTGGAGCTTCCCAGTGGCTTTCTTTATCTACTTAAGCCTCATCCATGGTGGGCGCCCCTCCCCCAGCTTGGCTGCTGCCTTGCCGTTAGATCACAGATTGCTGTGCTAGCAATGAGGAAGGCTCTGCGAGTGTGGGACCCTCGCAGCCAGGTGTGGGATATAATCTCCTGGTGTGCCATTTGCTAAGACCCTTGGTAAAGTGCAGTATTGGGGTGGGAGTTACCAGATTTTCCAGGTGTTGTGTGTCTCAGTTTCCCTGGCTAGGAAAAGGGATTCCCTTCCCCGTTGCACTTCCTAGGTTAGGTGATGCCTCGCCCTGCTTTAGCTCTCTCTGGTCCGGCTGCAGCAACTGACCAGCACTGATTGTCTGGCACTCCCTAGTGAGATGAACCCAGTACCTCAGTTGAAAATGCAGAAATCATCCATCTTCTGTGTTCCTCGTGCTGGGAGCTGGAGACTGGATCTGTTCCTATTCGGCCATCTTCATCTCCCCTTGCTTATTTTTGAATTGGACTGCTTATTTTTTTTCTTACTAAGTTGTTCAAGTGTATTTCTTTATAAAGGTTTAGACAAAGTCACAAACAGAGATTTGGTAAATGAAGTACACACTCTATATTATGAAGTTCTTCTTAGTATATAGCATTTTGGCAACGATGAGTAAAATAAACTCATTGGTTATTCATTGCACTTCTTAAACATTTCAATACAATTTGCAATGTTTAATGGGTATTCAGCATAACATGACTCCTCTATTTGTTTTCAAATTACATACAAGTGATGACTATCTTGCTTCTTTCTTGCCCTTTATTTTGCCAGTGGGGACAAATATTTCTAAGCTTCTCTCAGATAATATACTCTGTATCTTATTTCTGCTGTAATTGGTCTTTTGAATTCTTGTTATTCCTATGACCATGATTCATTTTTTATGAAAAGATGCTAAAAGTTATTTGTGTCCCTTTGTGTAATCCTATATTTCTAATTTTAATAAATAACCATAATATTTGTTAGCACTATCGCAAGATATTTTTAATGATCGAAAGAAATGCTTGCCCATTTACCTTTCCATTTCACAAAAGAAAAAAAAAAAAAATAAGAACACAATTAAATAAAGCTTTTTTATTCTATTTCTCCTTTAGAAAATAGTTCCTGAATTTCTCAAGTATTATTGCAAATGTAAATAAATAATGCTTATAGAAAATTACATCCTTTTACACTGCTTCCTGCTAGATCTTCCTCTGCAATTATATTTCCTGAAAAAGAAGCCCTTTTTATTTTGTAAGCCACATTTCACTTATGCCTCACAAGCCCAGTTAACTAGGAAAATATTCCTAGCTTTAGAAGCTAAACTTCAATTGGTTATACTATAAATCTCTTTTATTTTTCAATGTATTACAATAATCCTCTTTCTTACTCTGCCTGTCTATAGTAAGCATCTTTTTATACATAAGGATATGCCTTCAATCAAGTTTAGCTGGGAACAAGCATGCTTGAGGTTAACCTGTGGCTGCCACATTAAAAAATTTCTGCTAATGAATCATTTGCTAATGTGAGGACAGAAAATAATCTTTGTTATTATGGAAGGCTTGTGAAATTAATTTTAGTTTATAAAACTGAAATTATTAATAGTTTTAATTAATGCCTACCATGTATTAAACACAAACAAATGCAAGGCCTTGTGATATACACAGTCCATTATTATTCCCACTGCTATTATTATTATTTTCCCACCACTGTGCAACAAATATCCAAAAATGTAGCAGCTTGCAACAGCATATGCTTATTGTCACACAGTTACCAAAGGGCAGGAATCAGAGCACAGTTTATTTGTTTCTTCTGCTCAATATCTGACATAGCCATATCAAAGGTGCCGGCAGGGCATGGTGGCTCATGCCTGTAGTCCTAGCACTTTGGGAGGCTAAGGCAGAAAGATCACTTGAGCACAGGAGTTCAAAACCAGTGAATATATATGGACAACATATCAAAAACCCTGACTCTACAAAAAAAAAAAAAATACAAAAATTAGCTGGACATGGTAGTGCCTGCCTGTAGTCCCAGTTACTCAGGATATTGAGATAGGAGATATCACTTGAGCTGGGGGAAGTCAAGGCTGAAGGAAACCAGGTTCACACCACTGTACCACTCCAGCCTGGGAGAGAGAGTGAGACTCTCTGTAAAAAAAAAGAAAAGAAAAGAAAGAAAGAGAGAAGAAAGAGAAAGGAAGGAAGGAAGGAAGGAAGGAAGGAAGGAAGGAAGGAAACAAGGAAGGAAGGAAGGAAGGAAACAAGGAAGGAAGGAAACAAGGAAGGAAGGAAGGGAAACAAATACAAAGTTATCTGCCACTGGGCCTGTGACCTCCCCTGAGGCTCAGGGTCCTCTTCCCAACTCACATGATTGAAAGCAGAATTCATTTTCTTGCAGATGTATAAATCATGACAACTTATTTCTTCAAGGCCAAGAGAATTGCTTCCCTGCAGCTCTGAGTCTTATAAGGGGCTCAGCTGACTAGGTCTGGCCCAGCCAAGATAATTTTCATTTTGATTAAATTAAAGTTAACTGATTTACATCTACAAAATTCTTTCATATCTGTCATTTACTGCAACCTATTATGACAGTGGCATCTATCATATCCACAATGCATAGTTACACTAAGAGGGAGGGGGTTGATTATGCAGAATATGCATGCCAGAGAGTGGAAACATTGGGAACAGTCTTAGAATTCTTCCTACCAATGTATCTTTCTGTGGTGGTCAAAGTAGCTGTAACAAATATAGTTCAGGGTTGTAATAAGAACACATACATACATACGTGCATACTGAGTAGGTCCATGCACACTCCTGGTTTACGAAATTTGGAAGAATATGTATACATATATTTCTGCCAGGCATATGTAAGTCCAAATAACATTAAATTTTTGCTTACTATATCTATTGTGAAAATATTTTTGTGTAAACTAGAGAGAGATGTAGAGACAACTTATGTAAGCATCTAGATTTCTTTCTTCCTACCCTAGGTAGTTACAAACAACCAGATGTTCTCTTAAATTAACTCCTTATTAATCTAGCCAAGCCCAAGCACCTGTATTTCAAAGAGTTCTATGTTTTAATGAAGGAAAATAATTACAGTTGCTATATGTTATAATGACTAATGAGTTTGAATATTTATTTTTATCTTTAATAGGTTGTAGAAGACACCTTAGTGAGAAAAGTGAGTTAGCAAGAAAAGTAAGTTTTAAGGCAAAGTAAATGAAAGAAGTACTCAACATTTATTTATTTATTTATTTATTTATTTATTTATTTATTTAATTCTATTTTATTTTGTTTTTTTGAGATGGAGTCTCGCTCTGTCGCCCAGGTTGGCTCACTGCAAGCTCCGCCTCCCAGGTTCATGCCATTCTCTTGCCTCAGCCTCCCCAGTAACTGGCCCGGCTAATTTATTTTTGTATTTTTAGTAGAGAAGGAGTTTCGCCATGTTAGCCAGGATGGTCTCAATCTCCTGACCTTATGATCCACCCGCCTCAGCCTCCCAAAGTGCTAGGATTACAGGCATGAGCCACCGTGCCCCACCTCAACATTTATTTTAAGAAATTGCATTTAGTTAATAATTATTTAAAACCTGGTGTGCTAACAATAGTATCACTTTTCATTCATATGTGTTTTAAGGCTAACAAAGCTTTTTTTTTTTTTTTAAGTATTTTTATTTTATTTAATTATAAAAATAATCACACCCACTTTAAAATGACCAATATCTCTATATTTTTACTTTCTTATAGAAGCTGAAATCAAAATAATATTTTCAAGATCTTGTCTGACACCACTAACATGTTTCTAAAGTTGAAATGAGTATTTCTTGATAACTGTAATCCTCAGAAGCAGTAGGAGTTCACATAGTCCCAGAAAATAATTTACTTATTTTTTATTTGGGGTAAACCAAACAAAATGATCATTATGCATTCCACAAATCAAAATACCTTTTAAAAATGTATCTACATTATCTGCTGTTTCGATACTTCCTTTCATCTCCCAACATTTTTACTTATTGAATAAAAATTTCAGTGTATCAAATTGGTCTTCCAGACTGGAGTGCAATGGTGCAATTTCAGCCCACTGCAATCTCCACCTCCTGGGTTCAGGCTCCCGAGTAGCTGGGATAACAGAGGTCCGTCACCATACCCAACTAATTTTTGTTTTTGTAGTAGAGAGGGAGTTTCACCATGTTGGCCAGGCTGGTCTCAAACTCCTGACCTCAGGTGATCCACCCGCCTCAGCCTCCCAAAGTGCTAGGATTACAGGCATGAGCCACTGTGCCCAGCCAAGTGAATTTCTTTATACTCAGTTTATGTTGGTGAAATTTTATTATACACTATCTAGTAGCCTTTAAAAAGTCATTTAGCTTCTCTAAGACTCAATCTTCTTTTGCATAAATGAAAGGTAGCAAAATCTATTGTTTGTCATGAGCATTATGAATGTTATGGGAAATATCCAGCATCATATCTGGCTCATATTGTGTGCTCAAGAAACAGCCTTTCTTCCGTCTGTCTTTGTTTTGTCCCTTCATCCTTTCTTCTATTTTCTTGTTTAAATAGTTATAATGAGGCATAATTCAAATGTTACGAACTTACTGATTTAAAGTATATAACTAAATATTAAATATTTTAACATGTTCAAAAAATTTGGTAATCATCAACACAATTTAATTTTAGAAGAATTTTATCATTTCAAAAAAGAAAACACCGATGCCCACTAGTAGTTAGTCCCCACACCCTACCCCCCTAAAAACACTGAAAGCATCAAAAATATAACTTTTTGTGATTGGCTTCTTTCACCTAATGTTTTCAAGATCTTTCTGTATTGCAGCATGAATCAGTACTTCATTACTTTTCATAGCTAAATAATATTTCATTGTATGAATATACCACATTTGTTTATGCATTCATCATTTAATGGACAGTTAGGCTGCTGCCATTTTACAGCTATTGTGAAAAATGCTGCTCTCCACATTCATATGCAAATTTCTATATAGATATACATTTTTGTTTCTCTTTTATATATACCAAAGAGTGAAATTACTGGGTAATATGGTAAGAGTATGTTTAACATTTTCAGAAATAGTACAAGTTTTCCAAATTGACTGTACCATTTTATATTCCAACTAGCAATGAATGAAGTTTCCAATTTTTCACATACTCATCAAAACTTGTTATTATCTGCCTTTTTTATTTTATTTTTTCAAGTTTATGTAAAGATCATATCTCATAGTGGTTTTAATTCTATCTCCTATTTTTAATTGTTTTTTTTTATTATTTCATTGTACATGTTCTTTATATATTAGGTATATTAATCTCTTATCAGGTATATGATTTGCAAATACTTTCTCCTATTCTGAGTTGCATTTTTACTTTTTTGAAGTGCCATTTGCAGCAAAAAAAAAAAAAAAAAAAGTTTTTAATTTTTATGAAATCCAACTTACCTAGTTTTACATTTTACTTATTGTATTTGCATAGTGACATCAATCCAAAAAGTACAGTATGTATAATTGGGTAAAAATATTAACTACAGTGGAGAAGCCTGAAAAATACTACTTTGGTCAGGTAATAAAAGTGAACATCAGTAGTGATAAGTCATGTTGATAGTACCTTTGTAATGATGTGATGAAGTGGCATTTAATCTTTGTAGTCTTCCTCTCAAAAATACATAATACCAGTCTAATCATGAGAGAAACATGAAAGAAATCCTAATTGATAGACATTCTAAAAAACAGTTTTACTTTGAAAAGCTTTATTTTGAACTTTACTCCTCAAAATTGTCAATATCATCAAACAAAGAACATCTTGACTGCACAGCGAAGAGGAGTGTAAGGAAACATCATCATTACATGTGATGTGGGATTCTGGATGGGATCATGGAACATAAAAAGGATGTTAGTTTAAAACTAAGAAAAACTAAGAAAATCTGAATAATATGTAAACTTTAATTAATAATAATGAATCAATATTGGTTCATTAATTGTAACAAATATACACTAGTGTAAGATGTAAGTAATAGGGGAAACTGGGTGTAGGGTATATGGTGACACCTTATTGTCATCACATTTTGTCTCTAAGCCTATATCTTTTCCAAAATAAGTTTATGGAAACCAGAAAACTTTAATTTTTAACTCATTTACATATAAATTACATGTTATGTATCAAAAATAAGTAAAAAAGTTCTGTAAGTAAAATTCTATAAATTAATCTAATTTTTTTTTATAGTGGACTTACAAAGGAGAAAAATGCTGCATATAAAAATTAAAAAATTTTGATTCCCTTGAATTGCTGGGGATTGAGTGTAGATTATAGGGAAAGTAAGAAGCCTCTAAGGGTAACAGTCTTACAGTGACTTCCATACTTCTTGGGGTTTTACTTTCAGAAACTCAACAACTTTCTCATGGTGAAGAACCAAGAAAGATCCCTTTCTGACTCAACCTCTACTAATCTTTCAAATTAATTAAGTCTACAGTTATGTTCAAGTATTAGAATACTATATATTTGATTTACTCTCTTGTCTTGTTATAAAACCAACAGGTTTGTGTGCCCACTGCACAGCAATGGATCAAAACACTGAGAAAGAAGGGTTTGCAGCAGAGAAAGATTAACTTCCTTGAGGAGTTTTGGGCTGGGATTTTTAAGGGAATCATTGAGGACGAGTGGCTGGAAAACTGAGATCATTCATTGGTTGGGGTAAGAGGGATGAAATCATCACAATGTGGAAACCATATATATATTTGAGACAGAATCTAGTTCTGTCACCCAGGCTGAAGTTCAATGGTGCAATTTCAGCTCACTGTCACGTCCACCTCCCGGGTTCAAGCGATTCTCCTGCCTCAGTCTCCCGAGTAGCTGGGATTAGAAGTGCCTGCCACCATGCCCAACTAATTTTTGTATTTTTAGTAGAGACGGGGTTTCACTGTGTTGGCCAGGATGATCTAGAACTCCTGACCTTGTGTTCTACATGCCTCAGTCTCCCAAAGTGCTAGGATTACAAGTGTGACCCACCTTACCTGGCCAGAATCTGCATTTTTAATGAGTCAGCTCCTTATGGGGTCCATCAGACCAGTTGTGTCACTGGAGTTCTTCAGATCAGCTGACATCTATAGTCCCAGGTCTGGGCTCCCTGAAGTGTTGCAGTGCTTCTCTCCTTTTCTCTTCCTCTTTTTCATCACCCACAACCTGGCTAACAAGGTGCATGATTCAGTCTTGTTTATATTACTGATCTTTCACTCCCACCATTTGGCAAGTCCCAAATTCTTGTCTCATGTCCAGGAAGAATGAGGTTTGTGAACAGCTGAAGGGTGAGTAAGGTAAAGAGGTGCTTTATTAAGCAACAGAACAACTCTGAGGAGACTTGAAGTGGATAGCTCCTGACTGCAGACAGGTCATCCTGATGTCTGTTCAGCTCTCAGCTGAGTGGAGACCCATAGGTGGTAGCTCCTGTCTGCAGACAGGTTGTCCCAACATATGCTCAGCTCTCAGCTGAGAGGACACACACAGCGTGTAGCTCATGTCTGCAGACAGGTTGTCCTATAATCACTGCTCAAGTCTGGCTGAGTCCAGGGGGTTTTATGGGCTTCACAGGGGAGGATATTCATGTTGATTAACCCATTGGTGTCCATAGATGGTCCTGGAGAAAGCACCATAAGTTCTCACTTCAGTCCATGGAACTGACCACTCAACCCCCTGGCCTGAATATGGGGCTTCACCAGAGACCCACCCCTTTCTTCACAGGACCCTGTCAGCCTCCCACCACCATCAAACTACTGTCCATGGTGCCCAGGCTGTTCATGCTGAGGGGTGCCTGCAGGCCCATGCCAATCTGCCCTCAGAATTCCTTTGGTCTCCCTCCAGTGCTTGTAGGTGCCCAAGTCCAGAGGTGGCAGGGGGCCGGACAACAGCGCCTGGCCTCCACTTTGCTCCAAAATCAGAACAGACACAAGGAGTGGGGACAGACCAGGCAGTGGGAGCAGGCACTCTTGATTCTGTGGAGGCAGGGTTTTTCCTGGGTCCCCAAGAGTGTGGGGATATCCAGGTCTGCAGCTGGAGCTGGGCAACCGCAGCTGTACCCATAAGGATGGGGCTCCCACCATTCCGACTCAGAAGGGAGTAGAACTTTCACCTGTTCCTGGCTCCCACCACCTCCACTGAGCACATAGCGTAGGCCACATCATGGTAGTGGGCACTCCAGATGGGCCTTCGCTGACATCAAGTCTATGACTAGACGCAGTGAACAACCATGAAGAAGCAGATAAGAGATAAGAGAGCAAGCTAACCTCGATTAATGCTGAATGTGCTGCAAGCTGAGTTCATTTCTGGTTTTCCTCTACCATCATTTTGATTAATTTTATAGAGCATATAGGGATGGTTTCAGTATCTATTTCTTTTTCTGCATCGCTCTCTTCATATTTACTGAAAGAGATATGGAGGAGGTTCATATTTTAATTCTACTCACAATTTAGTTTTAACTCAGAAAATTAACATATCTAGACAATGACCAGTTTGTAAAAATAAAATCAATGCTGAACTATCAAATTGCTGATATCAAAAGGAATTAAGGGATATAATGGTCAAGTGCAGTGTGTGGATATGGCTCAATCCTGGTTTGAAATTAATGGGAAAAGATATTTTTGGGAAAATCTGGAGAAATAAGAATATACTCTGGGAGTTAGATAATATTAAGCTATCATTTTCTTTTTAGACATGACATTGTATTCTCATAGGTTATATAGGAGGATGCTTTTGGTTTTTGGTAGTCATACTGAAGTACTATGGGGTACGTAAGATGAAATTATTTTAAAATATTAGAGCAAAATAGATGAAGTAAATATAAAATAAGGTGACAATTGTTAGATATTGATGGGAATTCCAGGTTTATCGTATTTTTCCTTTTTATTTCTGCATATTTATAGGCTTTAATACTAAAATGCAATATAAAATAGAGTCTACTTAATGTTAAACTAAACAGAAAAAATTTTCTTTCAAATATTTAGCTTCTAACTATTCATTAAATCTCCATCTATAGTTGGCCAGTTTCCATGATATCAGTGGGGCGGTAGTACAGTGAGCTTCTGTGATTTATTCTCTACTCTCGCAGAGCATGCAGTGTAAGGGGGATGATAAGCACCGAACAGGTCATTATAAAGGGATGGGAATAAAATGGGAGATGCTACAAATGTGAGTGACAGTTGGACCTCACTCAGTCTGAGACAAAATGAAATCTCTCAGGAAAAAGTACCTATTAGAAGGAATCTCAAGTGCAGATAGAGGAGATGCAGTGGGTGGTGGATGGGTGGCCTTTCAGCTTCCTCTGTTTTAAAATAAGAAAAATTTATTAAAGAACACACACACAAAAGTCTAGTACGGTGGTAAAATAGAGAGGTAAAGGGGAAAAGATGAATAAAATAAGACTAGAATGTTAGACAACAGCTGAATTTCCTTTAGATTAAGTTAAGGATTTTAGGTTTTTATTCTGAGAAAAGTGGGAAGTTGTTGAATGATCTTAAATAACATTAAATGACTATGCGAGATAACTCACTCTTGCTGAAATGAAGAGAATGAAATAAGGTGTGTGTCTTTGAGAGAACAGTTAGGAGGAGGATACTGTAGGCACTGAGATAAGAAACGGTGATGTTTCAAGAAGTGAAAAGGAGAACTGATAGCATGATACATGGCTCTGAGAGCTTGAACTTGAAGGGCCCTCTTTAATATCTTCTAAGTCTCTCTCTGGTACCTACAGTGTCCAGAACGGCAGCACCTTTAGGATGGCAGGCATTGTGAGCTCAGGTCATGACCTACCTGGCCCTGTGACCTGTGTTTCCCCTTTAGGACTTTCCTTTATCCTCAATTTCCTATATAGACTATGGGGTTGATTTTGTAAAAAGCTCTGGAACTCACACCATGAGGTTGTCCAAGGGCCCCACGACAAGTGTGGGTCATGTGATTTTGTTTTCGGAGTCATATGAGATTGGAATGGTGGGGTGCTCACATCCTGACTTGGGATTGTAGTTGTGTTGCACAGAGGACAAGTCTAGACATCTAAGAAACTAATAGTCCACTGCTGACCTTTAGTTCCAAACAGTGCGTGTGAACCATTTCTTTAGCTCTTACCCATCAGAATTTCTACTTCAGTGGGGTCTTGGCTCTACAGCAGAGTCTCTAAACTTTGACACTATTCATATTGCAAGCTAGATAATTCCTTGTTGTAGAAGGCTGTCTGCATATTGAAGGACGCTTAGCAGCATCACTGTCCTCTACCCACTAGACACAGGTAGCAATCTTGCCTCCCTGCCCAACCTGCCACTATGTGATGACTAAAAATGTTTTCAGACATTGCACATGCCCCCTGGGTGATAAAATAAGCTTTATATGGGGTGAACTGACCTACAGAATCTTAACTGGGGTAGTCCAAGCATACATTACCTTGCTCATGGCACCCAGAAGAGTTGCCCTACCTCCTCTGAAGTCTCCATACACCAGGCCAGTAAGTCTTATGGCTACTTGCAACTTGTACAAGAGCTTTCAAAACTATTGTTCAATTATGTTAGTGAATGCTTCTCCACAATTTGGTGACATCGTCAGTCATAATCCATGTCAGTTTAGGGGCAGAGCTTTCATTCCTTGTTTCAATAGAACTCTTATTTTCATTCTTTATACATAGCCATTGACTTACAGTTCTCACCTCCAGGTAACTGTGCAAGAGGGAGGAGTTGCAATTAATATTTAAAGGCATCAAATTCTAGGAATGCAGTGATTATAGCATAATACATTCAGTAAAAAAGAAGATTGGACAATGTATTATTCCATATTTATTTTAAAATAATCTTATATTAAAGTAGTATATACAGAAAATTAATAACTCACATTTTCCTGCAAACTCTGGACAAGGCTTGCATTTTTGCTCATCATCAATTAAGTACAGTAACAATTTTTGAGAAAATTGTTGGAAACCAAGAATTGGGAAGAAGGTGGCACAATGGATGGTGAAACATTATAAATAATAATATGAGGATGTAACCAGTATTAAATAATTGATATTAGGGAATTGCAGAGGCAAGAAGATCCAAATTGTTTCAATACTAACGTGTTCTGAAGAGTTATTGCATTGTAATAATGAGTTTGCTAGCTTTTTCTCACAGTAGGAGATAAGATTTTAGCCACAACTACCAAGACCAACTCGGTCGTGGAGACTAACCCAGTGGTGCTAGAAGAATTAAAGCCACACACATAGAAATGTAAAGCGTGGAGTGGGAAATCAGGGGGCTGACAGCCTTCCGAGCGGACAGCCATGAACAGCGTTTTACCCACATATTCACTGACAGCAAGCCAGTGATAAGCATTGTTTCTATGGATTATAGATTATCCAAAATGGGAAACAAAGGGATGGGCTCTGGCTAGTTATCTGCAGCAGGAACACATCCTTAAGGCACAGATTGCTCATGCTATTGTTTGTGGTTTAGGAATACCTTAGGTGATTTTCTGTCCTGGGTGGGACAGGTGTTCCTTGCCCTTATTCCGGTAAATGCACAACCTTCAGCGTGGGCATCATGGCCGTCACAAACATGTCACAGTGCTGCAGAGATCTTGTTTATGGCCAGTTTGGGGGCCAGTTTATGGTCAGATTTGGGGACCTGTTCCCAACACACAATAACACATTTGCCAAAATGTAAAATAAAGTAAAGGATGATTTCTGGACCTAAACAGAAAGATACAGTGCCTTATTACAAATAAGGTGTATATAGACGAATGAGAAAATTAGCACATATGCAAGCACATGTTCTTTACCCATTTTGCAATATCTTTATTGAAAAGTCACTATACTTGTCGCAGGCTGATGAATAATTTTTAAAACAAATTGCTTATAAAATAGAGACCTTAAAACAAACATTTACCCAAGTTCTGCACATCCAATAATCAGCTTGGTAGAAAACAGTGTCTTAGGAAGATATTTAGAAAGAGAATGTAGGATTTGATGGTTTATCAGGTGTAGAAAGATGAAGAGTTAAATATGTCTTCCAAGTATTTGACTTGAATAATTAGGTAGATAAAAAGAGTTGTTGTAATGAATTTCCACAAAGTTATGATTACTCTTCCATATTATGTAATTCATGGTTTTGTAATGTAATGCTATTGGAAGAGTAATTTGTTCTTTAATTACCATTCTGAATATTTGTCCAAATTGCCATCCACATTTAAAAAGAACAAGAGTCAGAGGTAATTTTTTCTTTCCTCTATCTCTCTTAAATTTAAAATACTGCAACTCTAGCTAATATTTTTACATGAATGAGTGGATTGCATACAATGTATAAAATGACATAAATCACAAAACTTTCCTGAGTTTTCAAAGTGCACTAAATCAATGTAGAGCAATTCAGACAACTGAACTATAAAAATGGAGAGCTGTATAGCCTTGACTTGATTGACTTGATTTGATTTGAGTAGTATAGTGCAATGATTGACATTTGAGAAATGTAGCATTCAATATTTACCCTCCAGAAAGGATGAAAAATAACCACAAATTCAATAATACCCATCTGCACATAACTGGACTTATCTCAAATTTATCTTCAACAGTTTGTTTTTTGATCTTAGGTTGATGTAATTACACAAGGTAACCTGTATTTTGATAAAGTGTAATGTCATTTTTAACATTAATTAAATTTTAGTTGTTATCTACAGAATTTCCCAACATGAAAGTACAAGCATACCTCATCTTATTGTGACTCACTTTGTTGTGTTTTATTGATATTTTGCTTTTTACAAATTAAAGGTTTGTGGCACCCCTGCATCTAGCAAGTCTATTGACACAATGTTTCCAACAGCATATGGTTACTTTATGTCTCTGAATTATATTTTGTTAGTTCTCACAGGGTTTCAAATATTTTCATGATTATTGTATCTTTTATGGAGATCTGTGATCAATGATCTTTGAATTTACTATTGTAATTGTTTTGTCATGTCACAGACTGCACCCATATAAGATGGCAAAGTTAATAAATATTTTTCATGTTCTAATTCCTCCACCAACCTTCCATTCTTCTGTTTCTCTCCATCTCTTCAGACTTCCCCATTCCCTGAGATAAAATATTGAAATGGGGCCAATTCATTTTTCTGTAATAGTCTCTAAGTGTTCAAGTGAAAGGAGGAGTTGCACATTTCTCATTTTACATCAAAAGCTAGAAATGATTAAGCTTAATGATAAAGGTATGTCAAAAGCAAAGATAGGCTGAAAGCTAGGCCTCTTGCACTAGACAGCCAAGTTTTGCATGCAAAGGAGAAGTTCTTGAAGTAAACTAAAAGTGTTACTACATATGCCTGCAATCCCAGCACTCTGGGAGGCCAAGGAGGATGAATCACTTGAGCCCAGGAGTTTGAGACCAGCAAGAGCAACATGGCAATACCCCATCTCTACAAAAAAAAAAAAAAAAAAAGAAAAATTAAAATATAGCCAGGTATGGTGTGGCATACCTGTAGTCTCAGCTACTTAGGAGGCTGAGGTGAGAGAAACACTTGAGCTAGGGAGGTTGAGGCTTCAGTGAGCTGTAATCGAACCTCTGAGCTCCAGTCTGTGCAATATAGCAAGGCTGTGTCTCAAAAAAAAAAAAAAAAAAAAAAAAAAAAAATGTTAAAAAGTGATACTACAGTGAACACACAAATAATAAGAAAATGAAACAGCCTTATTGCTGATATGGGGAAAGTTTGAGTGGTCTGGCTAGAAGATCAAACCATTCACAACATTCTCTTAAGGCAAAGCCTAATCCAAAGCAAGGCCTTAACTCTCATCTATTCTGTGAAGGGTGACAAAAGTGTGGAAGCCGCAGAGGAATCATTGGAAGCTAGCAGAGGCTAGTTTATGAGGTTTAGAGAAAGAAGTCATACGGAATAATAGAAAAGTACAAGCTGGAGCAATAAGTGCTCATGTAGAAGTTGCAGCAAGTTATCCAGAAGATCCAGCTAAGACAATTGATAAAGGTGGCTACACTAAACAGCAGATTTTCAATGTAAGTAAAACAGCCTTCAATTGAAAGGAGATGCCATCTTGTACTTTCATAACGAAAGAGGAGAAGTCAGTGCCTGGCTTCAAAGCTTCAAAGGACAGGCTGACTCTCTTGTTAGGGGCTAATGTAGTCTTAAGTTCAACTCAATATTCATGTACTCTTCCAAAAACCCTAGGACCTTTAAAAATTATGCTAATACTACTCTACCTGTGTCGTAAAAATGGAAGAGCAAAGCTTGAATGATAGCATACTTGTTTACAGCATGCATTACTGAATATTTTAAGTCAGTTGTTGGACCTACTACTTAGAAAAAAAAAAGAAGTATTTCAAAATATTACTGTTCATTGACAATGCACCTAGCTACCCAAGACAATGCACCTAGCTACCCAAAATATTACTGTTCATTGACAATGCACCTAGCTACTGTTCTCTGACAAAGACACATGGGGGATTAATACTATTCTTATTCCTCTTAACACAACATCCATTTTGCAGCCTATGAATCAAAAACTAATTTTGACTTTCAAGTCTCATTAAAGAAATGCATTTTGTAAGACTATAGCTGCCATACATAGCGATTCCTCTGGTGGATCTGGACAGAAGTTAAAATAACAAAAATAACAGGAGTTTTGAAGAAGTCGATCCCAACCCTCATAGATGACTTGGTGGGGTTCAAAACTTCAGTGGAGGAAGTAACTGCACAGGTGGTCGAAATGGCAAGATAACTCAAATTAGAAGGAGGTTGAAGATATGAGTCAGTTGCTATAATCTATTTTCTGTTTTGTTTTGTTTTGAGACTGAGTGTCACTCTGTCACCCAGGCTGGAGTATAGTGGCAGGATCTTGGCTCACTGAGACCTCTGCTTCTCAAGTTCAAGCGATTCTCGTGCCTCAGCCTCCCAAGTAGCTGGAATCACAGGCATGTGCCACCACGCCCAGCTAATTTTTGTATTTTTAGTAGAGATGGAGTTTCACCATGTTGGCCAGGCTGGTCCCCAACTCCCGACCTCAAGTGATCTGCCCACCTCAGCCTCCCAAAGTGCTGGAATTACGGCATGAACCACCTCCCCTGAACAATTGCTATAATTTTATGACAAAACTTGAATGAATAAAGCATAATAACCAACAAGTAGTTTTTTGGGCCATGCCCAACTCCCTCCCTCCCCACTCTATTAGTCCTCAGTGCTTATTGTTCTCATCTTTATGTCCATGTATAGTCAAAGTTTAGCTCCCACAATGTTTCATCCGACAGATGAAAACATTCAGTGTTTGGTGTTCTATTCCTGCATGAATTTGCTTAAGGATAATGGACTTCAGCTCTAACTATATTGCATAAATGACATAATTTGTTCTTTTTATGGCTGCATAGTATTCCATGGTGTATATGTACCATATTTTCTTCATTCAATTCATTGGTGATGGGCACCTAGATGGATTCCATGTTTTTTTAATTGTAAATAGTCCTATGATGAACATATGCATACATGTGTTGTTTTTGTAAAACAATTGAGTTTCCTTTTGTTTATACACCCAGTAGTAGGATTACTGGGTCTAATGGTAGTTCTGTTTTTAGTTCTTTGAGAAATCTTTCTATCACGACTGAACTATTTACATTTCCACCAACAATGTAAAAGCATTTCCATTTTTCTGCAGTCCCTCAGCAGCTGTTATTTTTTGAATTATTAATAACTATTCTGACTGGTGTGAAATACTCTTTTACCGTGGTTTTTATTTGCATTCCTCTAATGATTACTGATGCTGAGCATTTATTCTTGTTGTTGACCACTTGTGTATCTTCTTTTGAGAGGTATTTGCTCATGTCCTTTGCTTATGTTTAATGGGGTTATATGTTTTGCTTATTGATTTGTTTAAGTTCCTTATAAATTCTGCATATTAGACTGCTGTCAGATACATAGTTTGAGAACATTTTCTCCCATTTTTTAGGCTGTCTGTTTACACTATTGATAATTTTTTGGCTGTGCTGAAGCTCTTTAGTGTACATAGGTCCCATTTATCAATTTTTTGTTTTACTGGAATTGCTTTTGGGTACTTGTAGAAAATTATCTGCCAAGGCCAATCTCAAGAAAAGTATTTCCTTGGTTTTCTTCTAGGATTTTTATGGTTTGACATCCTATAAATAAGTCTTTAAATCCATCTTTAAGAACATCACTCTGTCGCCCAGGTTGGAGTGCAGTGGTGCGTCTCAGCTCACTGCCCCCTCCACCTCCTGAGTTCAAGAGATTGTCCTAACTCAGCCTCCCGAATAGCTGGGACTACAGGCACATGCCACCACACCAGGCTAATTTTTGTTTTTTGTATTTTTAGTGGAGATGGGATTTCACCTTGCTGGCCAGGCTGGTCTCAAACTCCTCACCTTAGGTGATCCGCCTTCCTCAGCCTCCGAAAGTGCTGGGATTACAGGCGTGAGCCACCATGCCGGACCCATCTTGAGTTGATTGTTGTATATAGTGAAAGGTAGGGGGCCAATTTTATTCTTCTGTATATGGCTAGCTAGTTATCCCAGCACTATTAATTGAATAGAAAATCCTTTCCCCATTGCTTATTTCTGTAGACTTTGTTGAAGATCAGATGGTTGTGTATCACTTTATTTCTGGGTTATGTTTTCTATTCTATTGGTCTATTTGTCTGTTTTTGAACCAGTTTCATGCTGTTATGATTACTATAGCCTTATAGTATAGTTTGAAGATGGTTAATGTGATGCCTCTGGTTTTGTTCTTTTTCCTTAGGATTGCTCTGGGTATTCAGGCTCTTTTTTTTTTTGTTCCATATGAATGTTAGAGTATTTTTTTCCCTAATTCTAGGACAAATAACATTGACAGTTTGAGAGAATGAGTGGTGAATCTGCAAGTTGTTTTGAGCAGTATGATAATGGTATTGACTCTTCCAATCTAAGAGCTTGGAATATTTTTTCATTTATTTGTGGTAATCTCTGATTTCTTTCAGCAGTGTTTTTTTAGTTCTCCTTGAAAAGATCTTCAGCTATGTTCCTAGGTACTTCACTTTTTTTTTTTTTTTTTTTTTTTTTTTTTTTTTTTTTTTTTTTTTTTTGCTATTGTAAATGGGATTGACTTCTTGATTTGGCTCTCATTAGAGATGTTAGATGTTAGATGTTAGAACATTGTTGGAGTATATAAGTAGTACTGATTTTTGCACAGTGATTCTGTATCTTGAAACTTTATTGAAGTCATTTATCACTTCTAGATGTCTTTTGCTATAGTCTTTTCAATTTACTAGGTAAAGAATTATATCACCAACAGAGAGAGATATTTGATTTCTTCTTATTCTATTTTGATGCCTTTCACTTTATTCTCTTCCCTGGTTGCTTTGGCTAGGACTTCCAGTACTATGTTAAGTGGTGAGAATGGGTATCCTACCCAAGTTCCAGTTCTCAAGGGGCGTGGTTCCAGCCTTTACCCATTCAGTCTGGTGTTGGCTATGAATTTGTCATAGATGACTCTTAAAATTTTGATATGTTTTCCTTTGATGCCTAATCTGTTGAGGGTTTTTTAAGTCATGAATGGAAGTTTTATTTTATAAAAAAAAAAAAAATGGGTTTTGTTTTTAATTCTATTTATGTAATGAATCATAGTTACTGATTTGTGTATACTGTACCAACCTTACATCCCAGGAATAAAGTCTACTTGATCATGGTGAATTAACTTTTTGATGTGTTAGTAGATTTAATTTTGTTCATTTTCGTTGAGGTTTTTTTCATCTTTGTTCATCAGGAATATTGACCATAAATTTTCTTTTTCACTGTCTTTACGCCAAATTTTGGCATCAGACTGATGCTGGCTTCACAGCATGAGTTAAGGAGGAGCTTCTACTCTTCAATTTCTTGAAACAGTTTCAGTAGGACGGTAGGAGTTTTTTTATTATCGTATATCAGGAAGAATACAACTGTGAATTCATCTAACCTAGGTCTTCTTTTGTTTGGTAAGTGTTTTTTGTTACTGATTCAATGTAAAAACTTGTTTTTGGTCTGTTCAGGTTTTCACTTTTTGTTTCAATCTTGAGTTTCCAGAAATTTATCAATTTCTTCTAGGTTTTCTTTTTTTTTTTTTTTTTATTATACTTCAAGTTCTAGGGTTCATGTGCATAATGTGCAGGTTTGTTACATATGTATACTTGTGCCATGTTGGTGTGCTGCACCCATCAACTCGTCAGCACCCATCAACTTGTCCTTTACATCAGGTATAACTCCCAATGCAATCCCTCCCCTCTTCTCCCTCCCCATGATAGGCCCCAGTGTGTGATGTTCCCCTTCCCGAGTCCAAGTGATGTCATTGTTCAGTTCCCACCTATGAGTGAGAACATGCGGTGTTTGGTTTTCTCTTCTTGTGATAGTTTGCTGAGAATGATGGTTTTCAGCTGCATCCATGTCCCTACAAAGGACGCAAACTCATCCTTTTTCATGGCTGCATAGTATTCCATGGTGTATATGTGCCACATTTTCTTAATCCAGTCTGTCACTGATGGACATTTGGGTTGATTCCATGTCTTTGCTATTGGGAATAGTGCCGCAATAAACATACGTGTGCATGTGTCTTTGTAGTAGCATAATTTATAATCCTTTGGGTATATACCCAGTAATGGGATGGCTGGGTCATATGGTATATCTAGTTCTAGATCCTTGAGGAATTGCCATACTGTTTTCCATAATGGTTGAACTAGTTTACAATCCCACCAACAGTGTAAAAGTGTTCCTATTTCTCCACATCCTCTCCAACACCTGTTGTTTCCTGATTTTTTAATGATTGCCATTCTAACTGGTGTGAGATGGTATCTCATTGTGGTTTTGATTTGCATTTCTCTGATGGCCAGTGATGATAAGCATTTTTTCATGTGTCTGTTGGCTGTATGAATGTCGTCTTTTGAGAAATGTCTGTTCATATCCTTTGCCCACTTTTTGATGGGGTTGTTTGTTTTTTTTTTCTTGTATATTTGTTTGAGTTCTTTGTAAATTCTGGAAATTAGCCCTTTGTCAGATGAGTAGGTTGCAAAAATTTTCTCCCATTCTGTAGGTTGCCTGTTCACTCTGATGGTAGTTTCTTTTGCTGTGCAGAAGCTCTTTAGTTTAATTAGATCCCATTTGTCAATTTTGGCTTTTGTTGCCTTTGCTTTTGGTGTTTTATACATGAAGTCCTTGCCCATGCCTATGTCCTGAATGGTACTACCTAGATTTTCTTCTAGGGTTTTTATGGTATTAGGGCTAACATTTAAGTCTCTAATCCATCTTGAATTAATCTTCATATAAGGAGTAAGGAAAGGATCCAGTTTCAGCTTTCTACTTATGGCTAGCCAATTTTCCCAGCACCATTTATTAAATAGGGAATCCTTTCCCCATTTCTTGTTTCTCTCAGGTTTGTCAAAGATCAGATGGCTGTAGATGTGTGGTATTATTTCTGAGGACTCTGTTCTGTTCCATTGG
>NC_045436.1:129249895-129301708 GCF_002776525.5 Piliocolobus tephrosceles
CAACTTTGGTGAATCTGGCAATTATGTGTCTTGGAGTTGCTCTTCTGGAGGAATATCTTTGTGGCGTTCTCTGTATTTCCTGAATTTGAATGTTGGCCTGCCCTGCTAGGTTGGGGAAGTTCTCCTGGATGATATCCTGTAGAGTGTTTTCCAATTTGGTGCCATTTTCCCCCTCACTTTCAGGCACCCCAATCAGACATAGATTTGGTCTTTTTACATAATCCCATACTTCTTGCAGGCTTTGTTCATTTCTTTTTCTTCTTTTTTCTTTTGGTTTCTCTTCTCGCTTCATTTCATTCATTTGATCCTCCATCGCTGATACTCTTTCTTCCAGTTGATCGAGTCGGTTACTGAAGCTTGTGCATTTGTCACGTATTTCTCGTGTCATGGTTTTCATCTCTGTCATTTCGTTTATGACCTTCTCTGCATTAATTAGTCTAGCTGTCAATTCTTCCACTCTTTTTTCAAGATTTTGAGTTTCTTTGCGCTGGGTACGTAATTCCTCCTTTAGCTCTGAGAGGTTTGATCGACTGAAGCCTTCTTCTCTCATCTCATCAAAATCATTCTCTGACCAGCTTTGATCCGTTGCTGGCGATGGGCTGTGCTCCTTTGCAGGAGGAGATGCGCTCTTATTTTTTGAATTTCCAGCTTTTCTGCCCTGCTTTTTCCCCATCTTTGTGGTTTTATCTGTCACTGGTCTTTGATGATGGTGACGTACTGATGGGGTTTTGATATAGGTGTCCTTCCTGTTTGATAGTTTTCCTTCTGACAGTCAGGACCCTCAGCTATAGGTCTGTTGGAGATTGCTTGAGGTCCACTCCAGACCCTGTTTGCCTGGGTATCAGCAGCAGAGGTTGCAGAAGATAGAATATTGCTGAACAGCGAGTGCACCTGTCTGATTCTTGCCTTGGAAGCTTCCTCTCAGGGGTGTACTCCACCCTGTGAGTTGTGGGGTGTCAGACTGCCCCTAGTGGGGTATGTCTCCCAGTTAGGCTACTCAGGGGTCAGTAACCCACTTGAGCAGGCAGACTGCCCCTTCTCAGATCTCAACCTCCGTGTTGGGAGATCCACTGCTCTCTTCAAAGCTGTCAGACAGAGTCGTTCGCGTTTCACAGGCTTCTGCTCCTTTAGCTGAGCCCTGTCCCCAGAGGCGCAGTCTACAGAGACAGGCAGGTTTCCTTGAGCTGCTGTGAGCTCCACCCAGTTCGAGCTTCCCAGCGGCTTTATTTACCTACTTAAGCCTCAGCGATGGCGGGCACCCCTCCCCCAGCCTCGCTGCTGCCTTGCGGTTAGATTGCCGCAGACTGCTGTGTTAGCAAGGAGGGAGGCTCCGTGGGCGTGGGACCCTCCCGGCCAGGTGTGGGATATAATCTCCGGTGTGCCTGTGTTACAGCGCAGTATTGGGGTGGGAGTTACCCGATTTTCCAGGTGTTGTGTGTCTCAGTTCCCCTGGCTAGGAAAAGGGACTCCCTTCCCCCTCACGCTTCCCAGGTGAGGCGATGCCTCGCCCTGCTTCAGCTCTCGCTGGTCGGGCTGCAGCAGCTGACCAGCACCGATTGTCCGGCACTCCCGAGTGAGATGACCCCAGTACCTCAGTTGAAAATGCAGAAATCACCGGTCTTCCGTGTCGCTCGCGCTGGGAGATGGAGACTGAAGCTGTTCCTATTCGGCCATCGGAGCAGGCCTTCTAAGAAAGCAAAGAACCTATATTCCAAAGGAGCTCCAGGACCTAGTCCACTCGTTTTGGAAACAGCTCATAAAGTATGTATAACACTAGACCCTAAGAGAGCTATAGGAAAACTGTTGGAAAGTAATGATACGAAAAAAATAAATAAATAAAAAAACAAAACAAAAAAAGCACATTGACTCCTAGTATATGGGAAGAAAGACCTTGGGAATGAATCCCTGTTAACACTGCTAAATGCCTCTTAGAAACTGGTAGGAAATAATTCACCTTATTAAGTACAGTGGATATTCCATATTGACAGAGAGTGAAAAAGGGGGGCAGAAGGCTTAAAAAAGCAGGCATGCTAGAGTAGCTATACTTTGTGAGAACTGAAAACCCACCAACTGATTATGCTTCACAGAGGAGCCCAGAAGACATCCCACTTTATAAAGTAGATAGAGCAGTCCAGGCACAGTACCTCACACCTGTAATCCCAGCATTTTGGGAGGCACAAGCTGGCGGATCCCCTGAGCCCAGGAGCTCGAGAGCTGCCTGGTCAACATAACGAAACCCTGTACTTATCAATAATATGAAGATTAGCCAAACACAGTGGCGGGCACGTGTAATCACAGCTACCTGGGAAACTGAGGTAGAAGTATCCCTGAGCCTGGTGAGTAGAGGCTGCAGCAAACTATGATCACACCGTTGCACTCCAGCCTGGGTGACAGAGAGAGATGCTGTCTCAATAAATAAATAAACAAACGAACAAACAAACAAACAAACATGTGCTGGTGACAGTTAAATCTTAGATATCTTTGTGAAGCTCAAGGATGATTATGCTTTCATAGGTCAGTCTAATGGTAGGAAAAGCTGTAAGAGAACAGAGGTTGCTGAGGGCAATAGTGATGATAAACCTCAGCATAACAGAAACCAAATGGCAGATCAACGGTGTCAGGAATAATGTGAGCATGCTTATCACAATGAGCAGCAAGATTGGACTGGCAGCTAGAAGGACTTAATCTGTTGATAGGTATTAGAATGTAAAAGAGACTCTACATCCAAAGGAGCAAGAGAGATGGGTAGACCATAAGGGCATTGGTTTATTCTTCAAATCAAAATAAAGATTGGATGATAAGAAAATTGACACAACTATCTAATAAAAAGTCACAATGCTTTGCCTCGTTCCTGAACTGGAGCCAGTTTTTAAACCTGGAACCCACTAAAGAAAGAAGTAGCTAGGTCCTCTGGAGGAGGGATCCTGTGACAGTACAGCCAAAGTATAATACCTCTCCTGCCAGTAACACAGACTAACCCTGAGACCATTATATGTCATTATCTCTCAAGCAGATCAATAATCCATTTAAATAGGGCCCTTTGCAACTGGAAAATGCATCAATTAATGGTAAGTAAGATTTACAGGTATATTGATGGTGGATTTATATTTCCCTTTTGAACTCAGCCAGCAACACTATCCATGTCAGTGTTTGATGCCTCAGCATGGGATCTTATATAACATCTCATTCAACTAAGAAACCCAATTAAAGGCAAAGTACGGCATGGGATCCAGTGATCCTACAGTATAAGTTATCATTCAGAAGCTGCTTCAGGCCTTAAAGTGTAATAGGATATGGGGTGGCCTCTTTAAAGTATGACTGAGTATTCAGATTAAAACTGATACTTGGCAAGATGAGACATCATCCTTCAGGGGAAGGGAGAAATACATACATTTATAAATATGCATGTATACATTTATTTATAAATTATATTATCTATATATAAGCCTAAATGAATGTACATGTATATATGTATATCTGTAGATCTAGATAGATATATCTCAATGATAATTATATGGTGCTGTGTTCCAGTAGATAGACTACTTAGTTCTAAGAACCCAGGCATGAAAATAGCAGTGAGGATAATGACACTCTTCATCAATCTTGGTGGTCCACTTGTAGAATGTTGCATCTTATTTCTACAACTCTGGGCTACTCAGATTTAGAGGTCAAAATCTTTAGTTATAGAAATCTGTTTTAGCAGGAAAATGCTTTTACAAGAAAACTGACCAAGAGTCCTAATTGACTACAGCCCAGTTACTTTGGGATCGTTATACCACTCTGATGTGCTCTACCAATGTTCTCTAGACATTCCCCATTTGATTCATTGGTACCTTTGTTGTTACTCCATTTCAACTTAACTCCCTTACACAGTCCTACTGTTTTCAGCCACAGTCAGTTGATCCTGGGAGGACTCTAATAAACTACCTACACACAAATTTTCATCTCAGAGTTTTTCCCTTGGAACTTAAAGTACAAAAGATAACCCAAAAGTAGATTAATCAAATAGGTACTAGATAGTTACCTTACTTCATCTAACCTAATTTCTGTCAATTTTAAAAGAAAACAGTATTTTAATATTAAAACATATTCTAGTTAAATAGTGATAAAATGCAACCTTTTCGCTTATGTTTATTTTATGAGCTCTTTGAGATTTATTTAGACTTAGATATTTGTTGTATATCATTATTGAGTATGCATTTAAAAAGCTCTAAATGATATAATTTAGTAACCTATAATTGATTAAGCTATATCTAAAATATGTTTTCATTCAGGTTCTGACTCTTATAATTCAATAGCTGGCACAATCACTATTGCTCATGTCTTCTTGCATAATATTCTCCTCCATGCTATGAAGAGCCTAGCTGAAGCAGCATTTCTTAAAGGATGCTGTGTTGCTGTCCCTGGGATTCACTTACAAGACACTAACACCCACACTGCAGGTTTTGATGCTGGAGATTTTCTTTCTACAACCTATTTCATTCTGATGAATGAATGAATGATTATGAATAAGATGCTCAGCAAAAGTAGGTGATATATAAAATCTCCAGAACAAGACAGTAAGTAAGTAAATTACTTTTTAAAACATATGTATCACAGGTGGTTAGGGGAAACATAGCTATACCTATAATTCTATGCTGTATTTACAAAGAACCACTTTGCTATTGCATAGGTGATATTAATGACAAAAGACAAATAAATAAATAAGTGAGAAGGTCTGCATTTTCCTAGTCCCAATGTTATCCTAAGAAACTAGGTTAATATCTACCAATCATTTGTATTAATTACAGATAACTACTTAAATCTTTTTGTGGCCGGTTACTTCTTAGGGAATGTTCTGCTTCATGAAGGATACCTAGGTTCATACATCTAAATTAAATAGAGATTTTTGTTTGTTCCTTTTCCCTGATACTTATCTTTCTGTAGTTTAAATACAGCTAAGGACTTGCCCAAGGCAAATTTGGAATGTATGGATATACAGTGAAGCAATCCAAACCCAAAAACATGGCAAGATACATTCATCCAAAGTCAATCAACAACACAGCTATTTATTAAGGTTAGTAAAGAAAAAAGGAGAAACGATGAGAAGGGGTTTAATACATGTCACCAAGCAGGGGACAAGAGAGACAATTTCAAAGTCAGGATTCCAGGACCTGTAGAGGGTTCGAATAGCCACAGGGAGCCTTGACACTGTTCTAGAAATGAAAATGTGCTAAACAAGAGCCAGAGTAGATGGGGAGGCATTTCAGGAAAGATAAGGCAGAGACATTTCCTGAAGCGTGATGATGAACAGAACATCCTTTATCTCACGGCATTCTAGGCAGCCCTCACAGTGCCTACTCTTCCTCTGAGGTGTCAGAGGTTTCCGACAGGGAGATCAGTAATGACTGTAAAACAAACACGATTACTATAAATGCTGAAAGAGTTAAACAATATTGCAGCTTAAACAATAATCAACCATGGCAACTAGGAAATTTGTCTCCAGATGCCTGCATAACTGTGAGTGCTTTGATGGACTAGACAATCTTCTCAGTTCAGAGGAATTCACAGTACTTTGATTTTTTCATTGAATAAATATCGATTTAGCACCCATAATTTGCCACACATTTTCCAAATACCAATGTTAAAATTTTAAAAAATAGAAAAAACTTGGATTTTTGAGTACAACCATGCATGTTTAGCATCAACTATTCACCAAAAAATCAACTTTAAACACACTATTAAATATTGTGCATGAACAATAATTTACTTCGGTAAATTATATAGGGTGTTAATTATTACAAAATTCCTGTAACATGTATTAGAATTGTTTGATAGTGTTCACTTGAATTTGATGTGCATTTATTTTCTTTCCCAGGAGGTTTATAAGCAGACACTCTAACTTACTATTTTGTCTTTGTCTCTCACCAAACAAAGTAAGAATTAAGAATTTATTAACCAGTAATTGATCAAGAAAAAAAGGCAAACAGATTTCTGCAAATGTAAAGTTAAGGAATATTACTAATGGTATTTTGCATTGAAAGACTAAGGGGGAAGATACATATTTCTTGTGATTTGGTGTATGAAAATCTCATTTTATTTTTTATTTATTTATTTTTTTTATTTTTTTATTTTTATTATACTTTAAGTTCTAGGGTACATGTGCATAACGTGCAGGTTTGTTACATATGTATATCTGTGCCATGTTGGTGTGCTGCACCCATCAACTCGTCAGCACCCATCAATTCATCATTCATATCACTCCCCAGTATATAACTCCCCAGTGCAATCCCTCCCCCATTCCCCCTCCCCATGATAGGCCCCAGTGTGTGATGTTCCCCTTCCCGAGTCCAAGTGAGCTCATTGTTCAGTTCCCACCTATGAGTGAGAACATGCGGTGTTTGGTTTTCTCTTCTTGTGATAGTTTGCTAAGAATGATGGTTTCCAGCTGCATCCATGTCCCTACAAAGGACGCAAACTCATCCTTTTTTATGGCTGCATAGTATTCCATGGTGTATATGTGCCACATTTTCCTAATCCAGTCTGTCACTGATGGACATTTGGGTTGATTCCAAGTCTTTGCTATTGTGAATAGTGCCGCAATAAACATACGTGTGCATGTGTCTTTGTAGTAGCATAATTTATAATCCTTTGGGTATATACCCAGTAGTGGGATGGCTGGGTCATATGGTACATCTAGTTCTAGATCCTTGAGGAATCGCCATACTGTTTTCCATAATGGTTGAACTAGTTTACAATCCCACCAACAGTGTAAAAGTGTTCCTATTTCTCCACATCCTCTCCAGCACCTGTTGTTTCCTGATTTTTTAATGATTGCCATTCTAAGTGGTGTGAGATGGTATCTCATTGTGGTTTTGATTTGCATTTCTCTGATGGCCAGTGATGATAAGCATTTTTTCATGTGTCTGTTGGCTGTATGAATGTCTTCTTTTGAGAAATGTCTGTTCATATCCTTTCCCCACTTTTGGATGGGGTTGTTTGTTTTCTTCTTCTATATTTGTTTGAGTTCTTTGTAGATTCTGGAAATTAGCCCTTTGTCAGATGAGTAGATGGCAAAAATTTTCTCCCATTCTGTAGGTTGCCTGTTCACTCTGATGGTAGTTTCTTTTGCTATGCAGAAGCTCTTTAGTTTAATTAGATCCCATTTGTCAATTTTGGCTTTTGCTGCCGTTGCTTTTGGTGTTTTAGACATGAAGTCCTTGCCCATGCCTATGTCCTGAATGGTACTACCTAGATTTTCTTCTAGGGTTTTTATGGTAATAGGTCTAACATTTAAGTCTGTAATCCATCTTGAATTAATCTTCGTATAAGGAGTAAGGAAAGGATCCAATTTCAGCTTTCTACTTACGGCTAGCCAATTTTCCCAGCACCATTTATTAAATAGGGAATCCTTTCCCCATTTCTTGTTTCTCTCAGGTTTGTCAAAGATCAGATGGTTGTAGATGTGTGGTATTATTTCTGAGGACTCTGTTCTGTTCCAATGGTCTGTATCTCTGTTTTGGTACCAGTACCATGCTGTTTTGGTTACTGTAGCCTTGTAGTATAGTTTGAAGTCAGGTAGTGTGACGCCTCCAGCTTTGTCCTTTTGATTTAGGATTGTCTTGGCAATGCGGGCTCTTTTTTGGTTCCATATGAACTTTAAAGCAGTTTTTTTCCAATTCGGTGAAGAAACTCATTGGTAGCTTGATGGGGATGGCATTGAATCTATAAATAACCTTGGGCAGTATGGCCATTTTCACAATATTGATTCTTCCTATCCATGAGCATGGTATGTTCTTCCATTTGTTTGTGTCCTCTTTGATTTCACTGAGCAGTGGTTTGTAGTTCTCCTTGAAGAGGTCCTTTACATCCCTTGTAAGTTGGATTCCTAGGTATTTTATTCTCTTTGAAGCAATTGCGAATGGAAGTTCATTCCTGATTTGGCTCTCTGTTACTGGTGTATAAGAATGCTTGTGATTTTTGCACATTAATTTTGTATCCTGAGACTTTGCTGAAGTTGCTTATCAGCTTAAGAAGATTTTGGGCTGAGACGATGGGGTTTTCTAAATACACAATCATGTCATCTGCAAACAGGGACAATTTGACTTCTTCTTTTCCTAACTGAATACCCTTGATTTCTTTCTCTTGCCTGATTGCCCTAGCCAGAACTTCCAACACTATGTTGAATAGGAGTGGTGAGAGAGGGCATCCCTGTCTTGTGCCAGTTTTCAAAGGGAATTTTTCCAGTTTTTGCCCATTCAGTATGATATTAGCTGTGGGTTTGTCATAAATAGTTCTTATTATTTTGAGGTACGTTCCATCAATACCGAACGTAATCCAGCATATAAACAGAACCAAAGACAAGAACCACATGATTATCTCAGTAGATGCAGAAAAGGCTTTTGACAAAATTCAACAGCCCTTCATGCTAAAAACGCTCTTCTAGGTTTTCTAATTTGTGTGTATAGGTGTGTTCATAATAGCTTCTAAGGACCTTTTGTATTTCTGAGGGATTTGTTGTAATGTTATCTTTATCATTTTTGATTGTGCTTAGTTGGATTTTCCCTTCGTATTTTCTTTGTTAATCTAACTAGTGGTCTATTGCTCTTGTTTATTCTTTTCAATAATGAACTATTGGTTTCATCAATCTTTTGTATGGAATTTTACATATCTATTTCATTTGATCCTCTGATTTTACTTATTTATTTTCTTCTGTTTCCTCCTGGGTTGGTTTGGTCTTTTTTTCTAGATCTTTTTTTCCAAGTTCCTCTAAGTACAAGGTTAGATTGTTAATTTGAGCTCTTTCTAATTATTTTATGAAGTCACTTAGTGCTATAAACTTTCCTCTTGGCACTGCTTTAGAGTATCCTAAAAAGTGTACAAGTTTTGTCTCTATTTTTCCTAATTTAAATTTTTTAAAAAATTCTGCTATAATTTCGTTGTTCACCAGAGTTTAGGAGTAAGAATTTTACCTTCCATATATTTGTGTAGTACTGAAATATCTTAATATTTATACCTATTTTTATTGCACTGTGGTCTGACAGTGTGCTTTGTATGATTTCAGTGTTTTTGAATTTATTGGGACTTGCTTTATGACTGAGCATGTGGTCAATCTTAGACTACCTTCCATGTGTATATTAGAGGAATGCATACTCTGTCATTGTTGGCTGGAGTATTCTATAAATGTCTAATATGTCCCATTGGTCAAGTTTTGAGTTTAACCCCAGAATTTCTTTGTTAGTTGTTTTCCTTGATGATACGTCTAATGCTGTCAGTGTGGTGTTGAAGTCTCCCACTATTATTATGTAGCTTTTTGCCTCTTTTCATAGATCAGGAACAACTTGTTTTACGTATCTGGGTGCCCCAATATTGGGTGTGTATATATTATGACACTTAGATCTTCTTGTTAAATTGAACACTTTCTCATTAAGTAATGCCCTTCTTTGTTGATTTAAGGTCAATTTTGTCTGTTATTAGAATCACAACTCCTGCTCTTTTTTTCTGCTGTTTGCATGGTAGATCTTTATCCCCTTACTTTGAGCTTGTTGGTATTCTTACACGTGAGACAGGTCTCTTGAAGAAAGCAGGCAACTGGGTCTTGTGTTTTTATCCAGCTTGTCACTATATGCCCTTTAATTGGTATGTTTAAATAACTTAAATTCAGAGTTAGTATTGCTATATGAAATTTTGATATTATCATCATGTTGTTAGCTAGTTGTTTTGTAGACTTGAACCTCTTATAAGACCAGTCTAGTGGTAATGAATTCCCTTAACATTTGCTTGTCTGAGAATAATTTTATTTCTCCTTCACTAATGAAGCTTGTTTATCAGGATATACAATTCTTCGTTGAAATTTCTTTTCTTTGAGGACGCTGAAAATAGGCTCCCAGTCTCTTCTGGCTTGTAAGATCTCTGCTGAGAGGTCTGCTGCTGGTAGGCAAGATGGGTTTCCCTGACCCTTCCAACTAATTGCCTTTATTTATTTATTTATTTATTTATTTATTTATTTATTTTCAAATTGAACTTGGTGAATATGATTACTATGTGCCTTGGGGATGGTGATCTTATATAATATCTTCCTTGGTCTCTCTGTATTTTTTAAATTTCCATGTAAACGTCTCTGGTGAGACTGGTGAAATTTTCATGGACTATATCCTCATATTTATTTTCCAAGTTGCTTACCCTCTCTTCTGTCTCAGGAATGCTACTGAATCACAGGTTTAGTCTCCACATAATCCCATATTTCCCAGAGGTTTTATTAACTTTTATAATTTTTTTTCCTACATTTTGTCTAACAGAGTTTATTTGAAAAACTGCTCTTCAAGTTATGAGATTCTTTCCTTGGTTAGGTCTATTCTGCTTGTAATACTTTCAACCGTATTATAAAATACATGTAGTGATTTTTTTATTTCCAAAACATCAGTTTGGTTCTTTCTTAAAATGGCTATTTTGTCTCTGAGCTCTTGGATCATTTTATTAGTTTCCTTGAATTCCTTGTATTGGATTTCAAATTTCTCCAGAATCTTGATAAGTTTCCATGCCATCCAGATTCTGAATTATATGTCTGTTATTTCAGTCATTTCCAACGTGGCTAAGAACCATTGCTTGGGAGCCAGTGTGCTCATTTGGAGTTAAGGGGACACTCTGACTGTTCAAATTGTCAGTCCTTACACTGATTCTTTCTCATCTGAAAGGGTTAGTAGTCCTTTATTTTTTTTGTGTTTTGAGTATAGTCAATTGGCTTCATTTCTGGATGTTTTCAGAGGACCAACACTCTGTACAGGACCTTTATTTGCAGGTGAATTTTTGCCTTGAGTGTCATACATTTTGAATATTTGCAGAATATTTTTGGTGTTGTAATTTGGGATTCAAACCAGTAGATGACACTTAAGAGTAATTGCCATCAGATAGTCCCTTATGCCTCTTTTACACTTCAGCATGTTCACAGTTGGGGGTCAGGGGGAGAGATGACTGCATCACTAAGTTCACTCCTGGGTCTTGGGGGAGCACTCTAAAATCACTGGTGCCATGTTTGCATTTCCTTTGTTAGGTGTTCTATGCCCTGAGGCTCTCTTGAGCAGAAGCTATAGCTAGCAGATAGGTGATACCCTTCCCAGACAGGTTCTGTAAAGTAAGGCACACCCCACTTCTGTGCCAATCCATGAGCCTATATTTCTGACCCCTATCAGTGTTCTGAGAGTGGGGGCTTCTCCCCTGTTTGAGTGCTGGACACCAGTATCTGCAAGGCACTCCTTCCATGCAGCCCTGAAAAAGTGAGACCTGCCAGCAGCTCCAGTCTCTTATCCCTTGGGATTGAGCACTGGCTGCACTAAAGTATCAGAAATAATCTCAGACCATCAGAAATTGGTGAGTTGGGGATGTCAGTGATGCACTAAGGCTGGCAGTGGAAACTGCTGTGCACAGGCTCCTGCAGGAGTGGACAGGCAGGAGCTCTGGGAGGGGCTAGCAGGCAGAAGGTCTTGAAGAACAAATGTGGCCTAATTCTGTAGGAAAATCAGCCATGCTCTCTTGTAGGAAAATCTGCCATGCTCTCCTTTGGTCCTTCAGTATGTTGAGGTAAGAGTAACTCAGAGGAAAATGGGGAGCCTTGGAGGATGGGTGCCTATGGCCCTGTTCCACTGTAGCTGCCCTGTACTCAAAAATCCTTTGGCTTAGCACAGGCTGAAGTTCTGTCTCTGCTTACTCTTTAGGCAGACTCCTCTGTCAGCTCGAGTTTCCATGGGGGATGTGGAATCGCTTGACATTAGAATCCCAGAGGTCTATGGAGAGAGAGAGCTGACCCACCATTCCATCACTCACAGCTTCTCTATGAAGAGTTCAGGGATGGATACTAACCCTGACATTTGGCAACCCCTGCAGGGTTCTCAGCTTCCTCTCTCTTCAGCCTCAGTATCTATATTGTCTTTCTATTGATTCTTGGTCTTCTGTCTCCAAAGACATGTTTTTAAAATATTGCTTTACTCAATTTTAGTCTCTTTTCTGTGACAGTGGTGCATTCTGGCTGCATCTATTTGGTTATATTGTCCCCTATCTCTCAAAGACTTGCTTCTTACAGATGAGCAAATAAAGTGGTTTCTTGAGATGATATCTACTCCTGGTGAAGATGGTGTACAATTTTTGAAATGACAAGAAAGGACTTAGAATATTGCCTAAACTTAGTTGACAAATCAGCAGGAGGGTTTGAGATGATTGACTCCAACTTTGAAAAAAGTTCTACTGTAAGTCTCGTGCTGTGAAACTGCATTTGATGCTACAAATGTATATTTCATAAAAGGAAGAATCAGTGGATAAGCAAACTTTATTGTTGTCTTATTTTAAGAAACTGGCATAGCCACTGCAGCCTTCAGCAACCACCACCCCGATCAGTAAGCAGCCAGCAATATTGAGGCAAAACCCTCCACCAGTGAAAAGATTAATACTTGCTGAAGGCTTAGATTATCATTACCATTTTTAAGCAATAAGGTGTTTTTAATAGACTTGCTACATTGCAATATTTGCTATAACATTGTGGTCTGGAACCAAACCATATCTCCAAGATATGTCTGTAGATATTTAAAGATAATTTAAAATTGCATAATCTGTTTTTAGCTAGTGGGAATATCAAAAATATTCTCCAGTGTTGCCTATAGTGTCTCTATTATTAAAGTCTCTCTATACACCTCTGAAGAAGAATGAGCAGCTAGAATTCATTTCCTTTCCTCTTACCATCTACTGGTGACTGCAGTAGCATTTGGATTATTTCCTATTCTTCCTATGATTTTCAAGGTGGTGACGCAGGGCTTTGGAAGGAAGGAATTTTACTATTCCCCTCTCAGCATCACCCCCATTGATCTCTTTCCATTTCTTTGTAAGAAAAATAAAAACAACAACGATTTCATGAGTGCTCATAATGTGCAAATTTAAGTGTATGGCAAAGATTATCTCTTTTCATTTTACAAATATCAGTGAGGGGGGATCTTTGTTTATAAATGAAACTAGTTTGTAGGTGGAAAAAAACAGATGATCATCAAGGTTACGTAATATGTCTTATGTCACATAACTAGTAAGAGAATGCTCTGATCATCACACGCAGGTCTCTCAAATTCTAAACTACCATGTTCCCTTTTATTCCAGAGCTCCTGTGTGAGTATCAGCTTTGTCAGGGATTGAGGTTAAACATTACCTGAAAAGATACAAGATTTTTCTCAGCCTTGGGAGGATAATCAATGTCAGCATCATAAATCCTCAAAGAATTACATAGTATATATACTTAGATTGTATAATTTGTGAATAACTAATAAGTAGATACAATTTAACATTTAAAGGGATAATATTAAGAGGAAAATCAAAGAAGGGGATAATACAGTTTAATGTTTTTGCATGACACTTTTCTACCAAACTTCATAAAAATTTGTGATTAGTTATAGCATTAGAAAATGTTGAATTTTATCTAAACACTTTAAGTTGTTAAAGACAAGGAGTAAAATTTCTCTCTGTATAATTGATCAGCAGCCAATGTTTTAATTCATTGTTAACATAATTTTATTCAATTACTATGATAGCAATATTTGACAAAATATAGTTTTCATAAAGAAGTAAGTTCAACTGAAAATCCTTCCTTAAGATTATTTTCTAAGATACCTTTTCTACTCTGAGCTATTTCAGAAATTTATTCAAACTTTGTAAATTGGGAGTAAAAACATTTAAAATACATTAGCTGTTGAAATAGTATTCTGTAGGAAGACAGACATATTATTATATTTAAAATTATTGTCCAAAGAGATGTAAAATAACATACATCTTGAACATTGATAGAAAGCTGACATCTAGAAAAATAGGTACATGCAATCAGAGTTTGTTGTAATAAAGAATGACAAAATTTCCATACACCAAAGCCATTCAGTGAACAAAAGTAAATAATTTCTAAACAGATATTTATTAAAGTGCGAAGCATAAAACTGACATGTCAATAAAGGTCAAAATGAAACTATTTTAGGAAATAGTCGACATGACGTGGAGATATGTTAGACTGATAAGACATTTAATGAAATACAAATGGAACACAATGGAGCAGAAAAGTGAAATGTTGAAAACATATGCAGTGATTAAAAATAGGAAAGACTGTAATAAAGAAGACAAATTCTGGAAGAGTGTTTTAAAGTGAGATGCTGGTGACTTTTAACCAAATTGAGTATAGAGAAATCTACCAGAGGGTACATGGAATTAATGGAGCTTTCTACACGCAGTGGAGGATGAGTGAATTCATGGCTGTTGATCATGATATTCAGGACTGCCAAGTTTCTCTGTGGCTTGTAACAGAGAATCTGTGAGTATGCAATGTATCAGAGTGGGCGTAGACTGCCAAAGAGAATGCCTAAGATATCTCTGTGAAGAAATATGAAATGCAACTTTTATGGTCTGTGATTCTTAATTGTTAAATGTGTATTTTCAGCTAGAGTAATTAATCAGAATCCGTGTTTTTGTTATTGTTTTCTTAATTCATGGTCACTAAAAATTAACAAAGCTATACTATCTTTAACATATTAACAAATTAACAAAGCTATACTATATTAACTTACATTGAGCATTTTCCTTTACTCCAAAATATTTCCCATCAATAAAAGCAAACAAAATATGTGTAAACCTTCCTTTCACTTGCTTTCTTAATAGCAAACCAATTTTGTGGAGTAGTTTATTCAGGTTTTATGCTTCTTACTGCAAGACCCATGCCTTTTAGAAACCTTGACTTGCATGAGGTTAGTTTGCTTACTGAGTTTTCAGAATTTTGGTCTGTGGTTAGTGTCTAATAAATGTGCTTTGAATTCCACTGCTCCTTGGAAATTATATGTTCCATATGAGTAAATAAATTAAAAAAAAAAACTTTAGTTTTACATTTAGTGAACAAGAATGTTATTGAAGTTACTTTAAACAGGAGAAAGTTTTAAAGATAGTTCTATAAACTGTAAGCAGTTATATCTATGTAAGATTTTTTCTTATTAACTGTTTTTTTTTTTTTTTTTTTCACTAGGAAATAGGCATAATTCCTCATAAGCCAGGATAACACAGAGAAGAAATTTATACTGAGAAATCTTAAGTCAAGTTCAATTTTATGTGGATTTGAGTAATTTACTGAGACTCTCTTGGCTTTATTTTCTATTCTATAAATTGTAAAAAAAAAAAAAAAAAAAAAATGAAGAGTTCCAACAATATGTGGAAAGCTTTCAGTATGTAAGAAGGACTAAGAAAATTGTAATATAAAAATCTAAATTCAGAAATCTCCACAATTAAATATTTCATCATCACGTTTTACTCTAACTTTTCCAAATAAGAGCTATTTCCAGATTATAAATTTATTTTATATTAAACATTTTTATTATTATATAATGATGACGCAGAATGTAAAGTAGCATTTATGGACCACATTTTATAGATAGAGAAGTAGCACTCTTAAGGATTTTGAGGCATAAATAAGGTTTTGTGAATTGTAATTTAGAATGATATTTTATTATTCTCAAGTACTAGTTCATATCACTTTAAGGTGATTTTTAAAAAGGAAAGTCAGCTTCTTAAGTAAATATTGAATTATGAGCAAATTCTTCTTTGATAATTTGCCAAAACAACTGAATTATTAGTGTAATAATTGTTTATAATTTTTAAAATTTCTCAAAAATGACAAACAATATCTAAAAACAGTGCTTTTCCACCTGACCAGAGATATTTTACGGTCAGTTTTAGACATTGTTTTAATACCAAAAAAAATTTAAATAAAGTAAATAAATGAATGAATACATTTGACGCATTTTAAAGAGCTTTGTTACAAACATAAAAGTTATCTTACTGAAAACAATGGCAGAACATTTATTTGGTACATTCAGGCCCTAGGAGAAACTAGGAACCGAAACTGAAAATTTTAAGAAGCCAAACAGTTATCCATGACATTTTATTTTTCCTCTGGGCTGGGATGGTTTCTTATCTCTTATTTCTATTCTCCACATGCTTACTTAGAATATTAAGTGACACATAGTGAGCACAATTTAAGTGTTTGCTAAATAAGAGTAAATTCTTTAAAATGTGAGGGTTTTTTTAGTGCATAAAGATTCATAGAATACTAGTTTTGTTTTGAGAGATCAAAAAATAGCAAACTGTCAGATGTCTCTGAATCCAAATTCCAAGGAGAAAGAATCTAATTGGCACTGTGTATGTCCAGGGATCCACTTCTGGCCATTATACTGTAATTAGGGACAGGGTCAAGAATCACACACACAGACTCATGCAGCAGCTTAGTTCTCTGAGAAATGGATCTTGCTCTTGGGCTGGTACTTCAAGAGATGTTTATTACAGGAAAGTTGTGAGTTATTCTATCTGCACCATCAGTACTCACTAGGCATACAAAAGTAGAAAATAATGGAAAGAAAAGGAAAAAATGCTGTGGGCATATCTATCTACTTTATCTATCTGTCTGTCTGTCTGTCTGCCTATCTATCAATCATCCATCTATCTAATCTATCTTTTGCTAGTGTTATACATCAAAGAAATCTCTTCCATGACATTGAGATTAAACAGCTGTCATTAATTGTAGCATAGAACACTAAACTCCTGAATGTCTCTTATGCAATTCAGATATATCAGCTTTTCTCAGTGTATAGTTGCATCAATGTTTAGCTTGTGCGTTGAAAAACAGGTGACTCTTTCTGTCTGTGTTTGTGTGTGTGTGTGTGTGACACTAATCACTTTGCTATTACAAATAACATCTTTAAATTTTTGTTTTGCGCATGGTTTTCCTCTCCTTAAGGTGCTTAATATATAGTACTTTCTCTTTCTTCTTTTTCCTTTTTTTTTCTTGCCAGAAATATTTTATTAATGGTCCCTATTACTTTCCATGGTCAGATATTAATTCATCCTCAGGATCTGACTTAGAAGTTACCCCCTTTTTTTTTTTGTAGAAGTGGAAAGACCTCATAAGTCTATCTTGAATATCTGTGTGTTTTCCGTATTTAATGGAAATTTTGTAATGATTTAACTCTTCATTTTTTTTATTTAAATTTTCGAGACTGTAAAACCTATCTCAGAGCTTGACACATTACAGAACTCTGAAAATATCTGTGAACTATATGGATGAATGAATCTAGAGAGACTATTTCAATCACAATTAATTATAATAAATTCCAGAAAAAATAGTTCATAATACCTGACATTAGTCATTCTTGTCTATTCATATAAATTTAATGAATAATTAACCAGATACAATACGCTAAATATTGTTATGTATGCTCAATTACTTACTACATCATGTTTTACAAAATTAAACAAACATTTTTGGGTTACTTTCAGCCCTCTCACTTTGTGCCACAGGTAAGGTCAAGAGGTTGGGTTAAAAATGGATTCCAACAGCAGTCACTTCCCTGTATTCAAACTCTCTACTCTTCATCAATGACTAAGCCTTTGTAATTAGGTCAGGATCATTATCTCTCTTTTCTTAGAAAATACTGCTTCTCATAAACCTGTTATTTCCCTTGAAAAATATACATATATCCAGTCACTCCATGAGTTTTCTCTATTTTGAGATATGTCTGAACTTTAGTGATATAAACAGGTTGAAAGTTTTCATTTATATATTTGTATGTGTTTGTTTTATTGGTCTTTTCTCACAAGTCTTCTGAATCCTCAAATAAATTTGGTATATCATGCCGTTTTATTCACCAACCATACGCAGAGATGCATGGAAAAATCCCTGAAATAAACAGGAGTAGTTCTTTATTGTTAAATGTCAATTCTCTAGTAGGGATTGAGAACTTGATAAGGAAGGAAGGAAGGAAGGAAGGAAGGAAGGAAGGAAGGAAGGAAGGAAAAGAAAAAAAATAAGTAAGAGAAAAATTAAGCAACCAAACAAACAATCTAAAGTTTCCAACTGGTAACTTTGTAAAAGCAATTATAAGTTTGCATTCCTGTAGCCTACACAATAAAAACTATTGCATAGTGCTAGGCACATCACTTAGGACTCAATATATTTTCAATGACTAACTGGGGGAAGTTAATAGATTTATGCATTTGTTCACTGAGTGGAATGGTTAATTTAACATGTCAACTTGACTGGATTCAGAAACAACTAAATAACTGGTAAACCATTGTTTCTGAATGTGTCTGGGAGGGTGCTTCCAGAGGAGACTGGAATATAAATCAGTGGACTGAATGGGAAAGATCTATCCTCAATGTGGATGGGCAACATCCACATTGTCTGGGGTCCCAAATAGAACAAAAAGACAAATGAAAACAATTTCCTTCTCCCTCTGTCCTAGAGCTGGGACACTTTTTCTCCTTCCTTTGGACATTGGAACTCCAGGCTCTCCAGCTTTTGGACTCTGGAACTTTTGCGCAAGACTCCATCCCCCTTTGAGTTCTCAGGCCTTCAGCTCAGAATGAGAATTACACCATAGGCTTCCCAGGTTCTGAGGCCTTCACACTTACATGGAGCCACACGGCCAGCCTCTCTGGTTCTACAGCTTGCAAAGACTTTTGTGAGATTTCTCAGCCCCCATAAATGCAGGAGCCGATTTCTCTAACAAATCCCTTCTCTTACATCTATCTACATACACATTATGTGTGTGTGTGTGTGTGTGTGTGTGTGTGTGTGTGTGTGTGTGTGTGTATCTCCTATTTGTTCTCTCTGGAGAACCCTGAAAAAATAAACAAAGGGAACATTTACAGAAGGTTTATGTTTAAGAAAACCAAGATGAGAAACTAGGAGATTATAGAAAGGAGTCCATGTTAGTCCAAATGCATCTAGGCAATATGCAACTTTAAATTTTCTTAAAAATTAATTCCAATAAAAATAATTAGTAAAAGTGTCTTCAATACAGAAATCATGAGGGAAGTTGTCCTTAAAACAGTCCCCCATACACAGTGAAACACAAAATATAGATTCTAAATTCTTAAGGCCATGATTAAACACATTTAAATATATTAGGGAAATTTTTAAAATCTAAGTTAAATGAAGAATAAAACTGATTCATTAAAAGCCAACTTATAAAAAATCAGAATAGCATAATATATTCATAAAATCTACATATATTTAGGAATCAATTGGCAACACAATAAAATATTTTTTCAAGACTAATGTTTTCCTAACCTGACTGATAATTAGAATCTCCCATGGATCATTGCCAAAACAGACACCTGGGGACCCTGATATAGAAAACTGTGGAAAAGTCTGGAAAATATTGTAAAAATAACCTCCCTTGATAATTCTAACAGTCTCTCAGATTTGGGATCCATTGCTCTACCTTCTGTAACATATTAGAACCATGAAAACGTAGGAGCTAGATAGCTTAGCTCTAATTACTTTCTTTTATCTTGTTATCAATGAGCAGAATCCTTCAAATATCATATTCTTTCACTTAAAACATGCCCATCAAAACATACCCGTCATTTGAATTCTCAACATTTCTCAGTCCTCACTGACACAAATGAATGAGCCTGGGGAAGGAAACATGTGATAGGTGCATCAGTCTGATTTTTGCCTTCCTCTTCTCCCAAGCTAAAGAATACATTTGAATCCACAAGTTACTGCAAGGAGTTTGCACATTTGAATTGTTTGGTCTATATATGATATAGACTGGGATGTTAGGATAATTACATTCTACTCTGATTGTGTTTGTTTGTTTGTTTGTTTGCTACCCCACATGGAATCCTCACACTTGCACCTAAACTTGGAATGCCTACTGGCCTAAGAGTTCAAGGAATTGCATGAACTAGATTCTGCTGATGTTTGCAAGACTGAGGTTCTCTAATCCCACACACAAATAGTCATTCACTGTAAAATACTCACTACAGGGAGGTTATGAGGTGACATGAAGATACTGTAGCCCTTAGCGCCATTATGAAATGCTAAATAAACATATTTCTTGTATTATCTTCCATGATAGAAGATCCAATCCATCCTTCTAGATGTGTGATCTTTTGGGGTGGGGCAGGAATCTGACATAATCAACAAAATACTGCTCTAAACATTGTCATGTTATTGCTTCTGCCTTGTCTTTGGGGCAACCTCCCATGGCTAGGATACAAGTTTACTCTGTTACATCTTGTCATAACAGCAGGACACTTGCATAGTGCCAAGTAAAGACACATACATAGCTGAATGCTTGGGCTTTAAACATGTAATCAAGTAAATTGTTGGTGCTCACAAACAATTTATTTGGCTTTCATGACAATTAATGTAAATGTAAAATCAATCATAATATTATTTAAATAAAATATGCACATTCCAATATCAGAACTTAACATGGAAAAACCATGAGGGTCACAATAGTATAATTTTTGGACCGATTCTATGACCGATGCCTGATTTGAATAATAAATTATTCATCTGTATGTGTGTGTTTATTGAACTAAGTTTTTATTTGTTTTTATTTGGAACATGAAAGCTGTAAAAATAGCAGAAATAAAATATCACTTTTTCCTTGCATGAGTTAATTATTAAATTGAATAGATGGGAAGCAGATTTATCTCAATATCTCCTCATAAATATTGTTCTCTTTTACTTAGCCTCAGTGTCTGATATGAGAAGTAATTGGTGTATTAAGTCATTGGAATCTCAATTCATATACTTTAATTTCTACTGAATTTATGTCATGCTTTAGATCACTTATTTATTGTTGTTTTGATAAAAATTATTTTCATTCATTTTGTAATGTTACATACATAATACTAGCTTCCTTTCCTCAAGTACCTAATATGTGCCAAGTATATAGTTAAATATGAATATTTTATAATCTAATATCTAAAAATACTTATGATTCCTATTTTATGGGTGTAGCAGGTGAACATGGAGAGGTAAAGATTGTCCCATATCTTACTAGCAAGAAACGGTACAACCAAGATGTGAAGGCACATGACAAATTATTAGCCACCAGTCATTGCACTGTGCTGTTTCCTATTTCAGGTATGCCTAATATAAAGGAAGGAATTTTTGTCAAATTATATGAATATTTTATAAATCTTATACATAAAAGGATCATCGTTATCCCTTTGTAATATTCTACTGTTCCTCTGTGAAGGACTTCACATTATATGTGTGTGTGAATAGAAAGCAAAGAAGAAAAAATCACCTTTCCATCTACCATAAATATGATGGAACAATGTGTGTGTGTATGCGTGTCTTTTCCTCAAACATATTGTGTTATCTATTTTATTATCCATTTGTAAAAATTATTAAATATATATGATTCTATTCATCATGATAAATTTAAGCATAGGAGAAAAGTCTTATTTAGGAGAATAAAGCCTTATTTAAAAGTAATGGGACTTATTCTGTGCACAATAGAAAAATCTATTTTAAAAATCACTTGTGAATCTACAGTAGATGTGATGATTTAATATGTTATATGTTTCTTTTATACACATACATACACGTGTTATTTTCCAAGTTGTAAATTTCATCTCATTAGTTGAAAAAATACATTTTAATGTCTGCATATCCAATATTCCTTATGGAACAATAATTTAAATTTAAAATTAGCATGAAGGAAGGAATTTTTGTCTGACTTGTTCACTGACATGAACATCAAAAGTGCTTGGCATATGAGCCACGTGTTGAACAATTGTTTAATGAATAAAGTAATTAATGAATTTAATGATGACTCTGGATTTGGAAATGTTGGCTCTTTTCAGTTTCTTAATATTTAAAATTTCATATAATGATTACAGCTTATTCACTGAACAAAGGCATGACTACTTTCTTATGATTGACTCCCAGCAACAGGATAATCAGTTCAAAGGATATATACATAATATTGTGGCTTTTGAGTTCCAGTTCTTCTTTGCTTAAAGAATTAAAAAAATAAAAAAGGAGATCATCTATTCATTTCCTTTTCTCTGCAGTCTAGCATTAAAATTCATGATAATGAGAGAAAGCTGGATTGGTCTTTCCATAACTTTTTGGTTCTTAGAAGAAAAATTCTAACAGTTTCACTACACTAAGATTTTATGCTTATCAAACTATCTGACAGCTATCAGGCTCTATCTCTCTTCCATTAAAAAAAAATGGCTCTTGAGTTCACTCTATATCTAATTATCTGTACCTGCTTTTTTTTCCTACGAGTTTTCCTTGTTTTCTCCTATCAAAGAGACTCATGCCAAATTAGCCTTGTGGTTATCTATCTCTCTATCTATTGTCTACCTATCTATAATTTTATATTTCATGAGGTGTCTGAGGGCAAGAATGAGACTAGATAGCTGATCGTTGCCACCTCTGTTGGCATCATTTAAATGAGATGGAAAGACAGAAGAAAGGGCTCATGGATTGGCTTTTTATTTAAACGAATTATCCTGAAAAATATATACAACTACTCATAATCCTCATTATCAATGAATGAGGACACTTCCTTTCTCTCTCTCTTTTTTTTTTTTTTTATTATACTTTAAGTTCTAGGGTACATATGCATAACGTGCAGGTTTGTTACATATGTATACCTGTGCCATGTTGGTGTGCTGCACCCATCAATTCATCATTTATATCAGGTATAACTCCCCAGTGCAATCCCTCCCCCCTCCCCCCTCCCCATGATAGGCCCCAGTGTGTGATGTTCCCCTTCCCGAGTCCAAGTGAACTCATTGTTCAGTTCCCACCTATGAGTGAGAACATGCAGTGTTTGGTTTTCTGTTCTTGTGATAGTTTGCTAAGAATGATGGTAATGTCTGGACTACTGTGAATAATTTTAGTTGCCATTTTGTGAGGAGAAAATTGGCATCTCATTTATTTTTCATGTTTTGATTACCAGTTTAATGCATGCATCTCATGAATGTATTGTCCATATGACTTTAGTCATGTATAAACTGCTTTTTTTTGCTTACATTATTTATCTTAACATATTTGTCTTAGTTCTTACTGTCTTTAATATTTACCTCTGAGTTTGAGTCACCATTGAGATATAAAAAAGAAAATATACATGAAAATAGCATTTTGAGAGAAGCTGATTTCAAACTGAGATCTGAGATTACTGTATGTCTTTGTATTTCTAATCTGATTTACTAGTTTCATTTAATGCTTGGTCTTTTCAGATTGGGGCATGCAGAGAGAAAGAAAGGAAAAGGTCCCTGCACTGCATTGTTAGACACTGAGCAGAGGTTGGCACTGAGTTACTTTGCCAATTAACGCCTAGGCCAGCAGTTCAGAGAATACAAAGGGCACTATTGAACCTTTCGGGCATCCATTGTTTGAAAAGTTTATAAAAAGATTAAACATTTCATTCTCAAAATTACACTGAGCTTCAAATAAATTGAAAGAACTGTGAGGGATGCAGCATTCTGATTCCTTTAAAGAGTCACAATCTACTGTTTGCTTATTTTTTGATTCCCATTATATGAATGCTTTGATGTATTATAATAGGGCTGTAATATTGAACTGAAAATTGATTTCAAGTTACATCACTTGCTGTAGCAACAGGGTCCTCACGTAAAGCAGTGAGAACATTCATCGTGTACCAATTACCTGGAAAAGAGGACTTTTAGGATCCTGGTCGGGCCACATTCAGGTAATCTATTTCATGGACCTTTACCACAAAATCATAAAGAAATAAGAAAGCAGACAGATGGGACAGAAGGTAGGCAAAAAGAAACCTTCAAATATACCTACAAAGTTGTATCAGCTCTTCAAGGCACCAACAAACTTACTGCAAATGGAACAGTCACTTTCAGCCCTGAGAACAAACTCTGTGCTAGCAAAAGAAACTCGTCATGTTTAAGGTACTCTAAAGCATTGTATTCTATTTTATTGCTATTTGTTGTTTCTTGGTATTTATTAAGATTTTTATTTATATTTCTGGGCTGCTTATGCTGAGCTAAAATTGAAGAGTAGAATTGAGAAACAAATCTATATCAAAACTATAAAATGAAAGTGATGTACTCCTGAGGTGCCTCCATGCTGGAGTACCAGGAATCAAAGTATGAGAACTCCAAAGAGAGATGCTTCACTCTGGAAACTACTAGACTGATAAATATGGAATGTCTCCTTTTCACTTTGAGGTTCTTCTTCTAAGTTTAAAGCACAAAAGGACTAATTTATGCTTTAAATTTGAGGTAAATTTTCTTACACACATAGACCTCTCTAAAGATAGCACAGGAAATTTTTGTCAAGTACTACAAACTGAATGAAATCTTGGTGAAATGCATGTAAAACTTTGAATCAATTGATACCCAGTGGATTTGGCATGTGTTCTATACTTTTACTCATCAAAAAATTTCAAGAGTTTTGGTCTCTACTAAAGATTAAACAGAGCTGAGTTTCTCATTCATTTATTATGAATTTGATAGAGGGCAATATTGTTGGCAAACCGATCTAGCTCTTGAGAAGAATCCCTTGAATTGCATAGATCATTCCTGAGTCCATCCTACTTATTGATTCCAGGACTTTATTGGCAAAATACTTCAGGAGAGGGAAGTGGGGTAGCAAAATGTAGCCAAGGCTGGGTGTAGGTTGCATGTATGTTAGCAGTACAAGGGGAGCTGATGGCAAAGGGTTAGGTGTTCTGAAGATATATGCTTATATAAAGTCTGAGTTCTCTAAGAATCACACACCAAACTGAGACTAGAGTTATGTATATTTTTATAGGGTGACTGTTTGTGTGAAAGAGAATGGGGAGGCTGATAGAGGCAGCAGATCACAATGCAGTTCTACCCCAGACACAGGAAGAGAGAAAGAGGAGGGTGGAGAAAGCATGCTAGATTGTCATGCAGTCTAAGAAAGACTTGACAGGGTATCTGGAAACCTTAAGATCAAGTCAGCTTTCAAAAGACACCTATGTGTCTCAGGAGAGCCTTAGTATACAACTACACTCAGCCCTGGTTGGGAGGAGCCTGCTGGAAGCATGACATGGCTGTGGATTTTAGAGCACAGCACCTGGGGCTCTTGGTCCGTAATACTCCCTGAGTTGGAGGTCTACAAGGTGCATTTTTTTTTTTATACTCATGGTTATGTTTTTATTATTATTATTATTATTAGTATTATTATTATTATGCTTTAAATTCTAGGGTACATGTGAACAACGTGCAGGTTTGTTACATATGTATACATGTGCCATGTTGGTGTGCTGCACCCATTAGCTCATCATTTACATTATTAATGGCATCACAATAAAAAGGGGTACAGAACAAATTAAATATTTTTAGCATTTATCAAATGTTTACAATAAGGATTTCAAGTGAATTGTTATACTCAATGTACACAATAATTAAGAAAATTATTATGTCACAATTATCAAAATTAGGATTCAGCATATGAAGAAGTCAAATAATTGGCACAAGGCCATAAGTTAGTTAGTGAGGGATAAGCAGAAGATAAAGCAGGTCTGTCTAACTTCCAAACCCATGCTTTTAACTTTTGAAGTTAGCTTCTTGAAAGACAAAGAGAAAAATAAACAGAATCCGTAATTGCCACAAAAAGAATACCTAAGAATACAGTTGACAAAAGAAGTGAAAGACCTCTTCAAGGAGAACTACAAACCACTGCTCAGAGAAATCAGAGATGACACAAACAAGTGGAAAACATTTCAGGCTCATGAATAGAAAGACTCAATATTGTTAAATTGCCCATACTGCCCAAACCAATTTATCGACTCAATGCTGTTTCCACTAAACTACCATTTACCTTCTTCAGAGAATTGGAAACAAAACTATTTTAAAATTCACATGAAAACAAAAAAGGGCCTGAATAGCCAGCCAAGACAATCCTAAGCCAAATGAACAAAGCTGGAGGTATCACACTACCCAACTTTCAAAGTATACTACAAGGCTACAGTAATTAAAACAGCATGGTACTGGTACAAAAATAGGCACATAGACCAATGGAACAAAATAGAGCATCGAGAAATAAGACTGCACACCTACAATCATCTTATCTTCAACAAACCTGACAAAAACAAGCAATGGGGAAAGAATTCCCCATTTAATAAGTGCTGCTGAGATAACTGGCTAGCCATACACAGAAAATTAAAACCGAACCCTTTCCTTACACCATATACAAAAGCAACATAAGATAAATTAAAAACTTAAATGTAAAACCCCAAACTCTAAAATCCCTAGAAGAAAACCTAGATAATACAATCAGGACATAGGCACAGACAAAGATTTGATAACAAAAATGCTAAAAGCAATTGCAACAAAAGCACAAATTGACTAATGGGGTCTAATTAAACTAAAGAGCTTCTGCATAGCAAAATAAACTATCAACAAAGTAAACAGACAACCTACAGATTGAGAGGAAAGTTTTGCAAACTATGCGTCTGACAAAGGTCTAATATCCATAATTATAAGAAACTTACACAAGTTTACAAGAAAAAAAAAACAAGCACATTAAAAACTGGGCAAAAGATATGAACAGACACTTCTCAAAAGAAGACATTCATGTGGCCAAAAAAATATGAAAAAAAAAAGCTCAACATCATTGATAGAGAAATGCAGATAAAAACCACAAAGAGATACCATCTCACACCAGTCAGAATGTCTATTACTAAAAAGTCAAAAAACAACAGATTCTGGTGAGGTTGTGCAGAAAAATGAATGCTTTAACACTGTTGGTGAGTGTAAATTAGTTCAACCATTCTGGAAGACAGTGCGCCAATTCCTCAGAGACCTAAAAGGAGAGAAACCATTTGACCCAGCAATCTCATTACATGGTATATACCCAAAGGAATATAAATTATTCTATCATAAATACACATGCATACGTATGTTCAGCAGCACCATTCACAATAACCAAGACATGAAATCAACCTAAATACCCATTAATGATAGACTGGATAAAGAAAACATAGTACATATACACCATAGAATATTATGCAGCCATAAATATAAACAAGATCATGTTCTTTGCAAGGGACATGAATGGAACTGGAAGTCATTATCCTCAGTAAATGAATGCAGAAACAGAAAATCGAATACCACATGTTCTCACTTACAAGTGGAATCTGAATAATGAGAACACAGGGACACATGTCAATGAACATCGCACACTGGGGCCCATGAGAAACTGCGGGATGGGAGGAAGAAGAGCATGAAGAATAGCTAATGGATGCCGGTTTTAATACCTAGGTGATGGGATGATCTGTGCAGCAAACCACCATGACACACATTTATCTATGGAACAAACTGCACATCCTGCACATGTACCCCTGAACTTAAAATAAAAATTGGAAATCAAAAAAAAAAGAAAAAGAAAAAAAAAAAAAAAGAAAGAAAGAAAACAAAAGGAAAATAAAGAGAAAGAGATAGGGAGATAAAAGAATTATGAAAGACAAGAAATTCATGTACATTCCTGTGAATGCTGAATCCTTTAGCTAGCTTAGGTTACTGGGTAATAAAAATAAAAAGAGGAGTGAAAGAAAGAAAACTTCTCATTTTACTTTTCTCCAAAAGTAGTGATTTGCTACTATATTATTGGGGCCCTTTATGAATGTTTTTATGAAAAGTGGTAGACTCTTCACCAAATTCCTACCTCTAATTGTGGTTAAATGTAAAACATTTGTGAATGGGCTGTTACATTTTGAGGCCATCCTTGAAATGTTATGGTCTCACAATTTTGTGGTTAAGGTGTGGGTTGGGGCTGAAATCATTAGAACACATGATTGAGGTTAGAGTATCTACTTCCAAAATGGCTCATTCGCATGACTGTTGACAGAATGACTTAGTTTCTTACCATATGAGTCTGTCCATAGGATTCCTTGGGTGTCTTCAAAACACCCACATACCAGAAAAAGTTATCCTAGAACACAAGATGGGAGCCATGACTCCTTTGCTGACATACCTTCTAAAGTCATACCCATCGTTTCTGCAATATTCTATTGGTTATTCAAGTCAGCTCAATTCATCATGAGAGGGACCTATGCAAGTATGTGAATACCAAGAGGCAAGGTCCATTGATGGCTCTCTTAGAGCTTGTTATTATATAGGGTTTAAAGTGAATAGTACAAGAAGGCTGTATGGTTTGTGTCATACAGCAGTAGATATTTCCACTTAAAAATGGCCTAATAGAAATCATAAACCAAGTGGGATCCAGCAAAGCACAGAAACGTTTGAACAAGCAGTATCAAATGAATATATCTATAGTAATAGGAAGTCTCTATGTTTTAAATAGCCTTGAGGATTCCAACTGTACAGGATGATGATATTTTCCATATGCTAAAATGAGAGCTGGGACAGACAATAAAGGAGACCATCTGGAGATATTGCCTTTACTACTGTATTTATTATATCAATAATCGGCAAACCAAAACAGCTTACTTCATACAAGAAATAAAATGCTCCCAAAGAACTTATTCAACTTATTTAAAGAAATAAAAAGTTTTCTGATGACATTAACCATTCTGCTACCTTTGCCGAAGGCTTATATGGATATTCAGCATTAAATATTGACAAAGGAACCTCAACACTGCATTCTGAAATGTTTTCTTCTCTCTAGAACACTGATGATACTGTATAAAGGTGCAATCTAACTACCTAGAAGCAAGGAAATATTTTTAAAAATGGATGCAGTTGAATATGAAACTTAAATCATGGGAAATTTTATTAATCATAAAATGGGAAAGTTACAATTTTTGTACTTTCCTAGTAAATACATTGATGCCTTGAAACAGTATTGTTCAACCTTAAGTAACAGAAAAAATTCCACTTGAATGGGCAAAATTATTTTCATGTTCTCCTGATTGCTGATTTATTTTTAGCATAATGTCATTTAAACATGTAAAATAATGAAATTAGGTATAAACACATAGCTGAGGTATAATAATCAAAAAGGCAATTTAGTAAAACAAAACACAAACATACTCAACTAATGCTACTTAAATTAAGAACAGATGATGTTTACAAATGGAATTGTTTATAAAATAAATAATGTATGATATACCATAGCAAGATTTTCTTTAAATTCAGCACGTCTCCTTAACTATGTGTCTTGAGATAACTTAAATCTTCTCTCACCTCATGTATTCAGATTACTGAGATGCCCTCATTTTGCAGTCATGGCATGATCTGGCCATTAGTTGATATAAATGCATCATACAGTAGTTCCTGTTTCTTTTCCTTGGACAGTAACTTTTCGTAGTTAGACTAGTATCTATTGCTAAAGTAATTATAAGTAAAGATGCAAGAAAGATACTATAATGACATGATACTGACTGATGTAAAGTGTTGATGTAGACAATCCAACTACACACAGACACACAAAGAAACAGGCAACATGTAATGGATATGTGTTTGTGTGTGTATTGATGGAGATTCACATTGAAATTAAAATGCAAAATTAGGAAAACAAACAAATATTTTTGATCCCCAAACAAAGATCAACCTTTTTGATATTTGGGTAAAAATGAGAAAATAGGGGGGAAAAAAAAAAAAAAAAAACCTTTCTTTTGTTTGATTGAAAGTGAGGGTGGAGTAGGTAAAAGACAAACTCTAGTTAAGGAAACAGCTATTACGAAAAGGTTACTATGAGCTTTAGAATGAAATATCTGCCATAAGGAAGTATTACACTTGAAGAATGCTGTAAGGGTGTGTAGTGCCTGTGTCAGATAAATATTAACAACTGTAGCCCTAACACTAAAAAATAGTTTTCTGTATTTCTTTTTCAGGAAGTGAGAAAAATATTGTGTAAAATACATATAAATTATGATATATTAAGACATTTCTATTGAGAGTAAAAGGTAGAATCCACAACAGAGAAACTGCTTAACAATTCATTAGGTGTATATTAGAAAACAAATTCCATTTAACATTGCCAGATAACTATTACAAATACACACACACACACACACACACACACACACACACACACACAGCAAAGCTATTGCATTTCTTCTGCTATTTGAGAAGCTGCTAAATTCTGGAATTTGAGGGTAGTATTTTCATATTGTGTTTCCATCTAAATGGAAATATATTTATATTTTAAAATACTCCACAAACTTCACACTTCTTTATGTTCTTAAAGTTCTGCTAACAGAACATTTTCTCACTAGTCAAAATGGCAATCTAGTTGCAATTGGAAGGAGTTGGAAGAGTTCACATCCTAGAGCACTTTTCAGAGTTTTATGAAAAGACGATCCAGCTCATTTACAATGGACAAAAAAAAAAAAAAAATAAATAAAGGAAAATCAAAAGTGAGTCTTTCTCTCTTATGTTCAGAAGGTTATGTCTCTTGAGGTACAGGAACTATACATATAAAGAGTCTTCACTGGTATTTGCAACAGGCAGCTTTATAAATGAAATATTTTAATATTTGTGGATCAAAGAACTGGAGACAACGTTGTTTCAAGTATGACAGAGCTGCAGTTGGTGTGCCATCTTGTATAAGCACCTGTTTAGTTATGACACTTTGCTATGTCTAATGCTGTGAAAGAATGTGTAAACTATTTAAATTCGTCATGAAATATGCTCTTCATTCCTAAGGTTTCTGACCCTGAAAGTGTAATCTGCATTCAATTAAATTGCTATGATCTTTCCAGGGAAGCAACTTAAAAGATAAGTAAACCTGAGTGGGCACAATTGGCAAGCAGATGTTCGTATATGAAATAGAAGTCAGTGAGATTTTTCTTGTATTTGAATTAAAATCTCTCCATTTTGGAGTAACATAAAGTTCTGATTTAAGCATTCACTCTTTTAGCCCTATCTATTGGGATGAAGAACTTTTGCACACTAAGTATTCTTGAGAATGCACAAAGCAAATGATCTTACATGTCACAGGAGTAAACTTTTTTATATTAGTTAACTTAATTAATTTCCATGGTACATTTTCAAGCATTGAAAAAATTTTCAAAAAAAAACTTTAAACTGAACAAATATGTATAGAAGCCTAAAGAAAAGATATTATATTTGAGTCATTTAAGCATATTAAAAAGAGTGATGAAATTCTTAAAATGAATACAATGTACATTCATTTATGCAATTTCTTATTCTATGCCCATTTACTTTAAAAAATAAATCTAAGACTTTTAACACATTTACATAATGTGCTCATAATACAGATTTAAACTAAATTTAAACATTCAATTCACCATTATTCATATTACCAGCATTGGGTCATAAAATAATTTTTATATCCTTATTAAGCAAATCAAATTTCATTGCAAATCAAGGAATTAGTTAAGAAAAGACACTCAAATCTCTGAAACTCACATCAATTATTATTAAGTTGATAATAATTATAATAATATTTCTTTGTCTTCTACGGTTCTTAGATCATGCCTTATTATAAGTTTTCTGATACTTCAGGAATTAAAGATCTTTTCTAGAACATTAAATATATTAGTGGAGAGTGGCTACTCAGAAAATCCAAGCTAAATATTACACGTATTTTTTCATGAATTAAACTATTGCTGCTTATTGAACTAAGCCAATAATTTATGATTGTATTTTGACCTAAAAAGCACAATTATATCTCATCTATACAAATGTACCTGGGTAAATGTTAAAAAAATACAATCATATACTTTTAAGAAGCAACATTTTTTAAAATGTTAATTACTTTCATAACAAATATAAATAAAGGCAAAACTCCTCTATTATTTATTTATTTGTTAGTTTATTTATTTATTTTTGAGACGGAGTCTCGCTCTGTCACCCAGGCCGGAGTGCAGTGGTGCGATCTCAGCTCACTGCAAGCTCTGCCTCCCGGGTTCACGCCATTCTCTTGCCTCAGCCTTCCGAGTAGCTGGGACTACAGGTGCCCACCACCTCGCCTGGCTAATTTTTTGTATTTTTAATAGAGACGATGTTTTACTGTGTTAGCCAGGATGGTCTCGATCTTCTGACTTCCCACCTCGGCCTCCCAATGTGCTGTGATTACAGGAGTGAGCCACCGCGCCCGGCCAACTTCTGTTATCTTGACTCAAGTAAAATGAATTCCATATTACACTTTCTGAGACTACTTTCCTGTAAGAAATGGTGACCAGAGCACATGCCACCACGGAATATTATCATTGGGAAGGTCTGTAACTTTTTTGGGTCTTAGTTTTCTCACATGTAAATTATAACAGCTTCTGTAAACACTTGTGTACCTAATGACTATGCCATTTTAAGTGATCTTCAGAGAGGTGGTCTTGGGAAACTATTTCTTGACAGAAGCTAAGCATTATAATTCCATGGTGAAAATAATCCAACACAATAATAATTACAACAACAATAATAATAGCAGCTAATGTTTACTGAGGTCTTATTGGTGCCAGATGATATTTTCGGCACTTTACATATGTTAATTCAATTAATTTCCATTGAAATTATAGAATTCATAGCCAACTATGATGGCTCCCCTGTTATAAGTGGGATATTATCCTACGAAGTAGGTATTATTATTACTTTTCGTTTGTATATGTAGAAATTGAGACCTAGAGTTTGAGAAATATAATCAAGTTCACACATTTATTAAGAAGGAGGAGCCTGGATTTAAACTCAAACCCTCTGACTCCAGAGCCACTTAGTATAATCTCATTGAACAAAAAATACCTATATTTCTGTTTATGTAATTCATTATCCACTATTTGAGTCCAACAAACATTAATTGATTTCCAATTACTTATTGGTGGATATGGGAGATAAGATGACAAAAAGCCACCTTTAATCTTCTGAATACCGTGTGAATTATGTAAATACAAAATAGTGAAAAAAGATCTGCACTGGAAGATCCTTTTCTGCTTGGTCCTATTACTCACTGGACAGGCAACCTCAGGGAACTCATCTACCACTAATATTCCTCTTATTTGTCATTGTAAATTATTCGTAGTAAGACATGCCTTTTTATATTTATACATGTGCTTTTTCAAAGACTAAAGGAAATAATGAACTTTGATTAGTAAAAGAAAACATAAAGTTATTATTACTATTCATAATAGTTTAATTTGTTATTAATATAATTCTATAACTATACTTAATATAGCATATGACTTAAATTGGGAAGTTTAGATATACTTTGAATTAAGATTACAATCTTTATTCAGCTCCACTTAAAGTGAATTATTTGAAATCCCTGGAACTTGTATTTTATTCACATATTGAAAACAATTGAATTCATTAACTTATCAAATATTTTGTGATCCTTAGATAACACTGAATATGAAAACAAATTAATATAATAGTTTCCATTTTATCAAAACATATACATGTATTAACTTCTTGGCATTTATGCAATAACTTTTCTTCACAGACCCTAAGGTTTTCACAAATTTCAGTTTAATTTCAATGATGTTAATTTTCACAACTGAAGATTTACAGACATACTTTCTAGGCATTTTGGGTATAATTTTACGATAATATAGGTATCAAATAATCAGCAAATTCATGAAGATCACTTCAAAGTAAACTGGTAATCCCTGCACAAATGTTACACATGGACAACTTGCAGACATTGGAAGACAATGCAGACATTGGAAGACAATCGTCATGTACTTTCTAAATCTTCCTGATTTCATGCAAAGTGGTTCAATGCCCTTCCATCATAGTGCTTAATGTGTGCTAGATTTCATACTTTTCCCCTTCTGGCAACTTTCCTAAAGACATGCTCTGACATCTACAATTTCTACTTTTTTTTTTTCTTTTTTTTTGAGACAGAGCCTTGCTCTGTCACCAGGCTGGAGTGCAATGGTACGATCTCAGCTCACTGCAACCTCCACCTCCTGGGTTCAAGTGATTCTCCTGCCTCAGCCTCCTGAGGAGCTGGGACTACAGGTGCCCACCACCACGCCAGGCTAATTTTTTATATTTTAGTGGATACAGAGTTTCACCATGTTGGCCAGGATGGTCTCGATCTCCTGACCTTGTGATCTGCCTGCCTTCGGCTTCCAAATTGTGTGAGCCAAAATGCTTAGCATTTTTTCTTTTAATATATGCTATAATATCATACTATCTGTATTTTTCCTTTCACTTCACACTTTTCACCCCTTTATGCTATATTAGTACACAAGTTTGCATTGTATAGTTTAACAGTTACCATGGACAAGAAGTCATTGACTTCATAGACAAGCTGAGGAGACTGAATTTCACTTGCCAGAGAAAATGATGGGCATCTATACCAAAGCAAAGAAATTAAGCTGCCATATGCATTTCATATTTTTCTCTACCCACAATGTACATAAATGATACAGTTGTAATTAATGAGGGACTTGGCCAGAGATTTTCACTGGTGGTTCATGGAAAAATAACTATATCAAGTCTTGGATTTAGCCATTCGTATAGGAACCTGCAGAAGCTGAAAATATTCACTTCAGCCCAAAGCCAGAATTCCTTGTTCGATCCCAAATGTCAACTAGAGTTCAGATCTGGAACTCATTGATTAAAGAAGTGGCTGTGTCATGATGAGGGAAGACCCTTCAATGCCATGGGAAGTATATATTGTGATGATTCTTCCAGTCTTAGGGAAAAAAAGAATACCCAGTTATTTCAAGAACTATTATACTCAAGACTCAAGGAACAAATTTACTTTGATACTAAGAGACCAACAATAATAGCTCCCCTGTTATAAGTGGAAACTTATGAGGAAAAAGTCGTAAATAAAGTACTGGCTGAAGTCCTACTATATATAACATATATATAGGGTATATATAGCAATTAAAATATGCCCCCCCCCCCTTGCCATTGAGATCTTAGATTGTTAGGTAAGACCTATTACAATGATAAAAGGCAAAAGAAAACCTCTGACCCTTCCCCAGGACTTCAGGAAAGATAATACATAAAAATAATATTTCATCCTTAGGAAGATAGTATAGATTAGTGCTATCAATAAAGATGCATGGTGGCTTGTCTGCATCATATCTCTACTTCATTTTCCAATCTGGCCACTGCAGAAAACAAACGAGTTCTGGAAATGACTATAAACTGCCATAGTCGAAACCAAATGGTAGCCACAATCACAGCTGCGATCTCATGTACATGTAATGTGATCATTGAGTTGGTGAATATGTATTTTCCATTCCAATTAGATAAGGAGATGAGAAACATTTTACATGTACTTGAGCTGGACATTATTCATTTACAGTTTTGTTTCAGATTTATATTTACCCTCCTACCCTTCATCACAATATAGGCAAAAACAATCTATACCATTAGAATTTGTATTATGTTGGAACTACTAAATGTAAGAATTCAGAGGAATCTGGAAGCAGGCAATCTTAACAAAAACATTTTATACTACTTTCAGCCTAAGCAGAGTAAGAATATATAGGTAAGCTGCCTGACCAGGTATCCACACTGTGCTTGTGGTCATATTATGGGGAAAGATCCTTATGACCAGTCGAAGGAGGAGAAAACACAATCTCAGTATGGCTTACAGATAGATTGTCTCAGAGCATGTGTGGAAACCAAAAATGGATTGCAGCTGCATTGTGGACACATTAGAAGTAGCCCTGAAAGATAGTGGAGATCAGAAACTTCCCCAATGGACAGACCTACAGCACTACACCTAGTCATCCATATTGGGTGAAGAAAAGGTGGCCCAAGATGAGAACACATATAGATTTCTAGACAGTGACCAATGGTCTGTTTATGTGCTTGTGGGCCTAAAAGGAAAATAACTAGAAAACCCATGTGGTAGAGGGAACAATGTCACCATCTCCCCAAAATGTCCACATCCTAATTCTTGGAACCTGAGGATATATTATCTTACATGGTAAAACGGACTTTGTAGACATAAGTAAAATTAAAGGCCTTGATATGGTGAGATTCTCCTGTATGAATAGGGGAGTCCTGTCTAATAATATGAATTATTAACAGTGGGAAACCTCTCCTGGCTGTATGGGGAGGGAAATGTGACTACAAAAGCTTAATAAGAAAGATGCAGAGGGTCATGAGTCAAGAAATGTGGGTGGCCTCTAGAAGCTGAAAAAGATAAAGAAATAGACATTCCCTTAGAGAGGAATGTAGCTCCGCTGATATTTTGATTTCAGCCCAGTGAAACCAGTGTTTGACATCTAATCTACAGAACTATAACAGAATAAACTTTTGTTAATGTATACCACTGAGTTTGCAGCAATCTATTACAGCAATACTAGAAAATTAATGGAATGGAAACAAGGAGGTCTGTGGTACAAGCACATGGATAGATACATGAGAGTGGGGGGATAACAGGAAGGTTTTGGGGACACATGTTTAAGCCTGCTAGACAGCATCCACAACAATGAGGAACTAAACAACCCAGATCGAATGACTTGACCAGTTAGTTTGTCAAACTTTTTCATCAACTGTTCCAGAACTCACCCTCTAGGTAAGAAGGAAATAATGAAGGTAATGGAGACAGGCTATCTAGAAACCCAACAACATGGATTCTTGCTAGTAATCGGTCTATCTGAATGCCCAAATGTCCAGAAAAGGGACAACACTGAATCTGCTTTATGTCAATATTCCTTAAGGAGTTGATTTTCTATGGCAACTTGAGTACATTGAGCTGAGTTCAGTTTGAACTCAGCTATCTGTCTTCTCAAGAAGCTATACCTTTTTCTGAGTATGAATTTGCCTTCCTTGCCTTCAGAGTCCACTGTAAAGAAACTTACAAAATACCTGTTCTACAGGCATGGAATCTGACACAGCATAGCATGTGACCAGGGGACTCACATTACATTGAAAAATTATGTCCCGTACTACATTTAAAAATAAGATCCCCATAAATTTCTAGAAAAGCCTTTTAAATGGCAGCTGAATTATTATCTCATAAGCCAGTGTAAAATAATGGGATGCCATCCTTCAGGACAAAGTACATGTATTAAATGCAAGAAATCTATGTGGTGTTGTGTTCCTCGAAGAATACATAGATCCTAGAAAAAACATGAAGGAGTGGAGTAGTATGGATTCATTACTAATATTTCTAAAAACCCAACTGGAGGGAATTTGTGCTTCTTCTCTCTAAATTCATGTACTCTTCATGACTGGTGTTCTTAGTTCCTAAATAGAGCATTTTTTTTTTATTATTATGCTTTAAGTTCTAGGGTATATGTGCACAACGTGCAAGTTTGTTACATATGTATACTTGTGCCATGTTGGTGTGCTGCAACCATCAAGTCATCAGCACCCATCAACTCATCATTTACATCAGGTATAAATCTCAATGCCCTCCTTCCCCACTCACCCATCCCCATAATAGACCCTGATGTGTGATGTTCCCCTTCCCGAGTCCAAGTGATCTCATTCTTCAATTCCCACCTACGAGTGAGAACACGCGGTGTTTGTTTTTCTGTTCTTGCGATAGTTTGCTGAGAATGATGGTTTCCAGCTGCATCCATGTCCCTACAAAGGACATGAACTCATCCTTTCTTATGGCTGCATAGTATTCCATGGTGTATATGTGCCACATTTTCTTAATCCAGTCTGTCACTGAGGGACATTTGGGTTGATTCCAAGTTTTTGCTATTGTGAATAGTGCTGCAATAAACATACATGTGCATGTGTCTACATAGCAGCAGGACTTATAATCCTTTGGGTATATACCCAGTAATGGGATGGCTGGCTCATATGGTACTTCTAGTTCTAGATGCTTGAGGAATTGCCATACTGTTTTCCATAATGGTTGAACTAGATTACAATCCCACCAACAGTGTAAAAGTGTCCCTATTTCTCCACATCCTCTCCAGCACCTGTTGTTTCCTGACTTCTTAATGATTGCCGTTGTAACTGGTGTGAGATGGTATCTCATTGTGGTTTTGATTTGCATTTCTCTGATGGCCAGTGATGATGAGCATTTTTTCATGTGTCTGTTGGCTGTATGAATGTCTTCTTTTGAGAAATGTCTGCTCATATCCTTTGCCCACTTTTTGATGGGGTTGTTTGTTTTTTTCTTGTAAATTTGTTTGAGTTCTTTGTAGATTCTGGATATTAGCCCTTTGTCAGATGAGTAGATTGCAAAAATTTTCTCCCATTCTGTAGGTTGCCTGTTCACTCTGATGGTGGTTTATTTTGCTGTGCAGAAGCTCTTTAGTTTAATTAGATCCCATTTGTCAATTTTTGCTTTTGCTGCCATTGCTTTTGGTGTTTTAGACATGAAGTCCTTGCCCATGCCTATGTTCTGAATGGTATTACCTAGGTTTTCTTCTAGGGTTTTTATGGTATTAGGGCTAACATTTAAGTCTCTAATCCATCTTGAATTAATCTTCGTATAAGGAGTAAGGAAAGGATCCAGTTTCAGCTTTCTACTTATGGCTAGCCAATTTTCCCAGCACCATTTATTAAATAGGGAATCCTTTTCCCATTTCTTGTTTCTCTCAGGTTTGTCAAAGATCAGATGGTTGTAGATGTGTGGTATTATTTCTGAGGACTCTGTTCTGTTCCATTGGTCTATATCTCTGTTTTGGTACCAGTACCATGCTGTTTTGGTTACTGTAGCCTTGTAGTATAGTTTGAAGTCAGGTAGCGTGATGCCTCCAGCTTTGTTCTTTTGACTTAGGATTGTCTTGGCAATGCGGGCTCTTTTGGTTCCATATGAACTTTAAAGCAGTTTTTTCCAATTCTGTGAAGAAAGCCATTGGTAGCTTGATGGGGATGGCATTGAATCTATAAATAACCTTTGGCAGTATGGCAATTTTCACGATATTGATTCTTCCTATCCATGAGCATGGTATGTTCTTCCATTCTGTGTCACTCACGCTGGGAGCTGAAGACTAGAGCTGTTCCTATTAGGCCATCTTGTTCCGAAATCCAAATGGAGCATATTTTTTAAGGGGACTTAACATGGATGTTGTTGGGCTAAAAAGTACAAGCTACACCAGGGTTCTTTGGACTCCTTGTGTGCAGCATCCAACTGGTAAGAGGAATTAGCATACAGGACAGAATAATCGACTCTGATCAACAGAAGAAATTAGGGCTGCTTTTACCCTATGAGGGAGGAGCATTGGGAAGCTGAAATGATAAATTTGGATGACTCCTGATATTTTCTTTCCTTTCTAAAACTGTGAATGGATAAATGCAACAACCCTGAAAGTCAAATGACCCCTTGGGAGTGAAGGTTTGGGTCACATGACTAGGTTGGCCACCAAGACATGCTGATGCAATGGCTAACAATAAGCAAAAATTAGAATCGATGAGGTAGGAGAGAGAGGATATGTGTAATTGCAACTTCAAAACCAATTGCAGTGACCAGAACCATAAATTGTCCTGTTAATCTCTTTTTTTATATTTTCTTTCAGGAGGAGAAATCCTGGGGTCTGTGAAGGATCTATTCCCAAATCTTCATTTAAAAGTAAATATTTTACATAAGAAGGATTAATCGGAATAACTCTGAAAATGTGGCTTTCTGGGCCTCTATTTCAGGGAGTATAATTGTCTGATAGCCCCCTCTGCTGCTCTCTGAATCCACACTGTTGCCACACCTCCTATGTTTTTCATGGCTTGATAGCTTTTTTATTTTATTTTATTTTATTTTATTTTATTATTTTATTTTATTTTTATTTTATTTTATTTTATTTTATTTTATTTTATTTTATTTTATTTTGTTGTTATAAGTGGAAGCTTACAAGGCAAAAGTAATAAAGTACCGGCTGAAGTCCTAGCACACACTGAGCCAGCAAAGTCCATGGATCCACCTAATATTCAATTATTCAGTCCACAAGTGTATCTTTGAAATGGGTATATATAGCAATTAAAATATGTCATCCCTAACCCTGGCCATTGAATAATATTCCATTTCCTGGATATGCCACAGTTTATTCATCGATTTACTTACTGAAGAATATCTTGGTTGTTTCCAAGTATTGGCAATTATGAGTAAGGCTGCTATACATATTTTTGTGCAGGTTTTTGTGAGAAAGTAAGTTTTCAATTTCTTTGGGTAAATTTCAAGAAGCATGATTGTTGGATTTTGTGGCAAGAGTATATTGAGTTTGGTAAGAAACAAACTGTCTTTCAAGGTGACTGGAACATTTTGTATTCCCTCCAGCAATGAACATGAGTTCCTATTGCTTGACATCCTTGCCAGCATTTGGTGTTGTCACTGTTCTGATTTTTGGCTGTTTTAATGGTGTGTAGAGACATCTCGCTGTTGTTTTATTTCATGTTTCCCTGATGACATATGATGTGGAGCATCTTTTCCTGTTTAATTGTCATCTGTACATCCTCCTTGGTGAGTTGTCTGTTAAGATTTTTAGTCCAATATTTCAATTGGGTTGTTTGTTCTTTTATTGTTTGAGTTTGAATACTTCTTTGCACATATTAGATAACAGCAATTTATCAGATACGTCTTTTGCAAATATCTTCTCCCAGTCTGTGGCTTCTTTTTCAATTCTCTTGACAATATATTTCCCAGAGAAAAAATGATAAATTTTTAATGAAGGCCAACTCATCAATTCTTTCTTTCATGGATTGTGCCATGGGTATCATATCTAAAATGTTATTATCAAAGCCTAGGTCATCTAATTTTTTCTTTGTTGTCTTCTACTATTTTTGTAGTTTTGATTTTTACATTTCAGCCTGTGATGTCTTTTAATATTTGTGATACCAAAGGTTTTTTTTTTTTTTTTTCCTCTCTCTCTTTTCCATTGTTCTGTATCTCACTTTCATAAACACTAACTATGCATATGTAGGTATACTATATTTACTTTATATATTATATATCTATCTTAATTATTGCCTGCTTAATTCCATAGAAATATATCCCTTTGAAGAAAAGAATCATATGATGTGTTTTTTGTTGTTGTTGTTTGTTTTTTGCCAATCTACTATTAGTAGCTGCTATGATTTAAATGTTTGCTCCTGCTACAATTCATGCTGGAATTTAATTTCTATTTAACAATATTCAAAGGTGAAAACTTTAAGAGGTGATTAGGCCATGAGGGCTACACTTTCCTGGGTAGTGGTGTTGCCCTTATAAAAGGGTGAACTTGAATACCTCTTGTTCTCTCTTTTGCCCTTCTGCCTTCAGCCATCACCATTTTCATTTCCTTGATTATACTTTTTAGCAGTGAATTTACTTACTTATTTTAAAAGAGTGTGTTAAATCTATGACCTACCAGCATTATTTGTAAAGGGGAATGGTTTTGATTTTTTTGATGATCGATGTGTGTGTGTGCATGTATGTGTGTGTGCGCATGTGTGTATATGTGTGTGTATGTGTATGTACATTTCTATGTGTGAATGTGTATGTGTGTGAATGTGTATGTATATGAATGTGACTGGGATTTTTCCCCCTTTCTTTTATTTCTTATTTTATAAAATGTACTACTAATTTTCCTTGTGAAATAAAAAAATATATATATTGATGTCATATTAGTTAAGGGTCTCCAGAAAAAGAGTCAATGAGATGTGGCTCATCCAAAATATGTAAATACATCCAAACATCCAAAAATACACAAAATTAAGCCAAGGTGATGCATAAAGAGGGACACAAATAGACAAAAGTAGACAAAAAGGATATGATAGGATTAATAGATACTTGGGAAACTGACAGAATGCCAACTGAAGGCATTGATGCTGGATGTCCAGGACCAAATTGAACAGATCTACTTCAAAGGATGTGCTGTGGGAGTTGAGGGAGTTCTGAGTGAGGTTTTTGAGGGAATGCACTAGGAGATACGGTGCATGTGACCTGAATTCTGACAGAGGAATCCTTATCCATCAGCCATAAGAACCCCCATCAATGCACTTTGTGTGTTCCCTTGAATATCTACTCTACTCTACTCTACTCTACTCTACTCTACTCTACTCTACTCTATAGAAAATTGGTAGAGACCTTTCCTTCCTGCTATGGCAACTGAGTGATATTTGGACATGCAGAGGATTTCAATTTGTCCCAGATGGAACCACTCGGTAGTTTGCAGGGTAGTAAAAAAGACATTTGCAATCTGTTTTTTTTTTTTTTTTTTTTTTTTTTTTCACAGAGGTTGCAGAAATGAACAAGTTCAATCCCTTGTAATTGGAAAAAAAAAAAAGGTCTTACAGAAGAGATTCTGGAATTTGTGATGAGAAGGATAATGGGGTAAGCATCTATTGTTTGAACCCCACCCAAGTTCATCATGCCCCGCTACCAACAACAAAATATATTACCCTTTGAAAACCACTTGTATAGTGCATTAAACCACACATAATCCTCCAACTCCTAATCACCATGTTAGTTACTGTAAGATTTGGTCTTTTCCTATAGGAAGAACATAGTACTTTTCATCAGTAGGTTCAGAATGTAATTTTAAGCATTTGGTTAGATAACACAGCATAACATATGTTTAAGATTTCTGCAGACTATAAAAATACCTATTTAGAACATGTGTTGCTATGTGGAGGAGTATGTCTGAATTATTTACCAATGGGAATTTTAATTTGCAGATTTCCTGGGGGTAGATTAAACCTTTTAAACTTTAAGTATTTTAGATATTAAACATTCTTCTAAAATTTAAACGTTAAAAAGAGGGTGAAGATGCCGGGTACAGTGGCTCACACCTGTAATCCCAGAACTTTGGGAGGCCGAGGGGGGCAGATCACCTGAGGTCAGGAGTTCGAGATCAGCCTGGCCAACATGGTAAGACCCCATCTCTACTAGAAATACCAAAAATTAACCAGACATAGTGGTGGGCCTCTGTAATCTTAGTTACTCAGGAGGCTGAGACAGGAGAATCGCTTCAACCCAGGAGGTGGAGGTTGAAGTGAGATGAGACTGCGCTGTTGTACTCCAGCCTGGGCAGCAAGAGTGAAACTCATCTCAAAAAAAAAAAAAAAAAAAAAAAAAAGATGGTGATAGAACTTAGTATGCTTGGAGAATCCTAGTTTGCTCCTGCTGTTGTAGAGATGTTATTAGAATCATCCTCTTTACACCATCAAAATAATTTTATTTGGATGATATGTGATATTACTAGTATTTATTAGCTTCTAAAATTATATGATATTTATCCTACTCTATTGCCTGCATCCATTTACTTGTTAGCTTTATCTTTTCTTCTGTGCTCCCAAGAGGTCACAAGTGTTTTACTAATTTCATTCTACTCACTTTAAAGGGGACTGACCACATATTGGCCTTGGCTGATAATTTAGAGATGGCCTCTTAATTTCATTCCTCTGCAATTTGCTGTCCTAAATGGTAATTTGGAGTTCCAGTGTTCAGGAAATAAGAGATGATACCAAATGATTTGTTAAAAAGTGTGTCTGTTCTATGCATTTGAGCTATAAATTTCACAACATTCCAGGGAATTAACATGCAAAACTTCAGGGATAAAGACGTCTACATTTGTATAGTGCTTTCCAGTTTAGAATATGCTTTCATAAAAATCATGTCACTGTGCTTCTTTATATTAAAAAAAAAAAAAAAAAAAAAACACTCATTTCTTACAATGTCTTTATCAAGATGACCAAATAAGTGTGAGCTCATTCGTTAATGCTGAGGATACGTTATTGAGAAATGAAATCCACCCAAAAGCAGCACTTCAAACTTTCCCTTAAGAACCTGGCCTTAACTGCCAATGTTTAAAACTTATTTCAAGTTCTCCTTGACTTCAGAACACTTCAATAATTCATCACTGTTTTGACTGGCCACTGCCCTTTCTTTATTTGACTGTACATAAAAACCTATACCCTCTTTCTGCTGAAAAAGCAACTCTAAAGACACAAATCAAAGTCTTAACAAAGGGCTTTTTATTCATGCTGTTTGAGACAACATCACATCTTCTCCCATCAACCCAAGGAAGTATGTTCAGGTCCATTCAAATAGAAACCTAGTTCAATTATGCTTCAAATTCTTAGTCAATACCAGTTAAAACAAAGATGATCCAGGTTCCCCTAATAGTACCTAATATATTTTATGATAACCTATTATTTAATAGATAAAAATGTGAAATAATATATTTTCTAAATTGGTATTCCAAAACTTAAAGCAGAATCATCAAGTTAAAAGCTGGACACTGGTATTAAGCAATGTCATGCTAAGTAATTTCAATTTATTCTTCTTAACTTTTGCCCCAAATCAGTTTTCTTCATATCCTATTGGGTCTTTTGATCCTAACATCCAACCTCATTGTGATAGTCATTAGAGCTATTCACCAACATTTCTGATTCTTTTCTTTGTAGGCACGCAACAGGATCTCTTGTAGTTAGGGGTGGCTAATGAAATGTCAGCTTCCAGGTGGGAATTTCAAAAAAAAAAAAATGGTGATACACAATGACACACTTTGTGAGTGTGTGTGTGTTTACCAGCCTATGTCCTTAAGGTTAAAGGCTCAATCTCTGGGTGAGGATACTATGGTTGGATGTGGGCATGGGGGAGAAATAAGCCCTTTTTATTTTCAGCCACCAATATTTTGGGATTTTTTTTTTACAGTACCATAATATAATTTGTCTTTATCAATACATTCATAAAAATAAAAATTAGTCATGTATTGCAAGGTGGCTATATTAGGCTGACTAATATCTTCCTCCCCGCAAAGAGAGATATCAAGTCCTATTCTCTGGAACCTGAAAATGTTACTTTATAAGGGAAAAGCATCTTTTCAGATGTGACTAAATTAAGGATGTTGAAACACAGTGATTCTCCTGGATTATCCAGGGGAGGATATCTAACTGCAACCTCAAGTAGTTTTATAAGAGAAAGGCAGAAGGTGATTTCACACAGCCACACACAGAGAAGAAGTCAGTATGAAAAGGGAGTAGAGAAAGATTTGAAGATATGTACCTTGATTGGAATAATGTAGCCACAATCCAAGGAATGCCAGCAGCCAACAGAAGCCAGAAGAGGTAAAGACTGTATTCTCCCCTAGAGCCTCTGAAAATAATACAGCTCTGTCAACACCTTGATTTCAGCACAGTGCTACTGATTTAGGACTCTTGTCTTCTGGCAATGTGAAAGAATAATTTATGTTGCTTTAAGACACTAAGGTTGTGGTAATTTGTTAAAACAGTCTTAGGAAACTAATGTATTATAGCTGCTATATATTTCAATAAACTAACACTTTTGAATAAAATATATTTATTTTTAAGTTTTCCCCATAAATATTGATTTTGTATAAAATGTATTAATACTAAACAATGAGTAAGTCCTAAACCCCATAAAACAAACTGAACATACTAGTTTATATAAGTGCTTTGTTTTACATTTGAAGCAAATGTAAAAAGGATATATGTGTGTGTGTGTGTGTGTGTGTATATATATATATCCTCTCAAAGTTGTTTTCAGTGCCGACAAATAATTAGTATACTATAGGCAAGACTTCAAAGAAATTAAATAACCCTGTAATATATTTTAATAAAAATGATCTCAATAAGAAAATATGGAAAGCTTTTGGAAACATTATTTTGTTTTATCTCAGAGTAGATGTTCAGAGATCTGTGTTTCACTAACCATTTCTAAATGCTTTCACGTGCTGTAAGTTTTCAATAGGTTTATGTTACTAAGAACGCAAAAGTTTGAGTCTTGCCAGGAGAAAGAAAGTCTTATGTGTATGTTGCAGAAAGAGCCCTTTTGCTTTTAACAATACAAGTCATTTAAATGCCATTGCCCCAAAATTAAAGCATTAATGGTAATGACCATGTATAGAGCACAACCCAGAGATTTGTCTGCCAGTTTTACCACTATATTCCAAAAGCCTTGAAAAGGGCATGAAACTCAGTAGATAAATAAACATTAAGTTATATTTTAAAAATAAGTTGAAATTCAAATTTTTATTGAGAAGATACCATTTTTGATGCTTAATTTTGTGTGTCAACTTGGAGGGTGTGTTTGAATCAGTTTACCATTTCAATGATGAACTTGGAGTAAAGCAGATGGCTTTTCAGAGTGTTAGTTGGCCTCATCCAATCAGTTGAAGGCTTGAGTAGAACAAAACACCAGCCTCCTCCAGTAAGAGGAGTTGGTAAATAGAGTTTACAAAGAAATATTTTATACCTTGCCTCACTAAACAAAATTGTGATGTAAAATTGAGCAGAAGCATCCAGTATTTTTTTTGTCTTGCTTTTTCATGTTTCAGAGAACCATCCCATTATTTACATCATTTTTTTTTCTAAACAATATGTAGGAGTATCCATTTGGTATTCTGGGTAATATATCCACGTTTTTACTTTTTTATTTTAGTTTATTTTGCTTTCTTTCTTGCTGATTTATTCATTTATTATATTCCTCTATTCATCAAAATTTGTCTCTTCTGATGTAATTGGAGTTGTACTGTGAAAACTGAAAACTCTAGCTGGGAGGAAAACAGCAAAATTGTTATTGAATTTCTATTGTTGAGTAGTACTTTATCTTAGACCTCAATTTCCTCATCTATAATATATAACAGCAATGCTTGCCTTATTTAATTCCCAGAATTGACAGGATGATTAGATACAATCTTGTATGGCAATACAATTTATAAATCAAGGAATCAATTTTATTACCTCAAAGCTCTGTGTTTTGTTGCACTATCAAAAATTGGTTCTAGTATATTAACTAGTTAATAATTTATTTCTGCTAATTATGACTATGCTTGAACAAATTAAAATCCATATATACTCAAATACATTTTTAAAAAATTATGTCATAAAGGAAGTGATTTTGTTCAGGTAGAACATTGAGGGTCCTTGAAATTGCATGCTACATATTTCCTGGTTTATCTACTTGTGATTCACCACTGTTTTCTCTTCTCTCTTTATATATTTCTGTTGTTTTCTTCATCTTTGAGGTTTTTTGTGCTGTGTTCTTCTTTCAGTCCATTTAGCTTTTGTTAAATTTACATGTATATTTTTCTGATGTTATCTTGATATTGTCTTTTACTTTTCTCTATATATTTTAAAGCTATGATGGAAAGCACTTTAAAAGCAACTGCAATGTCTGTGAGTTTATATCTTCTTCAGTCTTTAGTGGAGACTTCATTTAAAAACAAAAAACAAAACAACAAAAATCAGTTTCGACTGACGTGTCTGGGATGCTTGTCTCTTTACTTCAAGTTTCATTGACATCTGGCAGATGAGAACACTGCAGTCATTTCACAGAAAGGCTGCAAAATATGACACCAGAAAAAGTGCAAAGCATCTGCCCTTTCTTGCTTCAAAAAGCCTAAGGCCTAATGACATTCTTAAATGACTGGAAAAAGCAAATGATGACATGACTGCCAATAGTAGTGTTGTCAGGTGCTAGACAAAATGGACTGGAGATGTCAAGAGGAGAAACTGCCCTCTGGGCAGGAAACTATTCTGCTTATACACACATAACACATCAGATATTTTATATAACAGCTCCTACTGCAATACTTAGTGTGTGCAATTCTAATATTACAAGGATATCAAGGGACTACCTTTTTCCCACTGACTGGCTGAAAAAAAAGAAGAGAATGAGAAACGCAAGACTTGTAATTTAATTTTTTTTTATAAAAGTAAAATACCATTTTGTTATAAGTAAACTATATTTTGTCCTTTCTCCTGTATCCTGGTTTCCATTCTTTTCTGTTTCTTGATGGTTCCTGTCTCCAATTTTATCTCTCCATCATTACTAATATATGTATTATAATAGTATTAGATCTATCTCTTCTCCGTTCAATTACGGACTAATTTCCATAACTGAAAACACATCTTTCTCCTCTGAACATTGCTGATATCCTTCCTTGTTTTGACATTTTCTTTTCAGAGTGAGGAGCTTCTGGTGAAATCTTTTTTTAACTATGGATTTAGTATCTGGATATTATCGCTGAATATTTGAAACTTTGTTGTTTTTCTAGTAATTCCTGATTGGATTGTTGCTGTAAGGAGTGATGTATTTAATGGAGAAGGAATTTATTATTTAGTGAAGTCTCACATGAGACTGGTTTGGCATATTTGTGTGCCGGAGTTGATTCACATTATATATCATTTTCCCTCCAGGCATTATTTTCCCTTTTCCGAGGGTCTGGGGATTGCTGCCCTTAATTGATGAGCCCAAAGTCTTCTCTTTCCTGTAAGAGTCTATCGTTGTATGATCTTCTCATCAATTATCTTCTGGTTTTGCTGCCCTAAGTTTTAGCCTAAATTGCTTTTCTTATCCACGAAGTAGTCAATACGCCATGTCTAATTTCCATTAATGTCTCTACATGCTTGCTTTAATGTAAAATAAAATGTCTTGTATTTCAAATATTTCTAGTTTATTTTGGAGATTAAAACTTTTTTGGCTGGGTGCAGTGGCTCATGCCTCTAATCCCAGCACTTCGGGAGGTAGACGAGGGTGGATTGCCTGAGCTGAGGAGTTCAAGATCAGCCTGGGCACATGGTGAAACCCTATCACTACTAAAAAATACAAAAAATTAGCTGGGCATAATGGCACGTGCCTGTAAAGCCAGATACTCGGGAGGCTGAGGCATGAGAATTGCTTGAACCGGGAAGTGGAGGTTGCAGTGAGGCTAGATCATGCTACTGCACTCCAGCCTGGGAGATAGAGACAGAGCAAAATTCTGTGTTCAAACAAACAAACAAACAAATGAAAAACAAAATAAAACAAACAAACAAAAAACCTTTGTTTTTTTAATAGCTTATTATTTTAAAACAGAACATGTTGTATGTATACACTTTTCAACCACTAATGAAAATATACCTGGAAGGGTGAGATGGCCACTTGAAAAGACTTTTACATTATAATAAGTGTTTTCAGGGCTTTATCTTAAGGGAATAGAAAGTTATTCAGTGATATTACCTGTGGGATTTCACAATCAAATGTAGACTTTGCTAAAATACCTTTTGTTTTGGTGAAATATAATGGGATATGTTAAGAAGGTAGACAGAAGAGGTTCACCATGGGGAATGTTGTTAAGAAATCCGGTAACAGGACTAAAATTCAGAGTACAGTGTGGATCAGTAATTTAAAAAAGACTAGTGGAGGCAGATAACAATTTGGAGTCATATAAGAAGAAATGAGAAGTTGGGAAAAATGTGACCAAAAGTCTACCTTGAATAATAAAAACAGCATCACAAACCCTCAATCAATTTCCAATTCCAGCCAGTTCACTGACCCAGAACCTCTTGAATAAAGAGAAAGCTAGGTCCCTTTGAGAAAGGACTACACTATACTGTCAAACCATGTACTGTTTATCCTTCTTCCAGCTTTCCCCAAAGGGACCTATGGCCTTTTACCAGGATGACTGTGCATTGGGATAAAGGAAGTAATCAGACCTTTTGGGAATTAAGGGACTCTAGTTCTAAACTGAAACTAATTCCGGGATACTCAATATGCCACCATGGTACACCAGTAACAGTGGTGACTTACGGAAGTCAGGTGACCAGTGGAATTTTATCTCAAATCCATCTCATACTGGGCCTAGTGGGTCCCTGAACCCATCCTGTGCTTATTTCCACAGTTCCAGGATACATAATTGGCGTAGATACAGTCAGCAACTGGCAGAATTCCCACACTGGGGATTCTTCTCTTCACCATTTAGACTTCGAATGAAATTTCAATTCCATAGAACACTATTTCTGACCCTTCTAAACAGATTAGATTAGGTATCCTTATTATATGACCCCATATCACCATGAATTTTACATTTGTGCAATTTTCTTTTTTATAACTTTTAAATTAATTATTGACTATTTGTTGCATTTAAGCATGTCTTGTCTGCTGTATTGTAAACTCCAAGAGGGTAGGGACCTGTCTGCTTGTTCATGGCTACACTTTAAGTATCTATCCAGTGCCATGGGTAAGATATTAGTCCTTGTCAATTGGGTGTCAGCATATACTATTTCATTAAATCTGCATCCGTATATGTCTCACACACACACTCACACTCACACATACAAAGACAGCTTTCTAATTTATTCCAAGCTTCCTGTTTATATCCTGCTCTTTATTTTACTGTCTAGTCAAGTCTTCCACTATCTCCTTGATTTGCCCTTTAGGGTGACCATTTACTGATTTTGCTTCCATCTTATTTTTAAGTTTCTGCTTTAGTTGAGAGTTGTATTCTTCTCTACAAGTCAGTCTTGAACTTATCTTTTTTCTCTCACATGTCTAATCACATTAAGCTTTAAGAACTGGCTTGACTACAGTTGAAGAATCTTGGTAAAGAGGAAACTACCTGGAGCAAAATAAACATTTTGTATAAATATTCTTGTACTTCTAAACAAGTAAAAGCATCATCCCTCAGCACGAAGAGTCTTTTTAGAAAATGAGCTTTAATATTTTGAACGCATTTCTTCTTCCCAGAGCACAAAATTTTTGTCCTTCACATCTTTTATATTTATATCCAAATCAATTTTTAATCCTAAGCTTTCTCCTATTTTTTGTACTCTCATCTTTTCCTAAAATAGTTTTTTATTAAGTGGACTAAAGTATAACTCCCATTAAATCACTCCAGTGTTACCTTGCCATTGTCTTTTCCTCTTAATCTACTCTATGATGAATCCAATGAAAACTTTAATACAAAAGTACATTAAACCACGCTTCTATTAGGAAATAGTTTATTTTGCTCTGTTTTTCAATGAAGAAACAAACTGGAATTTTATACAAAAAGTTTTTTACTAATAGCACACATTCTAATTGAATAGCAAGTAACTGAATATATTAACAATATAAATTTCAACTAACTTAAATAATTCTCACTATTATATATAATATACAAACTGAGCTTCTGAAATACTATGGCAATTTCTCGAAAGATTTTGATGAATTGAACTGCTTGATCTATAGCCATGAATTTCCTCTTTCTTAACTCTAATTTAAATATGATGGCAGAAATGCAATTATCCTTAAAGGTTAGCATTTTCAATTATAACATTTGTATATAAAGTACATAATCTTTGATATGGAAAGTTCATCTTTTAGTATTCACACAATATAAGTGAAAGGTGTACAAAATAATTTGTGAATGACAAAATTTTACCTGGAACTTATCTGCAAGAGGTATTTTTTTCTTGATGGCTGAGTGCTGTTTGTCTATTATAAATGACATTTGTAACTTTAATTTAAAGAACAAAATCTGCTTTGCAGGTAAACCACAATATGGAATTTTCACGAAGGTTTTGTATTTCTTAGATGTCAGTTGCATGTACTGAATAGTTGATTTGTTGATCTGATGCTTCTTTATTATATGTTGCAGAAGTGTCATTTAAACATTGTATCATTCTTCTTACAGAAGTAATATTATTTACTTTAGAAAAAAAAGTGAAAATTTGAGATAAACAAAAACAACAAAAATTACCTGTAAGTCTATAACAGAGAAAACCAATTAAATTTGGCATGTAATGTTTTGATTTTTAAAATTTTGTGTAATTCTAGCAGTAACTTTTAATGTAATATTGGCTTTTCATTTAAAAATAGTCCTTTTATTTAATATGTCGTCATTGTGAATCAAAGTAAAAAATGTGATGTATCTGATTTAATTATGTAAGAAAATAGTAAGCAACTACGTCTCTATGTGCACGAAGTCTAGTGCCAGGATATATAAGAATATATATCCTGCAAACAAATTTAGAGCAAATGTTTATTTATTAAACAAGTATAATTTAGTGACTACTAGATACTGGATACTGCTCCAGGCACTTGGGATAAATTAATATCCTCAACTTTGGCAAATAAATCTCCTAGAATAATTGAGATTTGTCTCATCATTTTCCTCAATTGACAGTAGGAACATGCAAAAGTTCAGTGTGATGCGAAGTAAAGGGAAAGCTGGATAAAAAATGACGTCAAATAAGTAATGACAGATGGTATAAGAGAGTATATGCGGAAGTAGCTTTTCCCAGTAAAGAACCGAATTATAGGCCTAGCAAAGTGACTTAGGCCTCTAATCCCGGCACTTTGGGAGGCCAAGGCGAAAGGATCACTTGAGCTCAGGAGCTCTAGACCAGCCTAGGCAACAGACGGAGACTGTGTCTCTACAAAAAATTGGAAAATAATAATAATAATAATTGTCTGCGTATGGTGGTTCACGTCTGTAGTTCCAGATACTCAGCAGGCTGAGACGCGAGGATCACTTT
>NC_045436.1:129301808-129304644 GCF_002776525.5 Piliocolobus tephrosceles
TTTGAGATGGAGTCTCGCTCTGTTGCCCAGGCTGGAGTGTAGTGGCCGGATCTCAGCTCACTGCAAGTTCTGCTTCCCAGGTTTAGGGCATTCTCCTGCCTCAGCCTAACCAGTAGTTGGGACTACTGGCACCAACCACCACGCCCTGCTAATTTTTTGTATTTTTAGTAGAGACGGGGTTTCACCGTGTTAGCCAGGATGGTCTCTATCTCCTGGGCTTGTGATCCGCCCGCCGAAAGTAAACTAGTTTTGTATAGGCCTAATTAAAATATGAAAAAACAAACTTACATTTCCTACCTTTAGAACTTCTACAACATCGAATAGATATACTGAAAAAGCAACACTGTCACATTTCAATATGATCAGGGAGATACTCAATGAGGATCTTTCAGAAACATTGGAAAATGAAGACAGAGATTAACAATGTTCTCAGCATCACATCTGTATAATTTTTTTCAAAGAAAATATTTGATATTAGTGTCTGGCAAGTCAGTAATAAATAGATTTCCACATTTGTCCTCCCACTCTATCATTTCTGATTAGCCTAATAGAAATTACAGAAGGAAAATTTCAAGCAAGAGCAAGTGGAAGAAAATATAACCATTTATATTTTATTGTATAATGATATAATCTGAATTAGTTCTGGTGCTGTTCTAGTGGAAGTGTATACATTTTTATACCTGAAGTCAGGTAAGTTGGCAATTGAATAACATTTCTAAGACGTGGTTTTGTGTTATTTTGAGTTTTTATTTTAGTGTCTTTTAAAAGGATGGGATACTTCTGAGGGTAAATTAAACAATTGCATGCTCGTTGTTTGGTGCTAGATCCAGAATATGATAGGCAGTCAATGAGTAACTTATTAATAATATAAATCTTAATCAGTGGCTTCCCAATTGCTATATACAATATACATCAGTAGGACAGGAACTCATTTTTTTTAAATTGCAGATTACCTACTTCTCCTTCAGAGATTCTGATTCTGTAATTTAAAAATCCCTCAGGATTTCATTGGAAAGTATCTTAAGGATTCATTTTTTTGTTTGCTTTTTTGGTTCATTTATAATGTCCTTGCATATATTATCTCATATTTGACTTTTTCTGGGGGATATTAACTATTAAACATCAATTATAAGTCCCCCTCATATCATGAATTTAATTTCTAACATCTTTTTATATTTTGCCTTTTGTAAAATGTATGAAAGAAAATAATTCCATATTTCTGTATATAATCTTGTTACAAATTGAAAAAAATTAAGTTATATTATGAAATTCAGAAGTACAGTAAGGCATAATTTAAAAGCAGTACTGCACATATTCTCCCAAAATTAAAAATAAATTTCAATTTTAGTCTTTTCCTATCCCTTGTGGATAATGATGCTAAAGATCATGACAAATTATCATCATTCCAGAGAAAGGTGCAGTGGATAAGAACATGACCCACATGAAAAGAGGGCAAGGGTCCAAAATACAGGCTCTGTCACTTAACAATTGGTGTGTCTGTGGACAATTAACTCCCCTTCCCCCTCACCTATGCATCAGCAGGCAGGAGGAGACATCCAGTTTCTTTAGTGGGGTGTCAGAAGTATTAAATATGTTTGTGAATGGAAAGCTCGTTGCGACGCACCTAGCATAATGTAAACAGAACTTATGTTTCGTATTTTAGTTTATGTAGTATTTGTTAGTGTGGTAGGCCTGGCAAAAGGCTTCAAATAATTTCCTGTTGGTATATATTAAAGGGATTTTACATCAAAGGAGAAATTTTGAAACTCTGATGACTTCATATTCTCTGCAGCATATTGACCCTCTTCTCCCATTTTTAAGAATTTTTACCCCATAAAATCAAAAAAACATGCAGAATCATCTACTTTAGCCTCATCTGGAGGATCTGCATTCTTCCACATACATTTGTCTCTTCTGATTTTCACTCATAAAAGTTTTGTGTAGTTAAATACCACAGGAAATAAACATTAAGTAAATAAATGTTCCACATGCTTTTTCTCCCTTCATATGTTTTAAATATGTCATCCCTAAAATGTGAGAATGCGTATTGTTATATAAGTGGATATAAAATGATCCCAAAGAAACACTTTGATGACAACTGTCTTCACATGTCGTAAAACACAAGACACTAGGCTTTGAGGCCTGAGATTGTCATTTAAAGATTCCTTCCTGATTGAAACCTTGGCTCCTTTCAGTTTCCCCTTCACTATTTCTTGTTAATATAGACAACAACAGATTCCCTGTTAAGAAAATTCAGACTTACTACAATTTTATCAACCCTTCTCCATTACATATGATTGCTACACAGCTCTGCTTCAGCTAAGTGAATCATTTTCTCTGATTTAAACCTTCCTGCTGAGGTGTACGAGAATAAAAGCTGTTTTGTAAGAAGACTGTCAACAGAGTAGTTTGTCATTTATTTAGCTTAAGTATATCAATGAGAACTTAAAAGCACATTTCGTCACATGCATAAGGTACAACAGAGATGATCCTCTTGTAGATTTTTTTTTTAATTTTTTTAAATTTTTTCTTTTCTTTTCTTTTATTATACTTTAAGTTCTAGGGTACATGTGTGTAATGTGCAGGTTTGTTACATATGTATACTTGTGCCATGTTGGTGTGCTGCACCCATCAATTCGTCAGCACCCATCAACTCGTCATTTACATCAGGTATAACTCCCAATGCAATCCCTCCCCCCTTCCCCCTCCCCATGATAGGCCCCGGTGTGTGATGTTCCCCTTCCCGAGTCCACGTGATCTCATTGTTCAGTTCCCACCTATGAGTGAGAACATGCAGTGTTTGATTTTCTGTTCTTGTGATAGTTTGCTGAGAATG
>NC_045436.1:129309644-129332202 GCF_002776525.5 Piliocolobus tephrosceles
AGAACGTTGAATATTGGCCCCCACTCTCTTCTGGCTTGTAGAGTTTCTGCCGAGAGATCTGCTGTCAGTCTGATGGGCTTCCCTTTGTGGGTAACCCGACCTTTCTCTCTGGCTGCCCTTAAGATTTTTTCCTTCATTTCAACTTTGGTGAATCTGGCAATTATGTGTCTTAGAGTTGCTCTTCTGGAGGAGTATCTTTGTGGCGTTCTCTGTATTTCCTGAATTTGAATGTTGGCCTGCCCTGCTAGGTTGGGGAAGTTCTCCTGGATGATATCCTGAAGAGTGTTTTCCAATTTGGTTCCATTTTCTCCTTCACTTTCAGGCACCCCAATCAGACGTAGATTTGGTCTTTTTACATAATCCCATACTTCTTGCAGGCTTTGTTCATTTCTTTTTCTTCTTTTTTCTTTTGGTTTCTCTTCTCACTTCATTTCATTCATTTGATCCTCCATCGCTGATACTCTTTCTTCCAGTTGATCGAGTCAGTTACTGAAGCTTGTGCATTTGTCATGTATTTCTCGTGTCATGGTTTTCATCTCTGTCAGTTCGTTTATGATCTTCTCTGCATTAATTATTCTGGTTATCAATTCTTCCACTCTTTTTTCAAGATTTTTAGTTTCTTTGCACTGGATACGTAATTCCTCCTTTAGCTCTGAGAAGTTTGATGGTCTGAAGCCTTCTTTTCTCATCTGGTCAAAGTCATTCTCTGTCCATCTTTGATCCATTGCTGGTGATGAGCTGCATTCCTTTGGAGGGGGAGATGCGCTCTTATTCTTTGAATTTCCAGCTATTCTGCCCTGCTTTTTCCCCATCTTTGTGGTTTTATCTGCCTCTGGTCATTGGTGATGGTGACGTACTGATGGGGTTTTCATGTGGGTGTCCTTCCTGTTTGTTAGTTTTCCTTGTAACAGTCAGGACCCTTAGCTGTAGGTCTGTTGGAGATTGCTTGAGGTCCACTCCAGACCCTGTTTGCCTGGGTGTCAGCAGGAGAGGCTGCAGAAGATAGAATACTGCTGAACAGCAAGTATACCTGTCTGATTCTTACTTTGGAAGCTTCCTCTCAGGAGTGTCTGCCACTGTGTGAGGTGTGGGGTGTCGGTCTGCCCCTAGTGGAGGATGTCTCTCAGTTAGGCTACTCAGGGGTCAGGGACCCACTTGAGCAGGCAGTCTGTCCATTCTCAGATCTCAACCTCCATGTTGGGAGATCCACTGCTCTCTTCAAAGCTGTCAGACAGAGTCATTTGCATCTGCAGAGGTTTCTGCTGCTTTTTGTTGTTGTGTTGTTGTTTAGCTGTGCCCTGTCCCCAGAGGTGGAGTCTACAGAGACTGGCAGGCCTCCTTGAGCTGCTGTGTGCTCCACCCAGTTCGATCATCCCAGGGCTTTGTTTACCTACTTAAGCCTCAGCAATGGCAGGCGCCTCTCCCCCAGCCTCACTGCTGCCTTGCAGTTAGATCGCAGACTGCTGTGCTAGTAATGAGGGAGGCTTCCTAGGTGTGGGACCCTCCCTGCCAGGTGTTGGATATAATCTCCTGGTGTGCCCGTTTGCTTAAAGTGCAGTATTGGGGTGGGAGTTACCTGATTTTCCAGGTGTTATGTGTCTCAGTTCCCCTGGTTAGGAAAAGGGATTCCCTTCCCCCTTGCACTTCCCAGGTAGGCGATGCCTCGCCCTGCTTCAGCTCTCGCTGGTCGGGCTGCAACAGCTGACCAGCACCGATTGTCCTGCACTCCCTAGTGAGATAAACCCAGTACCTCAGTTGAAAATGCAGAAATCACCCGTCTTCTGTGTCGCTCGCGCTGGGAGCTGGAGACTGGAGCTGTTCCTATTCGGCTATCTTGCTCCGCCTTCCAGATTTTTTATTTTTTAAAAAATATGTTTTTGTGCCAAAAATGTGTTGTTTTTAATAGGCAGCTTAATCCTATATTTTCAATTTTTAGCGTCATCAGTGACTAGGAAAATGTCTTTCTGATATTATGATAGTTTCTTCCCAAATTTAATACTTTTTAATACTTGGGTTGTGTCCAACTAACATATGTTCTAACATTTTTAACTTTGTCATTTTTTTTTTTTTTTGCTTTGGTATAAAATTTGATTTTAAATTCAGTTATGATTTTAACATTTCTATTTCATAGTAATTTTCCATCTTATTTAATTATGACTTTTTTGACAATTTTATGTTTTATTTTTATTTTTATTTTTTTAATTTCCACCGGTTTTCTTGAGTCTCATGAGGTTCAGAACACACTACCCAAAATGGGGTGCTGTGGCATATTGAATAGTTTAGGCTGAAATAACTTAAATAACAGGTGTGAGGACTCTCTGACTTCCTCTTTTGTCCCTAAAGCAGGTCATAGAAAGAGCACGTACTAGAGAGACACTTTCATCTTTAGTTTCTTTGAAAGTAGATCATAGACCCTTATGTGAGAGCTGTCCTCCCTACAGAGAGAAAAAGAACAGGTTTGTCTTCAAAGATGGAAGGATGTGAAGAGGAATCTGAACAAATAGGCCTTGCTAAGTTTCCTCCAGTTTACTACCTTTAGCTCATACCTTTTGTCCTCTTACATTTTTCTGTGACTTTCCACTCGTCATTAAAACCAGTATAAATATGTTTCATATAACCACCTCTTCATGTGTCTTCATTTCCTTAGGAAAGCTCCAGTGTCATGTAAAACATATTACATAAATGTATATGTTTTTATATTGTTGATCCATCTTTTGTAAATCTAATTTACAGCTGGAGAATATAGGAGGGTAGAGGGAAAATAGATTTTTTTTCTTATCAACTATCTATTTTTCTTTTATCTAACAGGATTTAAGTATATCCTGAATGCCTTGAAAAGGGAAGCCAGACATGAGGACTTCTTCTAACTGATGTATACTTGTTTGGATCTAACTTGTTTTATGGTATGCATGATATACAGTGATTACATCAGAAAGACTTGTAGTCATGAATGGGAACTATGTTATGTTCCTACATATTTGTAACATATGAAGGTAAAATATTTTCGAAAGGGAAATTGTAGCAAACAGATCAAACTGTTTTTGAAGGAGGAGCTTTTTATTTTGAATACACATAAGAATAAGAAGAGTAATAATGTTTCTTTCTTTTAAAGATTAATAACCCTGACATTATTTTAATAAATGCTCCAGTCAGTCAGAGACTTAAGTGATTGTAGTAGATATGGTAAATAGCTTGTTCAATGTTTGTTTAAACTTTTAGTGTACCTTACTGGGCTTCATTCACAGCAGAACAAAAAATTGCATTGACTAGCGTTGTTTTCAGCTAAGTTTCTGTAATTCACATAGAATCTATTTACCAGAGTTGTTTTAATTTACTAATTCAGACCAGAGTTAGGTGGAGACTGTAACAGCAAAGGCTAGTCAGATGTAGCAACAGAAGTGCTTACCTACTTTACTTCGATAAGAAATTAGTCACACCGTATTAATTTGTTAAGTTAAAAAATCAGAAAAATAAATAAATTTATTAAATAAAAAGTTTGAAAATTATGTCAAGTGACAACTTTCTGCAATAATTCTCTTCACCCACATCTGCCTGCTTCCTCTGCCTTCCTACTTTTTTGTGTTGTTCAATTGATTAGATTGATTTTTAAATTCATTTTCTAAGGAAAGAAACATTGCTTCGATTAGAGCTTCATGGCTTTTTCGAAAGGATCAGCATGCATGAAAACACTGAACAAATCTATCAGAATTATCTGTTTTAAGTAACACAGTAGGTTGTCTCTATGCAATGGTTTTATTGCCTTTTCAAGAAGCTCAGAATATAAATGAGAGACATATATAGTGCAAACTACATTATAATGTGAAATAATTTTTAACATCATAATATTGAATTCTAAAACAATTATAGGAGACTGCCATTAATCAGTTATAGAGAAAATAATGTATACAGAAGGAATCTCATGAAAATTTGTGTTTAGACAAATATTCACTCACTATATTTTCTTGCACAACACCTACATTACCCCGCACGTTTTATAGAGAGAAAGGGCAGTGCATGCAATTCAGAAGCTATAAATTTTTAAACTTATGAATGTCAGCTAATGTATTCCTCAAAATGTCTGTACTCTTTAAAAAAAAAAAAAACTCTTTAATTTTAAAAGTATTTTTTATTTCTTTTAACCACATTATAACACAGACTTCCTAACCTATGCTATTATCTGTTGTATTATTTAACTTGGCTACTATGACATAAACTAGGTGACTTATAAGCAAAGAGTTGTTTCTCACTCTTCTGGAGACTGGAAGTCTGAGATCAGGGGACCACCATACAGATTTTGGGGCTAGTGAGGAAAAAGTGGTTCAGTCTATAACACTTGTATTTAAGTGTAAGTTTGTTTTTCTCATTTTTGAGTTACTTTCAGATATCCATCAATATCCATGCTGACTTCTCCCCCTCCCTCTTACGATATTGCATAGTAAATTCCCTTTAACTTTTAGAATTTAAAATATTAGTCATACATTTAATACTTTCTACATAGTTAACACAATAAGATTATAAGATTTTATGATTCTATGTGACTTTTGAATATAATTATCTTCTGTTTCACTGCATAGCTATGCTTTAAAGCCTTCAGATGTTATAATATTTTTCTTTAAACATAACTCAAAATGCCTGGAAATCAAATTTAGCTTTAAAAATATTACAATATGGATAATTAGACATTTAACAAGTTCCAGATATTTACATATAAGTAATCTATTTTTTAAGTTAGCAATAATTTTACCAAAGAAAAAATATAAGAAAATAAACCCTCATTAAACAGTTACACGCAATGCATACACATAAATACATTACTAAAAGCAAACAAAAGGATACTGAGCAGATAATGTACTAAAGAAAATGATGGCAACACATCTCGTAGCAAATAGAATGTTACTTTTACTGTTCAGGAATAATGAGAAATTAAGTTTGAACTAGTTAAATTAAAATGCCAATGACTATCTTACTTGTGTTTATTTTAAAAATTTTATTTTAATATACAGATTTTATTAGTTCCTTCTAATGCAGCTAATAAAGACACACCCAAGACTGGGTAATTTATAAAGAAAAAGAGGTTTAATAGAATCACAGTTCCACATGACTAGGGACGCCTCACAATCATGGCAGAAGGCAAAGGAGGAGCAAAGGCCTATCTTACATGGTGACAGGCAAGAGAGAAGTGCCAGGGAACTGCCCTTTATGAAACTATCATATCTCATGAGACTTCTTCACTATGATAAGAACAACACGGGAAAAACACACCCCCATGATTCAATTACCTTCCACTGTGTCCCTCTCATGATGTGGGGATTATGGGAACTATAGTTTAAGATGAGATTTGGGTGGAGACACAGGAAAACCATACCACAGGTAATTTCAGCATGCCATCCTTCAGGAAAGGAGACAAGAAATACAGCTGCACTCTGTAACGTGCACTAGGGGCTTAAACAAGAATACCCATATTTGCTAAAGGAAAGAAATAGCTATTTATATATATGACTATCTGTCCTGTGTGGGCAAACTCTTTATTGTCGACTTTAGAACACAGTGATTAATCTGATGTTAACACCGGTGAAATATTTTCACAACCTCTATCATTCACTGGCTTGTCATTTGTGAAATGATGGAATCAATTCAGTTCATATACTGTTAAAGTTAATCTGGCAGGGTAAGGGGGCAGGTGGACAACAGCTTTCTTAGAAAACAACATCAATAATTCTTATTTAGAGGAGAAAGTAATATATATTTAGTAAGTCTTTCCTCAGTTTTGACCCAATGCATATTGCTAGGAAGAGATTAAGCCATTTTCAAATCAGGAAGTGAAAAATAAATTCTATCTTTTGTAGGATGATTTCAAATTTTAAAAATTCCAGTTATCTTTTAGAAATAGTTCCAATTCTCTTAGTATTAGTCAATCATTTATCACTACAAAGCACCACCTGAGTCTAAAATATTGACAAAATTCATGTATTTTATGAGCAATGCAAATATTTACTGGAAGAAATCAAATCACAAATGACTAAGGGCCTATAATACACTGAGATTATGTACAGAGTGTGAAAATTGTGATTGAAAAGCAATTTTGGGATCAGCATTTTCTGGTATAGTAATATATCTCTTTTTATCAATTTCAACCATATATATCATCTCTACCATCAAAAACAAACACCTCTGAGGCATGACAGCACCGGATACAATCAGGAAAGTTGTGCTGGAGTAACAAAATTGCATTGATAAATAAGCTTTCCGTTTTAGTGACTTCCAATTTTTAGAGTTATTTTTTATATCTGCTTCTGACAGTAAACTTAGTGTTGCATAATTAAAAAGATTAAAGTGCATTGATATGACTTTGAAAGACATTCAGTTAGGACTTTATAGTGTTCCTAAGCAAGGGAAAAATAAATATGAAACTGTGACATATCTTCAATGTGTATAGTTCCCAACCATTTGAAGAAAAATGGTCTGAATGACCCAGGCTAATAGGCTAGAACCATGTAACACTGACAAATCATTATTTTATTAATATATTAATGCATATGTTATTTTAACTTTCATTGAATTTAACATCGAGTATTTTTTTTTCTGCCTTCGTTTCTTATTTTCTTTCTCTCTTTTTGTTTTTCTCCTATTTTCTTTTGACATTAACAAAAGGGTTGGTTTGGACATTTGACTTAAACGGGTATTCAGTAATGTCTTCTTTTTATTCTCTTTTATTTTATCAAAGCAATAAAAATTATGCTAGACAGAGCAAGAAAGTATCATGTCATATTAGGCATGGATAATAATTTAGAAAGTTTTTGTCAAGCTCATTTTTATAAGGCTGAGTAAAATTCCACTGCTGCTATGGTTGTGTTTAAAGTTCTATTAGAAAATAGTGATCATGAAGATGATGGTGATGAGAATACTGATGACGAGATGAGACCGGCAGGAGGAGGAACACCTATCTAAAAATATAACAGAAGTCATCTTAGCTATAGCTACATTTTTAGAAAAAGTTAGTAATTATATATATATATAAAAAAAAACTATGAGGAAATTAATTTCAGGATAACCTACATTTTATGGTCATTTTTAAGGCAAATTTTTGAGGGAAAAATAATAAAAAGCATTTTAAAATTTTGATTATGAGAAGTAAGCATAGAGAAACTTAGTTTTCTTTTTATTCATTCACCTTTTTACATTATTACTGAATGCTAACTATGAGACAGGCATTGTGTCGACTACTGTGGGTGCAGCAGGTAATCAAACAGAAATTTTACTCACATTAAATTTACATTTAAGTGTAAGGAAATAGAAAATAAACAAGTAAAATAGCAAGTGTGTAAAGAAACAGACTCCTTGGATAAATGGCTGAATCCAGAACTGGGACAGAGAAAATTCAAAATGAGCTTGTAATGGCATGAACTGCCAGAATGTAAGGGAGTGCTAAACAAATCAGCAAGCAAAACCAAAACAAAACCCATAGATGGATGGCAGCATGTCAAAGTGGCCAGCTTGTAAGAACTCGAAAGAGAGGACAGTTTGACTAAAACAATAATAATTATAGTAGTGTACTATAACCCCAAATATATAATGCTTATGTCCCTACTGATATGAATAAATTTTTAAATAAATAAATTCATGGAAGAGAAGAGATACTTTTTCTTTAGAGAAAAATTCTCAAATCTACATACAGATATCTGTATTTCTTTATATGGAGATTAATTTCTCTTTTTAGAACATGGACTGGATGGAGAAATTTGAATATAATGTGGAAAAGTAAACAGGGTCAATATTCAACAGTCTTAAAGAAAAGAATTTTCAACCCAGAATTCCATATCCAGCCAAACTAAACTTCATAAGTGAAGGAGAAATAAAATCCTTTACAGACAAGCAAATGCTGAGAGATTTTGTTACCACCAGGCCTGCCTTACAAGAGCTCCTGAAGGAAGCACTAAACGTGGAAAAGAACAACTGGTACCAGCCACTGCAAAATCATGCCAAATTGTAAAGACCATCGGAAGACCATAGGAATTATTAATTAACAGGCAAAATAATTAATTAATTAATTAACAGGCAAATAATAATAATTAATTAACAGGCAAAATAACCAGCTAGCATCATAATGACGGGATCAAATTCACACATAACAATATTAACCATCAAATTCACACATAACAATATTAACCATAAATGTAAATGGGCTAAATGTCCCAATTAAAAGACACAGACTGGCAGATTGGTTCGAGTCAAGACCCATAAGTGTGTTGTATTCAGGAGACTCATCTCACATGCAGAGACACACATAGGCTCAAAATAAAAGGATGGGGGAAGATCTACCAAGCAAATGGAAAATAACCAAAAAAACAAAAAACAAAACAAAACAAAACAAAAAACTGGGGTTGCAATCCTAGTTTCTGATATAACAGACTTTAAACCAACAAAGATCAAAAGAGACAAAGAAGACCATTTCATAATGGTAAAGAGATCAATTCAACAAGAAGAACTAACTATCCTAAATATATATACACCCAATACAGGAGTACATAGATTCATAAAGCAAGTCCTTAGAGACCTACAAAGATACTTAGACTCCCACATAATAATAATGGGAGACTTTGACACCCTGCTGTCAGTATTAGACAGATCAGTGAGACAGAAGGTGAACAAGGATACCTAAGACTTGAACTCAGCTCTGCACCAAACAGACCTAATAGACATCTACAGAACTCTCCACCCAAAATGAACAAAACGTACATTCATCTCAGCATAACATCACATTTATTCTAAAATTGACTGTATAATTGTAAATAAAACCCCCCTCAGCAAATGTAAAATAACAGAAATCACATCAAACTGTCTCTCAGACTACAGTGCAATCAAATTAGAACTCAAGATTAAGAAGCACACTCAAGGGGGGCACCCAAGATGGCCGAATAGGAACAGCTCCAGGCTCCAGCTCCCAGTGTGAGCAACACAGAAGACAGGTGATTTCTGCATTTTCAACTGAGGTACCAGGTTCAACTCACTGGGGTGTATTGGACAGCCGATGCTGTTCCACAGGTGCAACCCGACCCGTGAGAGCTGAAGCAGGGCAAGGCATCGCCTCACCTGGGAAGCACAAAGGGGAATGGAATTCCTTTTCCTAGCCAAGAGAAATTGAGACACACAACACCTGGAAAATAAGGTAACTACCACCCTAATACATTCTTCTCAGCACCACATCACACTTATTCCAAAATTGACCACATAGTTGGAAGTAAACCACTCCTCAGCAAATGTAAAAGAACAGAAATTATAACAAACTGTCTCTCAGACCACAGAGCAATCAAACTAGAACTCAGGACTAAGAAACTCACTCAAAATTGCTCAACTACATGGAAACTGAACAACCTGCTCCTGAATGACTACTGGGTACACAATGAAATGAAGGCAGAAATAAAGATGTTATTTGAAACCAATGAGAACAAAGATACAACACACTCGAATCTCTGGGACATACTTAAAACAGTGTCTAGGGGGAAATTGATAGCACTAAATGCCCACAAGAGAAAGCAGGAAAAATCTACAATTGACACTCTAATATCACAATTAAATGAACTAGAGAAGCAAGAGTAAACACATTCAAAAGCTAGCAGAAGGCAAGAAATAACTAAGATCAGAGCAGGATTGAAGAAGATAGAGACACAAAAAACCCTCCAAAAAATCAATGAATCCAGGAACTGGTTTTTGAAAAGATCAACAAAATTGATAGACAGCTAGAAAGACTAATAAAGAAGAAAAGAGAGAAGAATCAAATAGATGCAATAAAAAATGATAAAGGGGAAATCACCTACAACCCCACAGAAATACAAACTATCATCAGAGAATACTATAAACACCTCTATGCAAATAAACTAGAAAACCTAGAAGAAATGGATAATTTCCTGGACATTTACACCCTCCCAAGACTAAATCAGGGAGAAGTTGAATCCCTGACCAATAGCAGGCTCTGAAATTGAGGCAATAATTAGTAGCTTACAAACCAAAAATCTCCAGGACCAGATGGATTCACAGCCAAATTCTACCAGAGGTACAAGGAGGAGCTGATACAATTCCTTCTGAGACTATTGCAATCAACAGAAAAAGAGGGAATCCTCCCTAACTCATTTTATGAGGCCAACATCATCCTGATACAAAGCCTGGCAGAGACACAACAAAAAAAGGAAATTTTAGACCAATATCCCTGATGAATATCGATGCAAAAGTCCTCAATAAATTACTGGCAAACCAAATCCAGCAGCACATCAAAAAGCTTATCTACCATGATCAAGTGGGCTTCATCCCTGGAATGCAAGACTGGTTCAACATACACAAATAAATAAATGTAATACAGCATGTAAACAGAACCAAGGACAAAAACCACATGATTATCTCAATAGATGCAGAAAAGGCCTTTGACAAAATTCAACAGCCCTTCATGCTAAAAACTCGCAATAAATTCGGTATTGATGGAACGTATGTCAAAATAGTAAGAGCTGTTTATGACAAACCCACAGCCAATATCATACTGTATGAGCAAAACCTGGAAACATTCCCCTTGAAAAGTGGTACAAGACAGGGATACCCTCTCTCACCATTCCTATTCAACATAGTGTTGGAAATTCTGGCTAGGGCAATCATGCAAGAGAAAGAAATCAAGGGTATTCAGTTAGGAAAAGAAGATGTCAAATTGTCCCTGTTTGCAGATAACATGATTGTAGTTTTTGAAAACCCCATTGTCTCAGCCCAAAATCTCCTTAAGCTGATAAGCAACTTCAGCAAATTCCTCAGGATACAAAAATCAATGTGAAAAAATCACAAGGATTCTTTTACACCAGTAACAGACAAAGAGAGAGCCAAATCATGAATGAACTCCCATTCACAATTGCTTCAAAGAGAATAAAATACCTAGGAATCCAACTTACAAGGGATGTAAAGGATATCTTCAAGGAGAACTACTAACCACTGCTCAGTGAAATAAAAGAGGAAACAAACAAATGGAAAAACATATCATGCTCATAGATAGGAATAATCAATATTGTGAAAATGGCCATCAGCCCAAGGTAATATATAGATTCAATGCCATCCCCATCAAGCTACCAATGACTTTCTTCACAGAATTGGAAAAAAACTGCTTTAAAGTTCATATGGAACCAAAAAATAGTCCGCATTGCCAAGACAATCCTAAGCCAAAAGAACAAACCTGGAGGCATCACGCTACCTGACTTCAAACTATATTACAAGGCTTCAGTAGCCAAAACAGCATGGTACTGGTAGCAAAACAGAGATGTAGACCAATGGAACAGAACAGAGGCCACACATTTACAACTATCTGATCTTTGACAAATGACAAAAACAAGAAATGGGGAAAGGATTCCCTATTTATTAAATGGTGCTGGGAAAACTGGCTAGCCATATGTAGAAAGCTGAAACTGGATCCTTTCCTTACTCCTTACACAAAAATTAACTCAAGATGGATTAAAAACTTAAGTGTTAGACCTAAAACCAGAAAAATCTAGAAGAAATCCTAGGCAATATCATTCAGGACATATGCATGGACAAGAACTTCATGACTAAAACACCAAAATCAATGGCAACAAAAGCCAACATAGACAAGTGGGGTCTAATTAAACTAAAGAGCTTCTGTATGGCAAAAGAAACTACCATCAGAGTGAACAGACAACCTACAGAATGGGAGAAAATTGTTGCAATTTACCCATCTGACAAAGGGCTAATATCCAGAATCTACAAAGAACGTAAACAAATTTACAAGAAAAAGCCAACAACAATATCAAAAAGTGGGAAAAGGATACGAACAGACACTTCTCAAAAGAAGACATTTATGGAGCTAGCCGACACCTGAAAATAATGCTTATCATCACTGGTCATCAAGAAATGCAAATAAGAAACCACAATGAGATACCATCTCACGCCAGCTAGAATGGTGATCATTAAAAAGTCAGGAAACAACAAATGCTGGAGAGGATGTTGAGAAATTGGAATGCTTTTACACTGTTGGCATGAGTATAAATTATTTCTGCAGCGTGACAATTGCTCAAGGATCTAGAACTAGAAATAGCATTTGACCCAGCGATCCCATTACTGGGTGCATAACTGAAGGATTATAAATCATGTTACTATAAACACACATGTACACGTATATTTATTGTGGCACTATTCATAATAGCAAAGACTTGGAACCAACCCAAATGTCCATCAACTATAGACTGGATTAAGAAAATGTGGTGTATATATACCATGGAATACTTTGCAGCTATAAAGAAAGATGAATTCATGTCCTTTGCAGGGACATGGATGAAGCTGGAAACCATCATTCTCAGCAAACTATCACAAGGACAGAAAACCAAACACTGCATGTTCTCCCTCATAGGTAGGAATTGAACAATGAGAACACTTGGACACAGTGCAGGGAACATCACACACCAGGGCCTAGCTGGGGGTGGAGGGCTGGGAGAGGGATAGCCTTAGGAGAAATGCCTAATGTAAATGATGAGTTGATGGGTGTAGTAAACCAACATGGCAAATGTATACCTATGTAACAAACCTGCATGTTGTGCACATGTACCCTACAACTTAAAGTGTAATTTTAAAAAAAGAAAAAATATAGTGACATTTCAGTAAAGAACTGTGTGAGGAACAACATGCACCATACGTTTAAGGTTAACATCATCAGTGATAAGTCATATTCACATCATGAATCCCAGTTATAATGTCATGAACAGCATCCTTCACCTCTATAATATTATTTATCTAAATTCGTAACCCTAGTGTAATCACAAGAAAACTTCACTTCAGATAGCCTCAAATTGAAGAGCATTCTACAGGATATCCTATCAAATCTCTTCCAAAGGATCAAGGTCATGAAAAGCAAAACTGAGAAACTAACACAGATGGTAGAGACCAAAGTGGTATCTAAAAGTGTCACAGTAACTTAGATTGGGTCCTAAAATTTAAAAAAAAGGATATTAATATATAACTGGAAAAATCGGAAAAAGTTTGTATTTAAGCTAATAGTATTTTAACCAAAGTTAATTTCTTAGTTTTGACCAAGGGATTCTTGCTGTGAAAGATGCCAATAGTAAGGCTAACTGAGTGAAATCATTACTATTTTTACAACTTTTCTGTAAACTCAAATAAATCCAAAATAAGTTTTTAGATTTTTTATTTGTTTGTTTGTTTTTTGTTTTTTTAATAAAACTATGTATCTCTGATGGTAACAAATGCTATTGGGTTAGAAATGGAAAGAGTGTTTGGTAATGTTTCATCACTAAAGCCCTCAGTGAGAAGGCTTAAAGAAAATAAATAAAAGACTCAAATAAAAAGACTTAAAGAAAAGAAAGAACAGTTCATTAAGGTATCTAAATACAGATATCTGTCATTTAGACACATGGAACAGCCACTGCAAAGGAGAAGAAAGAGGGTGTTCTTGTGTTTTATTCATTATAAGCTGCTCATTGCTGGTAACATTATTCATTTAAAGAAAGTGATCTTTTGTTCACACCATGCTTTAAGTTCTGTCTTTACTGAAATAAAAAATAGATATCAAATATTTTATTTATTTACTTATTTACATTTTTATTTAAGGGTTGAGGCTGAACTGGTTTCCTATTAAGAACATTTTGACATTTGAATTTTAAAATAATAATAAAATCCTTTGGGCCAATATAAAATAATCTTTTTAAACCCAGTCTAAAATTGCCCCGGCCTTAAATGTGCATATGCTTTTAAATATTGTAACATAAAGAGGCATTTATCTTTAAAATAATGTATCTGGTACTAATGAAACAATAAGCTATCTGGCACCAACATGTATTAAAAGTGCTTATAAACTGAATTCTGACCATTGCAAAGCTTTACATATTTTTTCAGTGCCTTCAGATATCTGAATCTCAGTGTAGACTAGGAATAGTGGCTAGTGAATACAAACCCATGTGTAATTGATATTGGCTAGCATCTCATTCAACCAAATTGACTCTCCAATAATTGAAGATTTATTCATTATTCAAGAGGCTATTTTTTTCTCTGGATATTAATTGGTTATCAATTGTTTGATAAAATCATTCTGTTTATTATCTTGCCATTATATTCAGCAATGCCAACTTTGTAGGCAGATATTGTGCTGGATCAAAAGCTATGAAATCTCCTAAATCAAAAATTTCTACTCTTCACTATAAACCCTTACTTCATTATAATTCTACATAATAATCATAATTGTGAAATAATTCTATTCACTCCAACATTATACATTTTCAACAGATGGAACTAAAGAAACTGGATAATCACATGCCAAGGAATGAAGTTGGATCACCTACCTCACTCCATATACATAAATTAACTCAAAATAGACCAATAATCTAAATATAAGATGTAAATCTATAAAACTACTTAGAAGAAAGCATAAAGGTAAATCACCATCATCTCAGATTTGGAAATAGATTTTTATTTGACAACAAAAGCACAAGCAATAATAATAAAAAAAAATAAATTGTACTTCAAAATTGTGTATCAAAAACATTACAAAGACATTATAAAGACAACATAAAGAATAGAAAAACATTTGCAAGTTATACCTGATAATGATTTACTATTCAGAATATATGAAGAACTCATAACTCAACAACAAAAAGGCAAAACAACCCAATAAAAATGGATAAAGGCTTGAATAGACATTTCTTCAAAGAATATATTCAAGTCCAATATGACCGGTAAAGATGTTCAACACAATTGGTTGTTAAAGAAATGCAAATCAAAACTCTAATAGGATACCATTTTAGACCCACTAATGTGGCTATAGTAAAAGAAAGAAACAAAATAACAAGTCTTGGTGAGGATGTGTAGAAATAGTAACCAATATAAATTACTGATGGGAATGTAAAACGGTAGAGTCACTGTGGAAAATGATGGTTTATCAAATACTTAAAAATATATTCATTTTGTGACCCAGCAATTCCACATTTAGGTATATCATATATCTAAAAGAAAAGTAAACAGAATCAACAAATTGTGTATTTCCGTACAATATAATATTTTCTAGCCATAAAAATTACTAAAGTGAGGAAACATGCTACAACTTGAACACTAAGCCTTTCGTCCCAGATGAGAGAGAAGAAAAACAGCAAGAACCAGGACAACAAGCAAGTGTTCGCCTCTAACTCATCCAGGTGACTTTTCAAAAAGCACATAGTCAAAAAGTATATAGATAGCTACTGTGTCTCATTCCAGTTTTGAAACTGCCACTATCAAAATGCCTAGGGATTAGAAAACACCTAACAATGCTCATAAAATACATTGATTTCAACATTAATTGAATCAATTTGGGGAAAAGTAAGAACTTCCCCAGTCATTAAATAGAATATGAAGGATGAGACTGGAGGGTGTGGTTTGTTGTCAAAGCATTTCTTTAACTTATTTTATATTTATGAAAACTATTGTAAAAAATAGTCTCTTATTTGCTTCACTTTTGAATCTCTTCATGAGGTGCTGACATATCTGCCCTTCATCCTCAGTACTGTCACTCCTGATTCAAATTTGAAGTTATTACTTGTAATGTCTCTGATGAATACTATCACCATGCTCACTGAGCATCATTTCCTCTAATGTTCTAGATGTGTCTGAGGCCCTGTCTATGAAAAATATAAAAACATCAGTCTCTTGATTTTGGTGTTACATTGTTTTGCTGCTGTGGCATTATCAAGTTTTGTGGGTTTCAACATATTAAAGATATTTTATTGCAATGATCTCTCATTTTCAGCCAGAAAATTCCCCCTAACCACTCATCCTCTTTTGCTTTACCATATTACTTGGGAGAAGAGGTTGGAGAAAATGTTCAAGTGACAAATATAATATTAAACTAAAATTTTCCCTCCTGTGTAACCTAAAAGTCTTAGGTTCAAATATGATTGTGAATTGATGTTCTTCCTTAATATTTATCCCTAACAAGAGGCTTTTCAGTCCCTCATACTAACAGATTTTTCAGGGATAAATCTACCATTTCAACAACGACAAGGCTTAGGACGAAGTTTCCCCCATCCTTAACCCAACACAGCACAGAAATAAAGATAGCACTTGACAAGGGCATCCTATAAATACAATTTTCCAGTAGTTTGAGTACATCAATATTTTTCAGAATTTTCTTGCAAAAATTGTTTATGAAAAGAGATTTCTCATCAGATCCAATCTATTATTTTTAGTATGAATGATCAAGACTGTTAAGAAAACCTCAGTAACAAAGGGAATATAAAGGAAAGAAAATAAAACAAAGGTATTGATTTGCAACAATCATATGGGAAAAAAGGTTGAGATATTGTACAACATATAAAAGGTAGCTTAAAGAAATGAAAACAGTAGCTATAAAGGTAAAAAAGTATGTAGATATTTTACACACACACACACACACTCTCTATTTAGGAGCAAGGAGTGTGTATCTTACGAGGGTTCCAAAAATATCATTTAGCTCACCCTGATGGCAAACTGTTTTCTATTCTTGCATGACAACTTAAGGAGTCCAAAAATTTTCAATATGAATATACATAGTTGTAAAATTTCTATTTCACCAGTCATTTATTTCAAAGGCACCTCTAAAGTTAATCATGTTTCTCTTTTTAGTATTTCAATGTTCAAAGTCTAATGTAAGTTTTAACTAATATGTCAGAGATTATGATTACCCTCATATACATCGTCCATTTTTTTCTATTTAGTAAGAGTACAACATTGATAATCAATTGAAATCTACATTGCTTAGATTGTTTGCAATGATGTTTAGCCATGTGATTTAGTTCTGATCAAGGATATAAAATGAACTAATATATGCAATTTTCATGTTATGCTTTCAAAAAGGAAGAAGCATGTGTCAGGTGTCGAGATGAAGCAAGCAAAAAAGTGAGTGAGTGCCTTTCCTTAACATCCTAGGGATGCCTTCTCTGCCTGTATTGTTCACATTTTGTCACATGAGAGAGATATAATCTAAACTGTACTTTCTCGTGGGTATCTGTTACAATAGCCAAGCCTATATTCTAATACAAGACACAATAGTGAAGTCACTATCATTCGAAGAGTCTTGAAAATTTAGTACCTGTATTGAGAGAGTTTCTTAATATTAGTGGGGATGGGGGGAGACTTTATTTAAGAAATTTGCCAGAAAGAACACTTTATTTTGACAAAAGTAAAGCAAATGCTTTCTTTTGATTTTAGGTAAGTAAATGTAAGTCTGAATGTAAATGTTAGATATTGGATTGTTATTGGCTATTATTGACTATACATTTAAAGTATAGCTAGATAGTGAAACACATAGTGTTGTTTGGTTTGTTTGCTTGCTTGCTTGCTTTTTGAGACAGTGTCTCATTATGTTACTTAGGGTGGAGTGCAGTGCCTAGTCACAGATGCAATCTTGTGACACTGCAGCCTCAAACTCCTGGGCTCCAGTGGTACTTCAGAGTAGCTGGAACCAGATCTCTCTCTCTCTCTCTCTCTCTCAAGTCCTTATATTTCTCTTCCTAAATTGTTCTCATATTCTTGCTGTCTTCCAACTTCTTTCCCCTTTCTATTGTTAAATTCATTTTGCACAAAATTTGAAATTCCATTGCATTCTCCTTCCTTTTTTATAGTTTATTTTCTTTAGAATCCCAACACTATGTGTCACATGCATGACAAACCCAGATCATTTTTGAATGAAGGAAATAGTTGCTTTAGGCATGATAATCACAGGATAAATAATATAGTAAAGACAGTATAGGAATGTTAATTCAAAGTCATTAAGTCTTCAAGGATCTGGAGCTATTTAAGATTTAAAAAACCTTATACTTGGCAACATGCTCGAAAGCAACCTCTGTTATAAAACAATACAATAATTCTCTTCAAAGTTTATTAAATATCAATTAAAGCTAGTATACAGGGAATTATGCAATGTAGTTTAGATGAATTTATTTTTTACATAAAGGAAATTAAGCTAATGAAAAGGTACTTACAGTGACAAATCTACTATTAAAAATAAAGACAAAGTTTACAGTATATTTTTTGAATGTGTAGCTTAGTGTTATAAGCATGTTTAGGTAATTATTGGGCTATCTTTGCTGGTGGAAGCTCAATATTGAGCTTTTGGGGGAGTGAGATTTTTAGACTGTCTACCTCTTAATTTATTATAAACATGTTCTATGGAGGTTTTTATATATTATCCAATTGGTCTTTCTACCCCTTCTATTCTTGGGGTAAGAGCTCCCTCTCATTTGGTATCATAAACAGAACCAAAGTAGGATATTAGAGAAGTACAAATCTTTTAATGAAATTACACAGCACACCAACATGGCGCAAGTATACATATGTAACAAAACTGCACGTTATGCACATGTACCCTAGAACTTAAAGTATAATTTAAAAGAAAGAAAAAAAAAGAAAGAAATTACACAGCAGCTTAGAGAGGCACATTCATTATTAGCAAGAAAACTGTGTGTACCATTATAAATGTTTCACAGCTATTTAATATATGCCATTTTGGGAATCTTCTGAATACCAAATACTATACGTCCAGCCTTATCATGGGATAAAATAGATAAAATAAACTAAGAGCCTGAATTAGGGCTGACCAAAGAAATGGAACAGACTTATTCTAAGGAGTTAATAGGAAGATGAAAGGAAGTGACTTAAGAAAGAAAAGATTAAATGATGTGTATCCAAAGTCGTTTCTGTATGATTGGCACCTAAGGCAAAGAAGAAGTAAAAATCCCATAACAATTAATTTGAAGAAAGGGATCCACTGAAGGGAGAGGAAACCTTTAAAACCTGACAATAATAGCTAATTCTGAATAACATTTGTTGTGTACCTGGACTTTTCTGCCAAAGAAAGTACAATTTACAAGAGTAACTGCACCAGATGGTAAAGACATCTTTTCTGTATTTGTTTATGTATGCTGTATGCAGGAACAAACTTTCAAGAAGGCATCGGATTGCATTTTACTTTACACATTTTCATTTCATGGACACATCATTATTTACCAGCCTCTATTTCAATTTTGTCTCCGAATTAATTGTTACTCAATAATTAAGCAATGTCCACTACTTAATCCTACGTGTGAAATAACCAAACGATTTTAAAACCATTTCAATTGCTTTCTATACAATCTGTCTACAAGATACATTTTTTCTTCTCTTGATATCAAAATTTTACAATTTTTGTATCTTAAAAGATAATTACTGATAACATTTATTAAGTGTAAGAAATATTGTATACAATTTTGATAGATTTAGTCTTCTAAAGACCACCTAAAATAGTTATCTTTAATTCACATTTAAAACGACAACATTAGGTTTATTTAACTTATAAAAATTGGTTTTATTCAATTATTTAACTTTCTTTCATCTATTTTTATTATATTCACAATTCCATTAAGATTATTGTTTAATTTTGAGACTATTTACATTTTAGGAAATTACGTTTCCTCATCTAAGAGAATGGCTCGTGTTTTCATTTGTTGTGTTTCTTATTGTTCTTTAACATGTTATTTTATTATTATTATACTTTAAGTTCTAGGGTACGTGTGCACAACATGCAAGTTTGTTACATGTGTATACATGTGCCATGTTGGTGTGCTGCACCCATAAAATAGTCATTTACATTAGGTATATCTCCTAATGCTATCCCTCTCCCTTTCCCCCTCCCCACAATAGGCCTCAGTGTGTGATGTTCCCCTTCCTGTGTCCAAGTGATCTCATTGTTCTACTCCCACCTATGAGTGAGAACATGTGGTGTTTGGTTTCTTGTTCTTGCGATAGTTTGCTGAGAATTATGGTTTCCAGCTGCATCCATGTCCCTACAAAGAACGCAAACTCATCCTTTTTCATGGCTGCATAGTATTACATGGTGTATATGTGCCACATTTTCTTAATCCAGTCTGTCACAGATGGACATTTGAGTTGATTCCAAGTCTTTGCTATTGTGAATAGTGCCACAATAAACATACATGTGCATGTGTCTTTATAGCAGCATGATTTGTAATCCTTTGGGTATATACCCAGTAATGGGATGGCTGGGTCAAATGGTATTTCTAGTTCTAGACCTTTGAGGAATCACCACACTGTTTTCCAAAATGGTTGAACTAGTTTACAATCCCACCAACAGTGTAAAAGTTTTCCTGTTTCTGCACATCCTCTCCAGAACCTGTTGTTTCCTGATTTTTTTAATGATTGCCATTCTAACTGGTGTGAAATGGTATCTCATTGTGGTTTTGATTTGCATTTCTCTGATGGCGAGTGATGATGAACATTTTTTCATGTGTCTGTTGGCTGTATGGTATGAATGTCTTCTTTTGAGAAGCATCTGTTCATATCCTTTACACACTTTTTGATGGGGTTATTTGCTTTTTTCTTGTAAATTTGATTGAGTTCCTTATAGGTTCTGAATATTACCACTTTGTCAAATGAGTAGATTGCAAAAATTTTCTCCCATTCTGTAGGTTGCCTGTTCACTCTGATGGTAGTTTCTTTTGCTGTGCAGAAGCTCTTTAGTTTAATGAGATCCCATTTGTCAATTCTGGCTTTTGTTGCCATTGCTTTTGGTGTTTTAGACATGAAGCCCTTACCCATGCCTATGTCCTGAATGGTATTATCTAGGTGTTCTTCTAGGGTTTTTATGGTTTTAGGTCTAATATTTAAGTCTCTAATCGATCTTGAATTAATTTTCATATAAGGAGTAAGGAAAGGATGCAGTTTCAGTTTTCTGCTTATGGCTAGCCAATTTTCCCATCACCATTTATTAAATATCTCAGAATCTTTTCCCCATTTCTTGTTTTTGCCAGGTTTGTCAAAGATCAGATGGCTGTAGATGTGTGGCATTATTTCTGAGGCCTCTGTTCTGTTCCATTGCTCTATATCTCTGTTTTGGTAACAGTACCATTATGGTTTGGTTACTGTAGCCTTGAAGTATAGTTTGAAGTCAGGTAGCATGATCCCTCCAGCTTTGTTCTTTTGACTTAGGATTATCTTGGCAATGTGGGCTCTTTTTTGGTTCTATATAAGCTTTAAAACAGTTTTTTCCAATTCTGTGAAGAAAGTCCTTGGTAGCTTGATGGGAATGGCATTGAATCTATAAATTACCTTGGGCAGTATGGCCATTTTCACGATATTGATTCTTCCTATCCATGAGCATGGTATGTTCTTCCATTTGGTTGTTCCCTCTTTTATTTCACTGAGCAGTGGTTTGTAATTCTCCTTGTAGAAGTCCTTTACATCCCTTGTGAGTTGGATTCCTAGGTATTGTATTCTTTTTGAAGCAATTGTGAATGGAAGTACATTCATGATTTGGCTCTTTCTTTGTCTGTCAATGATGTATAAGAATCCTTGTGATTTTTGCACATTAATTTTGTATCCTGAGACTTTGCTGAAGTTGCTTATCAGCTTAAGGAGATTTTGGGCTGAGATGATGGGGTTTTCTATATATACAATCATGTCATCTGCAAATAGGGACAATTTGACTTCTTCTTTTCCTAACTGAATACCCTTGATTTCTTTCTCTTGCCTGATTGCCGTAGCCAGAATTTCTAACACTATGTTGAATAGGAGTAGTGAGAGAGGGCATTCCTATGTTATGCCAGTTTTCAAAGGGAATGCTTCCAGTTTTTGCTCATTCAGTCTGATATTGGCTGGGGGTATGTCATAAATAGCTCTTCTTATTTTGAGGTACGTTCCATCAATACCGAATTTATTGAGACTTTTTAGCATGAAGGGCTGTTGAATTTTGTCAAAGGCCTTTTCTGCATCTATTGAGATAATCATGTGTTTTTTGTCCTTGGTTCTGTTTATATGCTATATTACATTTATTGATTTGCGTATGTTGAGCCAGCCTTGCATCCCAGGGATGAAGCACACTTGATCATGGTAGATAAGCTTTTTGATGTGCTGCTGGATTTGGTTTGCCAGTATTTTATTGAGGAATTCTGTATCAATGTTCATCAGGGATATTAGTGTAAAATTCTCTTTTTTTGTTGTGTCTCTGCCAGGCTTGGTATCAGGATGATGTTGGCCTCATAAAATGAGTTACAGAGGATTCCCTCTTTTTCTATTGATTGCAATAGTTTCAGAAGGAATGGTTCCAGACCCTTCTTGTATCTCTGGTAGAATTTGGCTGTGAATCCATCTGGTCCTGGACTGTGTTTGGTTGGTAGGCTATTAATTATTGCCTCAATTTCAGAGCATGCTATTGGTCTATTCAGGGATTCAACTTCTTCCTGATTTAGTCTTGGGAGAGTGTAAGAGGCCAGGAAATTATCCTTTTCTTCTAGGTTTTCTAGTTTATTTGCGTAGAGCTGTTTATAATAGTATTCTCTGATGGTAGTTTGTATTTCTGTGGGGTTGGTGGTGATTTCCCCTTTATCATTTTTTATTGTGTCTGTTTGATTCTTCTCTCTTTTCTTCTTTATTTGTCTTGCTAGCAGTTTATTAATTTTATTGTTCTTTTCAAAAATCCAATTTCTGGATTCATTGATTTTTTGGTGGATTTTTTGTGTCTCTATCTCCTTCAGTTCTGCTCTGATCCTAGTTATTTCTTGCC
>NC_045436.1:129337202-129356233 GCF_002776525.5 Piliocolobus tephrosceles
AATGGGGGAATGGCCTGCTCAGTTGTAAAAGCAGATAGTCCTCTACAAGTATCTTTGTGGCATTATCTGTATTTCCTGAATTTGAATGTTGGCCTGCCCTACTAGGTTGAGGAAGTTCTCCTGGATGATATCCTGAAGAGTGTTTTCCAACTTGGTTCCATTTTTCCCATCACATTCAAGCACACCAATCAGATGTAGATTTTGTCTCTTCACATAATCCCATATTACTTGGAGGGTTTGTTCATTTCTTTTTTTTTTTTTTTTTTTGAGACGGAGTCTTGCTCTGCCGCCCAGGCTGGAGTGCAGTGGCCGGATCTCAGCTCACTGCAAGTTCCGCCTCCCGGGTTCACGCCATTCTCCCATCTCAGCCTCCCCAGTAGCTGGGACTACAGGCTCCCACCTCGTCGCCCGGCTAGTTTTTTGTATTTTCTATTAGAGACGGGGTTTCACCGTATTAGCCAGGATGGTCTCGATCTCCTGACCTCGTGATCCGCCCGTCTCGGCCTCCCAAAGTGCTGGGATTACAGGCTTGAGCCACCGCGCCCGGCCCTGTTCATTTCTTTTTACTGTTTTTTCTCTATACTTCTCTTCTTGCTTCATTTTATTCATTTGATCTTCAATCACTGATACCCTTTCTTCCAGTTGATCTAGTCAGTTACTGAAGCTTGTGCATTTGTCACATAGTTCTCGTGTCATGGTGTTCATCTCTATCAGTTCGTTTATGGACTTCTCTGCATTGATTATTCTAATTATTGATTCTTCCATTCTTTTATCAAGGTTTTAGTTTCTTTGTGCTGGGTACGTGGTTCTTCCTTTAGTTCTGAGAAGTTTGATCTACTGAAGCCTTCTTCTCTCAGCTCGTCAAAGTCATTCTCCGTCCAACTTTGTTCCATTACTGGCCATGAGCTGCGTTCCTTTGGAGGGGGAGATGCACTCTGATTTTTTTAATTTCCAGTTTTTCTGCCCTGCTTTTTCCCCATCTTTGTGGTTTTATCTGCCTTTGGTCTTTGATGATGGTGATGTACTGATGGGGTTTTGGTGGGGTGTCCTTTCTGTTTGTTAGTTGTCCTTCTCACAGTCAGGACCCTCAGCTTCAGGTCTGTTGGAGTTTGTTTTAGGTCCACTCCAGACCCTGTTTGCCTGGGTATCAGCAGCAGAGGCTGCAGAAGATAGAATATTGCTGAAGAGCAAGTGTTGCTCTCTGATTCTTTTTCTGGAAGCTTCATTTCAGGGGTGTACCCAGCCATGTGAGGTGTGAGGTGTCACTGTGCACCTAGTGAGGGATATCTTTCACTTAGGCTACTCAGGGGTCAGGAACTCACTTGAGCAGGCAGTCTGTCCTTTCTCAGATCTCAACCTCCATGCTGGAAGAACCACTGCTCTCTTCAAAACTGTCAGGGACTTTTATATCTACAGAGGTTTCTGCTGCTTTTTGTTTAGCTGTTCCCTGTCCCCAGAGGTGGAGTCTACAAAGGCAGTCAGGCCTCCTTGAGCTGTGGTGGGCTCCACCCTATTCAAGCTTCCTGGTGGCTTCATTTACCTATTTAAGCCTCAGCAATGGTGGGCGCCCCTCCCCCAGCTTGGCTGCCACCTTGCGGTTAGATCTCAGACTGCTGTGCTAGCAATGAGGGAGGCTCCGTGGGCCTGGGATCCTCCGGGCCAAGTGTGGGATATAATCTCCTGGTGTACCATTTGGTAGGACCCTTGGTAAAGCACAGTATTTGGGTGGGAGTTACCCAATTTTCCAGGTGCTGTGTGTCTCAATTTCCCTTGGCTAGGAAAAGGAATTCCCTTCCCCCTTGTGCTTCCCAGGTGAGGTGATGCCTTGCCCTGCTTCAGCTCTTGCTGGTCAGTCTGCACCCATGGAGCAGCATTGACTATCCGACAGTCCCCAGTGAGATGAACCAGGTACCTTAGTTGAAAATGCAGAAATCACCCGTCTTCTGGTTCACTCACGCTGGGAGCTGGAGGCTGGAACTGTTCCTATTCGGCCATCTTGGGTGCCCCCCTATGTTTTTTTTTTTTGTATATTATACCTTCACTTTATGAGATTTTCCTATTTTATTTTCTTCATTATATTATTTCAATTTTTACTTAAGTTTTAGTTATATAGAAGTGGCAAACTTCATTGTAAAAAGACCAGCAAAGCATACTGTTTATGTCTCATATTGGTTGGGTTCAGAAATATTTCCTTTATGATGAGTCTTTAGATAAAACCTATTCAATGTCATAGAATTGGAACTTGAGTCTAGTAGGTCAGAGTGTTGGCTCCATAGGTAGACTAGAGGGTTAGAATATTTACTCTGCCATTACCATGGAGCTAGTTTCTTCATTTGATTATGAGGCTGTGATTTAATTTGTGTAAAAGATTATGACAACTTGGTGTATTGCATTCATTCCTCAGTTATAGTTATGATGGTTAGTTGTGGTTCAATTCAGAACACTTATGTATCCCCTGGCACTCACAATTTTGCAGGCCATAATTTTTTCTTTTATTTATTTTACCAAGTATTCACCATATCATAGTAAAATTGTATTTCCATTTGCAGGTAATTGATAGATTAAGGAAAAGCTATAAATTATTTTATAATTTAAAATTATGTATAATTAAAAATTAATACAATTTAAAATTCTGTTACTGATGCTGTTTAAATGTTTTTTAAAGACTAAATCATCTCAGATTCTTTAACTAGAAAATTAGATCAACATCCAAAACAAAACAAAAAGGAGGGGTAATAAGAGTAAGTGGTCCTTAAGTAATGTTTGTTATAGAACTGACATAGCTATGAGCACTTAACATGTACTAACATGCACTAACTCATTTAGTACAGTGACACCGTGAGGTGGGTATTAATAATATTCTTCTTTCATCAGGTGAAGGGATTAAGCCACAACAAAGATAACTATATTGAAATATCTAGTAAGTGAGAAAACTGAGATTTGAATCTACACAGTCTTGGTCCAGAGTACCTGCTTTTATGGCATATTCTATTTTCACCAAATGACCATGGTAGAATTTCTGGGCCCACCATACTCTTTCATAAATTTTCCACTACATATCAACATATGGGATCTCTTTCTCCTGGGCTGGTCTATGTGCCTGCTTTTATAAATAATGTAGTGGCAGTGACATTATGGGACTTTTTTATTTGTTCTTTTAAAACTTGCATTGAATGTCTAGTTCATATTTGATTTTTCTTTGAGTCTATGTAACTTTGACTCTGCATGCTCTATGTGCATTTGTATGTTATGTATGTGTATGTGCATGCATTGAATTTCAAGATTGAGTTTCATACATCATGGTACTTTACTCTTAAATAATAGTTCATACATATTCTAAAAATGGAGATATTCTTATACATAATTATAATACAGTTAACAAAGAACACCTTGATGTAATACTTTTATGTAATCTAGTGTGCATATTCTGATTTTTTCAATTAAAAAAATCTGACATGGTTTGACTGTGTCCCTACCCAAATCTCATCTTGAATTGTAGCTCTCATGATTCCCATTTGTTGTGGGAGAGACCCAGTGGGAGGTGATTGAATCATGGGAGCATGTCTTTTTCCTGCTCTTCTCGTGATGGTGAATGGGTCTCACAAGATTTGATGGATTTAAAAAGAGGAGTTCCCCTGCACAAGCTCTCTCTCCTTTTGCCTGCTGCTATCCATGTTAAGACGTGACTTGCTCCTCCTTGCCTTACACCATGATTGTGAAGCTTTACAGTCACGTGTAACTGTAAGTCCAATTAAACTTTTTTTTTTTTTTTTTTTTTGTAAATTGCCCAGTCTAGGGCATGTCTTTGTCAGCAGCATGAAAATGAACTAATACAAAGTCAAAATGTGCTTTTTCTCATTTTCCCCCCTTAAATGCAAGGGATCTAACTTGCATTTACTTGCCACCTCTCTTTTGTCTCATCCAAAGTGGAACAAATAAAGTACATTTTTTTCAGTGACATTTTTGAAGAAACACTTTGAAAACATTAGTTTTAAAGTCATCTTGGGGGCTTGTCTGATGTTTCTCATGATTAGATTTAGATTATGTAATTTTCGACAAGACACAATGTAAGTGATTTTCTGACTTCATGGTATGACATCTGAAGGCAAATGATATCCATTTACCACTCATTGGTGATACTCATTCTGTTTATTTCATCAAAATCTTATACAATTTCTTCATTGGATAGTTACAGTATAAGATCAAGAAAATAACTGCTTTTCTTGAAACATTTCCTCTACATGTAACGTCAATAGGTAATTTTTATCATAACAAATTTTTCTCAGCTTAGTTGCAAAAAGATGAATTTCCAACTTAGGCACTTCCCAATTTGTCTTTGGCAGTTGGCATTTCATGACAAGCAAAAGCCCTTCCTTCTTCTTCTCTATGATTAACTGTTTATCTATCAATTATCTATATCTATCATTATCATTATCTATCATGTGTTTTCTATCTATTAATATCAGTATAAAGGAATAGATTTATTTTTTTCTTTGTAATGTTTTATGATTTATTATTTTACTTACTTTTTTGATTTTCAACTTATACAACATTTGACTAAGGAGGAACTTTTCTCACTTCAGTGACAATTTATGAGAGAAGCAAGGTAAATGTATATAATTAGGGTTATCATTTAGACCTGATCATCACTGCACACTAACTTTTTTTAAATGTTTAAAACATCTAACAAGATAACCTAGTTTTTAGATATATTCAGGTCATATAATTCCCTTTAATTTTAATGATCATGACCAAAGTAAAATAAGCTGTTCAATTTTATGTTTGGTCTCCAAAATAAGTAATATATCACCACAATTCACCCAGATAGCCTAACATTTTACAGACAGCAAGACGTGTATTCATTTTTGACACTGTTATTTAAAATATATGTTCAGAAATTTCAAAATTCCACAACCAATATATATATTTTATTTCTAGTGAGTGCCAAATGAAAAAGAGAATTTATTTAGTAAAACTTAACTTTTTCCAAATGGAATTATCTATTTATTCATTAATTCATTCCCTGGTATTTTAAAATTCTGATGTATATTCATAAGTAATAATTCAAGTTTTTGGACTATACCACATAGAATCAATGTGTCTTCAGTTGGCTGCTTCTCTGTATCCTATTTGAAAATGTTCACAGCTGTTTTAACTACACAAATTCATATTTTCAACTTTAGAATGACAAAATCTTGTAAAATAACATCTTTAATGTATGAAGGCTGAAGTTGGAAAATAAGTCAATTTTTTATTGATTATATTCTTATAATAGTTTATATGATTTTTTCAAGGCTATGTAAAGTGAAAGTGATTGTGAATATAGAGTTGAGTTTGTTAGTATGAGGTTGACAATGTGATTGAAAAGTATCATTACATTTTATTTTTATTTGTTTTTGAGAGAAGCAGAATTAGGCAAATATATATTAAGGGATATAGTGTTGAAAAAATTAATAAAAGATGCCACAAATACATATATTTACACAATTATATATGAGAGAAGAAACAAAATGTCAGTAACCTATAGCCTAATAAACATATGTGAATGTGAGAGTGGAGGTAGAAGCAGTTCCAGGAAATTTGCAATCCAGCTACATATTGCAAGAAATGTAGCACGTGATGTAGGAAACACAGTAGATTGTTGAGACTACTACTCCTGCCAAGTAGGAGCAGTTATGAGGTCAGAAGCAATTATCCATTTATCAGAGAGAGAAAAATAAGAAGGAAAGTATAATAGAAAAGTTAAGAAATATGGAAGACAAATTGACAGTCTATTACATGTTTCTTTTCATATCACAAATGTTGAATGAGAGAATGAGACAGAGGTGATTTGTGAGGCTATAACAAGAAGAAAACAATAACATTTCAGACCAGAAAATGAGTTTGTCACCAGAGAACAGTTACTAAGGAAAATTATAAAAGACTATGTTTTAAATAAAGGGAAAATAATCAGAGGAGTACTTGACAAATTAAAGTGATATCAGATAGAAGATATAAATGCAAAAAGAAATAAACAAAAATCTTGTAAATATTAAGATAAATCTATAAATAAATATATCTGTTTGAGATTTAAAAGTGTATAGTACGTTAATATACAAGAAGGAACTTACACATAATTTGAGAGGTAAGCAAAGGGAGGTATATTGCACAATACATGTATTTTTTAATTTAGGAGACTAAAGGTGTTAATTAACCATGACTTTGATAATTTTTAGAAGCATGTTGTAATTTCTAGAATAATTACTGAAAGAATAAAATTACTTGAATAACCGCAAAAATACAAAAAGAAAAAAAATGAGTTACAAAAATTAGTCAATTTGAAAGATGCTAAAAGGTTAGAGAAAAAGAAAAAAAAAAAGAACAGACATGACAAAGGGAAAACACAAAAATATAATTATTGATTCTACAAGCAAATGAAAATAAGAAACATAAATAGACAAAATGCTTAGTGGAAATTTAAAGTCACCTACTTGGGGGGAAATCTATTAAAATGCTGTGAATAGGAGACCTATGCAAAATATAAAGATGTTAAAAGGATGGAAAAAATAGAAAAAAAAAATAACAGAAGACAAAAAGTTACAATATTAATAGCAGAAAAAAATGAAGTTTAAAGTAGATTACATCATTGGCAATAAAGATGTCAATTTAGAATAAACATTTCAATACACCAAGCAAATATGATAATTTCAAATTTGTAAAAATCTACTGGTATTGCCTTGACATGTATGTATTAGTTTCCTAGTACTGCCAAAACAAAGTAGCACAAACTGTGGTTTAAAACAACTGAAACTTGATGCCTTAAAGTTTTTGAAAATACAAGTCTAAAATCAAGATATTGGCAAGGTTGTTTCCTTTTAGATGTCCTGAGGAAGAAACTCTCAACGCTTTCTCTGGGCTTCTGTTGGTTGCGGTCAATCCTTGGCGTTCCTTCGCTTCTAGTTCACCTCTCTAATCGCTGTCATCACACAGTGTACTCCCTCTGTATCTCAGTGTCTGTGCTTTCTCTTCTTGTGAAGATACTAGTTATTCAATCAGGGCCCATCATAATCCAATAATATCTCATTTCAACTGATTACATCTGAGCAGACTCCTTTATTTTCAAATAAGGTCATATTCTGAAGTTCTACGTGGACTTGGATTATTGGAGAACAATATTCAAAACAGTAATAAATAAAAATAACTACAAGGAGAAATAGACAAATACACAATAATACACCCAACTTTAACACATCTGTCTTGATAATTAATAGAAAAAATGACAAATGTCAGTAAGTTTACACAAATTTAAACAATATATTTTTAAGACATACATAAACTAATAATGAATATTGGCCATATCCTAAGTCATAAGTCAAATATAAACAATTTCAAAAGATTAAAATCACATTTGGCATAGTAGAGCCAAAAGTTAAATTTCCATCCATTTTTGTTTTACATTACAAAATTTACATGGCATAGGAAACATCCATTTCTGTATGTATTTATTTTAAGTGATTTATTTAATCAAACGCAATTGGTGCATATTTTGAGTGCTCTTATAAAATTTTTTTTTCTATTTTAATTTCTAAGTGTCTTTTTGAGATTTTCCACTCCAGTAATTAATATTGAGAGCTCATATTTTCTGGTTATAATGATATTTTATCAAGATTTAAAAGGTACTAACAAAAAAGCAGTATTTAATTTTTTTGAATTTTAATTATTATATGTACATATATATTTTTTTATAGCAAGGCTATAAGATCTATATATTTGTATACACGTACATGAATATATATTCTAGTTAGATTCTAGTTGTTTATTGCATTTTTCACATTAGCTCAAGAAAAAATAACTTTATCAATTGTCTTTTTCAATTTAATTTCCCTTTAGATTTTATTTATCCCCATAAAGCTCAGTCTTGTTTAATTGTCATATCAGGAAAAACAATCTTTTGAATTAAACATATATTATTTTATTTTAATACCTTCTTATTAATAAGTAAAAAGATGTTTTACTTGACACTGTGATTGTTATTTTCTAAGAAATATAATTACAGCTTTGATTTTTCTTATGCCATCAGTTTTCACTAGTATTGTTTTAGAATTTTTTCAAATTAATATTTTCTTGAACAATTAGTCCATTTTGTTCCATTTTAGAAAATACGGTTTCTGCTTTTCATAATGTATTGAAATTTCTTCATAATATTAAATGTGATATAGTTTTATGAAAGTTCTAAGATTGCACTAGAGCAAGGCTATACACTACATAATGTTTTTTAAATATTGAATATAATGTTTTTAAAAATGATTTTAAATGAATTTACAAATTTAAAATTATTGTTACTGTTATGCAGTCATAAATCACTTCGTGATGGAAGTACATTCTCTGAAGTGCATTAACAGGCAAATAAGTCATTGTGCAAACACCAGAGAGTGTACTTACATAAACTTTGGTTCTATAATGGTATAGTAATATATGGTACTATAATCTGATGGGATCATTATCCTATATGTGTTTCACTGTTGACCAAAACATTGTTATGTGGCCTACAACTATATAACAAATCTTAATAATTTGTTACTGAGATTTTGAGAACTTTGTAACTACATCTCACTTCTATTATTTTTCTTTCTTTTTCTCCTTGATATTAATTCATTTAAAAATTACATATTTATAAGTGCATTTATTATTTGTAGAAAAATTTTGATTTTTTTTGCTTGCCATGAACTATTACTTCATTAACTTCACAGACTTATTTAATAAGAGATATTTAAAAATGGTATGCCCACTTTGAAACTATAATACGTTGTTTAACATAGGTTCTTACAAGGGAGAACAGAAGAAAGCAGAAGAATAGTAGTTATACCAGGCATGCTGACCACCTTCCATTTGTCCGCCATATCTGCACTCCACTCTGCCCTGGGTTCTGGGAGGTTCACTGTGAGTAGTCCTTAGTTCCTCCTCCCTTCTGGCTCTCTGACTTTGGTTTAGGTCTGCCCAATGGGAAATACCAAAAGAATATGAGAAAAAAGGCTGGGCGCGGTGGCTCACGCCTGCAATCCCAGGACTTTAGGAGGCCAAGGTGGGCGGATCACGAGGTCAGGAGATCGAGACCATCCTGGCTAACACGGTGAAACCCCATCTCTACTAAAAATACAAAAAAATTAGCCGGGCGAGGTGGTGGGCGGCGGTAGTCCCAGCTACTCCTGAGGCAGGAGAATGGCGTGAACCCGGGAGGCGGAGCTTGCAGTGAGCCAAGATCGCGCCATTGCACTCCAGCCTGTGTGACAGAGCGAGACTCCGTACTAAAAAAAAAAAAAAAAAGAGAAAAAAAATACAGACTGAGGTTGAAGGTATCCTTTAAGGTTGCCCCTTAGTGGCAGCCCTGTATCTGCGCACCTGTCCTCTTTAAGCTGAAGAGTGTTAATTTTGACCTGCTGTTCTCAGCCCCATAATACCGCATCGTTCTTTAAGGTCTTTCTCACACCATGCCTGTAAGTTTTCGTACATGATCTGTTTAAAACAAAAACAAAGCAAAGAAAAACAAAAAAAATTGAGAAAAGAAAACCCAATTCTTCAAAGATTTGAACTCAATTGGATGTACCATCTGCTTCTGATTAGGACACTGACTGATATACCGGGAAGTTTTCTTACAATATCAGGAAGTTTTCTTGCAATTGACAGCCTCATGGAAACTGTCCAATTCTCAGGAGTCATATATTTGATGATCAGTCAGCTCCATGTTTACTGACAAGAGGCACAACGCAGACCCACCATCTGGGCTCTCTTTTTAGTATGAATAGTTAGAGAGTTACTTTGCTCTTATATGGATGCCAAAGTTGAATATTACCACAATCCCAAACACATGTATTTTCCAAATAATTTTAATTCCTTTAATGGTGTTTGTGTGTCACATGGAAAAAAAAAATGAAATAAGATCCTCTTGTATTAAAGATCAATATTTGGTCTTGATATTTGGTAAGATTCTGGAAGAGAGATTTGACATTTAAGCCATCAAATTTAGGAAGTGATCAGAAAAAATAAGATGGGCCAATCAATGAGTCAAGAGAAAATAAAGCAACGGAAGGGGAATAAGAAAGAGCTCTAATTATTGAAAGAAAGAAATAATATTTTAATGCAAGACAATGAACATCTTTAGGAAAGACTGAAGAGGATGAAAAACTTTTGAGAAAAGTGAAGAACTTAAAGCATGAACTATGGAAAGTGATTAATTTGTTTCTAGTACAACATCATTAGTATTCAAAAAGTGTAATGAAATGAGCACAAGGCAGTTAGCTCCCTTAATTATGAGTTGGATTAATTCTGAATGGGAAAATATTTTTTTATTAGATAATTTAGAAACAAATAATTTACCATGTACTGATAAGTAAAAGATACACCAAGGACTTCTCGCTGTGATTTTAAAAACAAAAAGTTTTTCCTTTTGGAACCTGTATTTATGGGCTTTATGCTTCACAAACACTTTCAGGAATTTACATTTGAAGGAAAACCTAACAAACTGAAACAAAATGATGAGTGTTTTTGTTACCATTATTATTTTTTCTTTCTGTATACAGCAGAGAGGCAATCTGACTCCTTTACGTAGTTTTAAATTTAGAATAAATGAATTTATCAAATGCATGTGGAACTAGCAACCTGAGACTTAGCCTTTTCAAAATATAATATAAAAAAGATACATAGATGTGTTTTAGTGAACATAGTAGACACTTAAAAATGTGTTTTTTCAACTACTTAGAATGACTTATATTTGACATCTCTAGTTCTTTTAAAAAATAAATCAGCCTAAAACATGAACAGCTACATGCCTCTCATCCACATATCAGGCCACAGTGAACTACCATGCCAATGATGATTTTCCAATCACGTATTCATTTCATTAAACAATAGTCAGAAAGATTTCTGAGAATAAATTCTCTGTATTTGATTTTTTAAAATAGTTTAGGTCAAAACATATAGAGAAAATAGAGTCTGATTTCATTAAATTTAAAAATATATTTCTGGCAAGGGTTAGCTTACAACAATATTGGAAACTTGTTAAGGTAATTAAGAATAATTATATGACACTTTAAGCAGTTCCAAGGTAAGGACCAGCAAGGATATTTTTTTATCCGAAAAAGTTAAACCCATGCATATAAAGAATTTTGTTGTGTAGGTGTATGTGCACACACAATTTTGTTTGTACATGCTTGGACATAACCTTGCTGGTATTGAAGAAGGAGAAAGGGAGTGATAAAAAGAAAAGTCATCACAGAAGAAACACAACATAACAAGTGAGGCAAAAATTAAAATGGAAAAATGTCAGAGGAAAGTTAGATGCCATTTTGGGTATGTCGAATACTTAAATTCTGATATAGATACATCATAATTGACTAAATCACTATGATTACTAGAAATTGAAGTTTTAGCCTTAACCATAAAGTATATTTTACTTAAATTTTCTGCCTTATATGCATTTGCATTTTATCTAATTTCATAAAAGATTATTTTTTAACTTATCTTTGTAAAAGTTCCAAGTAGATATTTTTTTCCAACTCTCTGTCAGTCATAACATTCTTCCCAAAATGTTTAAAAGTATCAGTCTGACAGGTTTTTGTCTGTATGTTGGTTTCCCGGTGATATGTATCCTGAAGTTATCTACCGTCCTGACTCAAGCAATATCAAAAGCTATGTAGGTCTGTTTCACAAATGTCTTTCTAGGGATTTGTTTTTCCATTGTTCAAGAAAATTCCTTTGCCCTCTTTTCTACTGGAATTACTGAATCTATTTCCTGAATCTATTATGTTCCTATTTCTCATTAGTACTGTTTTCATAGAGTACATCCCCTAGGACTTTCTGGGGAAAGGGTACATAGGAGGAAGGTTTTGAAATGCTACATGTACAGAATGTTTGTTATTTTGCTTTAAATACAATGGATAATTTGGCTAGTGTAGAATTCTAAACTCCCTCAGAATTTAAAGGACTTTTTAAAAAAAATACTATTTCTAAAATGTATCTTCTAAAGTTAATATGATTTTGATTTTTATTTATTCATATTTTTACTTTCTAGTTGTTCTTTCCTATCCCTATCTATGGAAGCTTTTATAACTTTTCTTTATCTCAATGTTCTGATTTGTTTTGGTCATGTGTTTTGTTCTGTATTTTTAAAATTATTTTTGTTGGTTTCTAAGTAGGTAAGTTTTATTCTGAGATATAGTCCTCTGTAATTTTTTAATAACCTACTACTCTCCAATTTCTCCTTTCTCTCCTTTGAAAATCTCATGATTAGGTATTAGATCGCCAGAATTAAGCATTGATTTTCTTGTATTTTCTCACAAATTTTTTTGGCAAGATGTATGGAAATACATGTGCATGCCTGTTTAATAAAATGTTTCCTGATATAAATGATATATAGCATACAAGTTACATACAATAAAATTTAAAATACTCAGTCTTAAATTCCAAATATCAATATATTCTCACAGAGTGACTTCATTGACTTTTTTTCAGAATTTTTTTCTCTGTATTCAACTTATGGCTGCAATTAACAAATACGATTATTGGTTGATATATACATTTACTTTAATAAGTACGACAACAGCGAAACAACAAAGACATATATTAGGAACCTCACTCATTCGTCAATGGCATGTGCTATTTCTTTATTGGAGTGGATCATCTGAAATACTGAAAGAATAGTTCCTCAGTTTTTGATTCTACTCATAGTGTAAAACTATGATAAATTTTAAGCATAATTTACACTTTTAACATTTTATATTTTAAGAAAATCTATAGACATTTCATAAAACAATAAATCATGCCAAGGTTTAATGTGTTTGACAATTTATATGATATAAACATTTTCTGTAGGACCAATTTCAAGCTACAACCTGAGAATACTGAATAGGGAGGTGGAAAGAGACATGTTATATCTCATTATTAATAGAATTTCCTATCTACTGATGTCACAGTATACTTAAGGTGTCGCTTTTCCAGCCAGAAGCCTTTGTGGCCAGTGACACCTTTACCCGAGTTTTACCTGAGTCTGCTGGACTCATTCTGCCCAGTAGACATGACAGGCTGTGCTTGGTGCAGGCTGTGCTTCGCTCAGGCTACCAGCCCAGATCCCATGCCTGCCAAGGGTGAGCCAGGTGCGGAATGGCAAGGGTTGTGTGAGCGAGTGTGGGGCCCGGCCACAGCACACAGCCAAGTGTTCCAGCTGTGGCAGGGGTGGCAGTTCCAGGCACCAGCACAGGTTCCAGTTTAGTGCAAGGCTATGGCTGCACCAGGTGTACTGAAGAGGCTTCCACTGCCGCCACTGGGGAACACAGTGGCGCCCAGAAGTTTGGAGGTGCTGAGAACCACAAAGCCCCAAAGTGGGTGTCAAAGCCCTGGCTTGAGGAGACCCTAGGTCTTAGCTCCCCAAAGGGCTGCAGTTCTTCTCTCCTCATTGACCACAATTTAGCAAGCTGTGAGCATATTTCAGTCTGTTTGTCTTACAGCTCTTTCCGTCCTGCCATTCAGTGGGTCCCAAGTTCTTGTCCCACATCCAGGAAGAATGAGATATGTGGACTATTAGAGGATGAGCAAGATGGAGAGGAGCTCGACGCAGCAAACCCAAAGTGGGTACCTCCTTTCTGCAGTCAGGTCAGCCTGACGAGTGTCCCGCTCTCATCAGAGAGGAGACCTGAAGTAAGTAGCTTCTTCCCATAGCTGGTAGTCCCTGTATCTGAGTCTGGCAGATTCTAGGGTTTTTTATGGGCTCAGAAGGGAGGAAGTGTATGCTGATTGGGCCTTGGGTGGCCATGGGTGAGCCCAGAAAAAACACTCTAAGTTCTCACTCTCAGCCACAGCCTCCACCGGTACCTGGCAGCCCAGCCCCCAGGGTTCAGGCTGTCCCCAGCTTGAAGGTGAGGTTTCACCAGTGACCCACCCCTTTCTGCTTAGGGACCCATCCCTTTCTGTCCAGGAACATTAACATGTCTTTCTCCTGCCATCAACATGTTCCACAACACCCAGACTGTTTGTGCTAAGGGGTGCCTGCATGCCTGGATGAGCTGCCCACAGCAACTGCCCCCTGCCCCAACACACCACTCCTCCTTCCCACATTCATCTGCACCCAAAGTCTGGAGGGAGCCAAGGTGGCAGGGAGCTGGAGTTTCAGTGTAGCCCCAAGCATGCACACACCCAGCCAGGTCATGACAGCACCTGGGTTCGGCCACTACTTTGCTTCACACAAGAGCGGGTGCCGGAAGCAGGGAGAGGTCAGGCGGTGAGTGCAGGCACTTACAAGCCTGCAGTGGCAGGGGTTTACTGGGCCCCCAAGAGCTCAGGGATGCCCAGATCTGAAGCCACGGCTTGGCAGGAGCAGCTGTGCCCAAGAGTACAGGACTCCCACCCCATTAACTCAGTAGAAGGTGGGGCTCCCACTTGTTTCTGGCTGGCACCAGCCCTGCAGAGCGTGCAATCCAAGCAGCACCTCTCTCACTTCTGCCAGTGTCTTCAGAGCAGCTGTTCCAAATGGGCTGCTGCTGTCGTCACAGGAGCAATAGCTTTAAATAACATCAAGAGCATATATAACAGGAAAATGCATTAAAATAATTAGGAATTGATAAGTTTGAATATCTTTTGTTGTTTTAAATATAATTTATTTAACACTAACTTTATAATTTATTATTTAACCATAGGTCACAAAATTTCACGAAATTTGAAGAAGTGGTTTTTATACACTTGGCTCCCACCCAATACTATCACCGATATTTCTTTTACTTTTATGTATTCGTTAACAGCATTTGATTTCTAAATGCTCTTAGATGATTTCTAAATGTTTATTTATATTAGTATTACTAGCAGTTTCATTGTTATGTGTAATTTATATGTTATAGTTGTTTTATCACTGAATTTTTGGTTCTGATTGATTTTGTTATTGTTTCATTATGCCTGTTTCATTCTTGTCCCACATTAGAGATTCTTGCCAAATAATTGGTGATTCTTGGGGGTTTTTTGAGGTCAGACTGGCATCTCTGTGTGCATGTACTCTATAGGGATTGCTGTTTGAAAGGCTTCTCTGTAAGGCAACGAAGTAGCAAGCTGCCTGTTTTATATAAAGATCTACAAATGTCAGAATCTAAAGATTTTTTCATCTGGGCTGCTCATTTAAAGTTTCAACATTATCCAGTATGCTAACATTTGTCAATTTGCTTTTATTTACAATATTTTATTCTATTGTTATTTAATGTGTTCTTCACTTTGTCATTTGGAGTTTATGGTTTTTTAAATACATTACTCTCATTTAGTTGTATTTTTTGGAAAACTGAAAATAAATGTGTGCTTTCCATCTGCCATGTTTCGCAAAGATTGTCCAATTTATCTTCTGTTTACTTTATTCTATATTTGTCAGCACTGCTCTACTGAAACAGTTCTTTTTTGAGGTCAAATTGTCTGTTGCCAAATACAGTGGATACCTCTTTGCCTCTAGTTTCCTTGACCTTTTGACAATATTTGGCACAATTTACTATTTTCATCCTCTTGAAATGTATAGATTATATGACACTGTTTTTGTTTTGTTTTTTAATTTTCTTGCTAACTCATAAATGACGTCTGTTTTTTGTCATTTAAGAAAATTCTGCCCCCACTATTTTTCTGTATGGAAATCTAATTCACACCAGTGTTTACGAACATTGCAGACAATTCTCAAATCTCCAGACTTATACCTCTTCTGTGAACTCTACACTGCATGATGTCTCCAAACTGTATCAATTGATGGACTTCACAACACTTTTTTATTGCTCATTCACCCTTAACCCACCCAATGAGATTCACCTTTCAAATCCAAAACCTGGCAATCAATCCTGATTCTTCTCTCTCCATAACTCGCACAACTGCAAGTTCCATTCATTCTGTCTTCTAATATATAGATAGCACCCACTCATCACTTACCCACACTCTTGCAACTAAACACATCTTATTGTTCACTCTTGGTCCTATATCAACAATTTATTTCTTTTTCAATATCTTATATTATCATGAAATATTCTTAAACATGACATAGAAGATTCAGCACTATTTATCTAAACTCTAGTCAGCTCCCCAAATTTCTCCTTTTCATCTGTTCAATTTCTCAGAAAGATCAATTTTCATTTTTTTCTTAAATATATTGTACTATTTCTTTCAGGATTTTGTATATGGACTTTGTTAATTCTACTTTCTCTGCTTGTAATTCTCTTTCCCCCACTCTTAGAATGACTACAACATTTTATCTTTCAAGATTCAGATCACTTAAGTGCAGGGACTATTCTTAACCACCATGTTATTTTTTTCCTTCCTAGAATTTATTATTACTGATAATTGTTTGACCTTGGCATCTCTCATGTGTGGGCTCCAGTTTCTCTGGTTTCAACAAAAGTGTTGGGCTATGTGAACTCTAAAACTGTTGCAGTCTCATATTCCTTTATCTTATATGCCTTTCTTTAGCTGTGTCTGGGTTTCTAGACCCAGACTACATTAAGATTTACTATTTCATGTCAATCGTATAAATTTATGTTTCTGCTTTTCCCTTTCCTAGTTTGAAATATTAAATAAATATGTTATTGTCAGTAGAGTAAATATTAACGGCATCAGGAATGAAGAATCAATATTTACTGTGTCTAATTTCTGTTTTACAGAGAAAGGTGAGGAGGGGCCATCAGGTGATAACAATCAATCAAAATTTGTGGCATATTATCAGAGCTATAGTTTTGGTTTATTTTATTTATCTTAAACATCTTTGGCAAAAAATACTGCAATCAAAATGATTCTAAATATCAATATGTACTTATTTCATTTCAATCTGCAGCCAACATTGCCAGTTTATAATATGTAATATATTTTATTTATTTAAGTGCAGAAATAATTTTTGGTAAATCTGTTTCTAAGAGGGAAGATATTTATATATTCTATATGAAAAATAAATGAAGTTTGCATGTAAAAAATAGAAAGAACATTTGTAAGATTTCTATAATATTTGTAAATTTGCAGAATATTTGTAAATCAAGGCAACTTAAAATTTATGACAACAAAAAAAGGAACACCATGCTGCTTATTTTCAGCCTTTTTCTTCCTTTGCACACTTTTTATTCAACTTTAAAAAAATTAAAATCACACATAAAATTATAAAGTACAGAATATATTAGAATAATTTCCTCAAAACCTTATATTGGGCATATGCATCTAAATCAATTTTTAGAATAATGTAGTGCTGAATAAATGGTTTCAACTCTGCCTCGCTTTGCCCTTGTAGCTGCGATGGCATTGCCTTGTGAAGAATTGCCAAATCGTGAGTCAACGGCCATATCCCAACCAGGATCCAAAGGCTGAACAAAGACTTCTTATTGGAAGGCTTAAAAAACATAAAATCAGTTTCTTCATGCATAAGGAAAAAAGAAGTAATATCCTTCATGGCAAACTGCTGTAGAGTGTCATCTTGATACTATTTAAAATGAAGTTTTAACTTCATTCTTTATAGGAACGATGATAGAAATGTACCCTGAAAATTGTAATATAATGTTCAGGAGCCAGAAGCCATGCCCTTAAATATTCAGGTTTTATACCAGTAAGATACTAACTTTAAAACAGAAATACTACTCAGATTTGGTTGAATCACAGGGTTTGTTTTTGCTCTTCTCAAACTTTTTAATTTTGTATCTTAGTTTATTCTTGGTTGAACAATGTTTCCTTTGATAAGCATTGGATGCCTCTAAGAGAATAGAGTGATTTGCTCTCAGAGACGTGCGCTGTGCTTCCCTTAAAAAGGAAGCTGCAGATGTGAATGATATTAAAGGTCTTTATCCAAATCAGTTTCTTTCCCCCATCCTTCTCTTTCTGCAGGAGGAAATCCAGTCATGTCCACACAAAATCCCAATTCCATTAACCTTTCAGCTACTGCTGAGACATGGTTGTACTAAGGTCCCTAACATTATATATGTCAGAAATTGGCTGACATATATTTTATAAGAAGCTCTTGTAATATCGACTATTTCAGAGAGTTCGTAATTTTGTTACATGAGAATATTAAAGTGCAGCACAACTTTGACTTTTAGAATTAATACCTGAACTTGAAGTTCACTGGAGAGATGAGGAGCAGCAAAGGCGCATGCACACACACACACACAGTTTTATTTCTCTTATGTTACACTTTGTCAAACTTAAAATTTCTTATGTTTAAAGTTCATGGAAAGACAACAAAGAGAAGAGTAGTGAATATTACTCAAAACATATAAATGTATTCTCTTTCACATTCATTCTTGGAAATGATAGAAATATGGGTAAATTGAGCCCATGAGACAACACACTGTAGCAAATAAGAATGAGAACTCTACAACCTGATTGCTTAGTGTCACTCTATCTTCACATTTTATAAAACATGTAGCTTGGGGAATATAACAGCATTTTGTGTATCAGTTTTCCCAATTGCAAATGTGTATAAAACTGACTAACATAGTTATTGCAATGATTGAATTAGTCAATATTTGCATAGAAAATAGCAAGCATTCACTATATGGTAAAAGCAATTATATTTACTCATAGATTCTATAAAAATGTCATTAAAAAACTAAAGTAACTTTTTTTAATAATGAGTAATAAATATCTATTATAAAAGAACAAGGCCAGGAGTGGTAGCTCACACCTGTAATTCCAGCACTTTGGGAGGCCAAGGTGGGTGGATCACTTGAGGTCAGGAGTTCAAGACCAGCCTGACCAACATGGTGAAACCATGTCTCTACTAAAAATACAAAAACTAGCCAGGCGTGGTGGTGTGTGCCTCTAGTCCCAGCTACTTGGGAGACTGAGGCAGCAGAATCTCTTGAACCTGGGAGGCGGAGGTTGTAGTGAGCCAAGATCACACCACTGCACTCCAGCCTGGGCGACAGAGTGAAATTCTGTCAAAAAGAAAGACAGAAAGGCAGAAAGGCAGAAAGACAGAAAGAACGAGAGAGAAGAAAGAAAGAAAGAAAGAAAGAAAGAAAGAAAGAAAGAAAGAAAGAAAGAAAGAAAGAAAGAAAGAAAGAAAGAAAGAA
>NC_045436.1:129356243-129430850 GCF_002776525.5 Piliocolobus tephrosceles
GAAAGAAAGAAAGAAAGAAAGAAAGAAAGAAAGAAAGAAAGAAAGAAGGAAGGAAGGAAGGAAAGGAAAGGAAAGGAAAGGAAAGGAAAGGAAAGGAAAGGAAAGGAAAGGAAAGGAAAGGAAAGGAAAGGAAAGGAAAGGAAAGGAAAGGAAAGGAAAAGGGAAGGAAAGGAAAGGAAAGGAAAAGGGAAGGAAAAGAAAAGAAAAGGGAAGGAAAAGAAAAGAAAAGGGAAGGGAAGAAGGAAAGAAGGAAGGAAGGAAGGAAGGAAGGAAGGAAGGAAGGAAGGAAGGAAGGAAGGAAGGAGAAAGGAAGACAGAGGAAGGAAGAAAAGGAAGGAAGGAAGGAGGAAGGAATGTAGGAAGGAAGGAAGGAAGGAGCTTACAATATAAAGTAAAACACAGGATTTCTGAGATCATTTTAGAATAAATAACAACATTTCTCAAAATTGGATTAACTCTTTTTGAATCTGATAATATTACCACATTACAACTCAAATTACAGAACATCAAGCCACACTAGATTATGATATTTGTTTATCAGACACTCAACAAATGAATTAATTACTTGCAGTGGAGAAAATTGAATGGATTCAGAAGGAAAGTGGAAGGAAAAGCAGATACAATGGTTCAGAGAAATATGAGTTTTGCAAATATCCTGTAATCCAATATGTGATGTTTTCTCTCTCCTGTATTTTTAGCCTTTTTATTCATAGGCTTCATTTCCATTTCTTCTTCTTCTTTTTTTTTTTTTTTTTTTTGAGACGGAGTCTCACTCTGCCGCCCAGGCTGGAGTGCAGTGGCGCGGTCTCGGCTCACTGCAAGCTCCATCATAGGCTTCATTTTCTTATCTAACGTATTTGGTTAGAACAATTCCCTTGTCGAAAAAAAACCAAAACCTATCATTGTTTGTACTTCTTCATGCTACCACTGTCTATTTGCTTTGAATAAAAAATAATTTAAAATATGATTAATATCTACTTTTCCTCTTTAAATCCCAATAATTCTATTTTCAATACAAAAATGTTATTGAAATTACTTACTTCAAGATTACCACTTATTTCCTCCAAACTGAATAAAAAGTTTTCCATTTTTATTATTTGTTTGTGTTTTCCTTTCATCTTTTAGCTATCTTGTAAGAGTCGGCTGGGCAACAGCTGATCTTCATCATCTGGGTTCCCAATATTGATGAGTATGTCATTGTACTGGTTTGTCTCTTGTTCTGTGACTATGATTACTCCTCTATCTCGTTGTTTCAGACTCTTTGTGTCCTCTGGAACCCTTAGTGCATGCAGCATCCACCAACGTTACAGATGTAGGACTCCGTGTTTTGTTTAACAAATTAGTTTTTCTTTGCATTGTATAGTATTATTACATCATCTGTCACATCTATGCAAAGAATGAGAATGTCCTCAATACTTGTTATGAGAGCTAGTACATAGAGTGGTAGATGGAGTGATTTAGTGGATAAGAGACCGGTGCTTTTTTGATAAGAAAGGAGATACAGATGAAAGCAATCTTTGTCCAAATAATCTCTTCTTCCTTCAGGAGGAAAATCAGTAAACAGAAATGATACATAATGACCCATTACTGCCTAAAATTCACCAAATTCAAAATAGAATATATTATTCCCTTTTTCTGTAACTGGCTCTGTGTTTTTCCTAGAGACTCAAGCTTTAAGCTTGGAGTAACTTTCAGGTCTTCCCTTTTTCTGTCGTATTTTATGAATGCAATTGAAAATCAGTTTACCATGAATGCATACCCTACATTACCGAAAATTTAATTGTAGCTAATATGGGTTGAATTGTGTCCCTCAAAAGTTATGTTGAAGTCCTAACCTCTAATACCTCACAATGTGACTTGTTTGGAAATGGAGTCATTGCAGATTTAATTAGTTATGTCAAGATGAGGTCACACTTCCATAGAGTGTACCCTTAACCCAACATAACTCATGTCTTTACAATAAGAGGAGAGACAGCAACACAGGGAGAATCCTGTGTGACAGCAAAAGGGAAGATTGGACAGATGTGCCTGCCAGTCAAGGGATGCCAAGGATGTATGGCCACCAACAGAAGTTAGGAAGAGATAATGAAGGTTGTCTTCTAGAGTCTTCAAGAAAACGTGATTCTACCAACACCATGACTTTGGGTTTCTATTCTCCAGAGTCGTGCAGCAATAAATTTCTGTGTTTAAGCTACCTAGTTTGTTATACTTTTCAGTGGCAGCTCTGGGAAAGTGATATAATGACATTTCTCATTTCTCAATCACTAAATATATGTGAGCCCACATAGTGTTCTTGACTTTCTATTGAAAGTTATATACTTGTTCAGTTTCTAATTGTGGTTTTGTTTATTTTTCTGTGTATTTTTATCAGTTGTATTAGATACAGTGCATATATGGTGAAGCTCTAATATTACATGCATACATGTTTAGGTCTTCTTGATGAATTGACTGCATTACTGTTATAAAATGATTTTTATATCCCTTGTGATATTCTTTTCTCTAGAACAAACTTAACATTCCAGTTTTTGTTTGATTAATGTATATTTATCCTGATACATTTTTATAACATGATATTAAGATAGTATATTTCCTCCATTATTATCATCTGTGTCTGTGATCTAGTCAACATATGTTGGTGTCACTTTTTTTAAATCAATATGATAATACCTTCTTTTAATTGAGATATCCAGACCATTTAAGTTATTGGTGGTATAGTTCATTTTAAATAAAGCACTTTGCTATGTATTTTCTTTTCTTTCTTTCTTTTTTTTTTTTTTTTTTTTTTGTAGACAGAGTCTTGCTCTGTCACCCAAGCTGGAGTGCAGTGGTGCAATCTCGGCTCACTACAAGCTCCACTTCCTGGGTTCAGGCCATTCTCCTGCCTCAGCCTCCTGAGTAGCTGGGACTGCAGGAGCTCACCACCACGCCCGGCCAATTTTTTGTACTTTTAGTAGAGATGGGGTTTTACTGTGTTAGCCGGGATATGGTCTTGATCTCCTGACCTCGTGATCTGACTGCCTTGGTCTCTCAAAGTGCTGGGATTACAGGCGTGAGCCACCACGCCAGGCCACTTTGCTACGTGTTTCCTATTAGTCCTATCTGTTTTTTGTATACTTTTTTTCTTTTTCTGCCTCTTGAAAGTATATTAAGTATACAATTTACTCCTGAACAACCTGGGTTTGAACTGCATAGGTCTACATATATATGAATATTTTTCAGTAAATGAGTTGTAAAATCTTTGAAGATTTATGCCAATTTGAAAACAATCCCAGACAAAACACATAGCCTGAAAATATAAAAAATAAAAAAGTTAGATATGCCATGAATGCATAAGTTATATATATTAAGAGAATCAATGAGAAGAAAGAATATCTGCCTGAACAAGGTTTTCATTCAGTTGAAAGTGCTCTATTCTGGGAAAAATGTTCCAAAAAGACGTGTATGAGTATGGAAGAGAAGTTATTACCAGGACTCTAGGCAGAAAAGTTTATGCTAACTCTGTTTGGTGTAAATGCAGTCGGATTAATGGTAAGGACTGTCCTCATTTAAAAAGCTGCTAAACTCAAACCTTGAAGGAAAATGATAAACACCAGGTGATGGACTTTTCGTTGAATAACAAGAAGGCCTGGCAAGGAGCCAGGAAAGGACCTTTCATCTGGATTGGTTTCATTGATACTTAGTCCCTGAAGTCAGAAGTTCCTCAACAGTAAAGGGATTGCCTTTGGAAATTCTTCTGGTATTAAACAATATCCCTAGCCACCTGGAACTCCATGAGTACAATACTGAAAGTATTGAAGTGGTCTACTTGCTTCCAAATGCAATGTATTTGATTCAGCCTCTAGATTAGGGGAGTCATAAGGCCCTTAAAGTTCACTATAAATGATACAGTATGAAAGGATTGTCAACATTATAGAAAAGATCCCGCATAGAGACAACATCATGAAAATGTGCAATGATTACACTATTGAAGATGTATTCTTGTTACAGAAAAGCTGTGAAAGTTATCAAGCTCAAACCAATAAATTTCTGCAGGAGAACTGTGTTCAAATGTTGTGCGTGACTTCACCAGATTTACAACAGAGCCAATCAAGAAATAATGAAAGAGACTGTGGATGTAGTTAAAAGAAAAAGAAAAGAGAAAATAAGTGTAAAGCATTTTAAGATATGAATCTTAGAGAAATTCAAGATCTAGTAGACAACACACTATAGGAATTAGCAGAAGACAACCTGATGAAGATAAGTGTGTCCAAACCATTGCCAGACAATAAGGATGTATAAGAAGCAATGTCAGAAAACAAATTGACATTAGACAATTTGGCAGAAACATTCCTATTTTTTATTTTTATTTTTTTACTTCTTTTACCACATGGACACTTCTATGATGCAGACACTGAACCTAAAGAAAATGGTAGAAAAAGAATTGGCACCATATAGAAACATTTTTAGAGAAATGAAAAAGCAAAACCATCAGACAGAACTTATGATGTATTTACATAAATTTTCACAGCCTGTACCTGACTTCCCTTTTTATCATCACTCTTTACATCTCTGTGACACCTAAGACAGCAAGACTAACCCCTTCCCTTCCTTCTTTTCCTTAGCATACTCAATGTGACAATGATGAGGATGAAGACCTTTATGATGATCCACTTCCACTTAATAAACAGTAAGTATATCTTCTCTTTTATTTAATTTTCTTGATTTTTTCTTTACTCTGGCCTACTTTACTGTAAAAATAAAGCATATATAGGATATATACGATTATATATGTTATATATATCTTATACAAAATATGTATTGTTCAATTGTTTATGTTATCTATAAAGCTTCTGGTCAACAGTAGGCTATTAGTAGTTAAGGTTTTGGGAAACCAGAAGTTATATGTAGATTATTGACTATGCAGGGGGTTGACGCAGCTAATCCTTGTATATTTCAAGGGTCAAATGTATTTTATTTTTTATTTTGTTTTAGATTTTGGCAAAATTTTTGTTGTGTTACCTTAGTTATTGTTTATGTATTTTAGTGCACAGGTATAGCTTATCATGAGCTATATTCAAATGATATTTTACCTTTCTGTGTTTAAAATAAGAATGTATAACAATAGCCTTTCAGCCATTGTCATATGTTTTATTCTTACACATGTTGTAAAGAAGGATTGGTGCACTGTATCCTGTGGACCACATTTAACACACAGCCTGTATTTTTTATAATAAAAAAAAAATTTCTTTTTTAAAATGTTATGAAACAAACAGAATAATGTTCAAACACAGAGAACAAATAGGTTCTACAAAGCCTAGATCACTATCCTCTATCCCATTATAAATCTCTGCAATGCATTACCATAGCTTTTCCCATATACAATGAATTAACTTTTAAAGAGCTTTATTTTAAATGCCCATTGTATCAATATTTTTGATTTTCTTCATTCCTATGTGTAGATTCAGATTTTTATTCAGTATTTTTCCTGGCTACCTGGAGGACTCTTCATTATGGCTTACAGCGAATGAAGCTGTTTCAGCTTTTGTACATCTCAAATAGTTGAGTTTTCCCCCAATTTCTGAAAATTATTTTCCCTGATTTTAAAATTTTAGACAGATGATATTTTATTTTTAATTCATTACTATACAGAGTTCCTCACTATCTTCCAGTTTACAATATTTCCAAAGAAAAGCCAGCTGTCATTCTTATATTTGTTCATTTGTTCATTTTTTTATCTGGCTGTTTTTGGAATTCTCTCTTTATAACAGATTTTCAATAATTTTATGGTAATTTGGTGTAGTTTTCTTCTTGTTTCATGTGATTAGTGTTCTTTAATTTGTGTATTTATAATTCGCTTCAATTTTGGATAATGTTGGGCAATAATTTTTTGAAACATTTCTTCCAATCTTGACTTCCTTTGAGGAAATCCATATGTATATATACACATATATCAGGACACAAACATACATACTCATCACCTCACTTATGTTTGATATTAATAAGTGTGTTTGTTTTCTAGTTATTCTTTTCTGTGTTTCATGTTGGATCATTTTTATTACTTTGATCAATAATACTTTTTGCTGCAATAAATAGCCTTCTCTTAATTCTATCTAGTGTACTGTTCATCTCAGTCATTGTGGTTTTCACTTTTAGAAGTTTCATTTGGGTCTCACTGTACTTTCCATGTCTCTAATTTACACATTAAAGTTTTCCTCTAGCTTTGTGGGTCTATGAAATACCGTTGTATCTGTTTTAATGCCTCCTATGCTGATACCAACAGGTTTGTCATTTATGTTACTTTTGATTGACTAATATAATCCTTATAATAGGTTTCATCTTTCTGCTTCTTTTTATGCCTAGCCAATTGTTTCTTTAATTTTTTTCATTATGCTTTAAGTTCTAGGGTACATGTGCACAACGTGCAGTTTTGTTACATATGTAAACATGTGCCACGTTGGTGTGCTGCATCCATCAACTTGTCAGCACCCATCAACTCGTCATTTACATCAGGTATAACTCCCAATGCCATCCCTCCCCCATCTCCATTCCCCACAATAGGCCCCACTGTGTGATGTTCCCCTTCCCGTGTCTCATTGTTCAATTCCCACCTATGAGTGAGAACATGTGGTGTTTGGTTTTCTGTTCTTGTGATAGTTTGCTGAGAATGATGGTTTCCAGCTGCATCCATGTCCCTATAAAGGACACAAACTCATCCTTTTTTTATGGTTGCATAGTATTCTATGGGGTATATGTGCCACATTTTCTTAATCCAATCTGTCACTGATGGACATTTGGGTTGATTCCAAGTCTTTGCTAGTGTGAATAGTGCCACAATAAACATATGCATGCATGTGTCTTTATAGCAGCATGATTTATAATCCTTTGGGTATATCCCCAGTAATGGGATGGCTGGGTCATATGGTATTTCTAGTTCCAGATCCTTGAGGAATTGCCATACTGTTTTCCATAATGGTTGAACTAGTTTACGGTCCCAACAACAGTGTAAAAATGTTCCTATTTCTCCACATCCTCTCCAGCACCTGTTGTTTCCTGACTTTTTAATGATTGCCATTCTAACTGGTGTGAGATGGTATCTCATTGTGGTTTTGATTTGCATTTCTCTGATGGGCCTGGCCAATTTTGATTGGATTATAAGCATTGAAAACTTTATGTAATTGATTGCTAGGTATGTGTTTATTCATACAAAAACATTCCTATAATCATGCAGACAAAAATTATTTAGCTTTCTTCTGGAATGTGTTTAAGTTACTTAAAAAGAGTTTGATGCTATTGTAACATAGTGAGGTTTTCTTAATTTTTTGGGGGGGACAAGAGAAAGATTTACTCTGTGTCCAATTTTTCTCCAATACTGAGGCAAGACTCTTCTGAGTAAGATAAGTAGTGTGCTATAAATTATGAGAGTTTACCCTCCCCATCTGTGGAAAAATTGTCTTCCATGAAACTGGTTCCTGATGCCAAAATGGTTGGGGACTGCTGTTCTAAAGATCTCCAGAGCTATCTCTCTGAGCAACTCTCTTTTCTGATACTAAGGCCTGTTAATTGCAGCTTCCTTAGCTTCTCTAGAATGTCAGCTTCATCTCCTCATGTAAGGGAGACTCAGGTTGCATTTGTTTCCTTCCTTTTTGCAACACAGCCTGAAAATATGGGGCAGTTGGAAGACTCTATTTGTTTTCAAAATCTCAGGTGCCATTGTCTTTTGTTGCTTGTTCCAATGTCTTAATAACTATTGTTTCATTTTTAAAAAACATTTCTCAGTTGTTTCAAGCAGAAGTAAAAGCTTGGTGTCAATTTCTCCATCTTGAATGGTCATAAAATTTCCAATATTCTATTTTGAACTCAATTTGTAGTGGATTATTAATATAGTCATAAAAAGAATTACTTTATCTGCAGTCTTTGTAAAATATATTACATTATGCTCCACTTCATTAAAAATATATTACTACCCCTGGAATATTTAGCTGAGTGCAAATAAGCCCACAAGTCCGAGAAAACTACCAAAGGCTGAGAAAATTAAGATAACATTTAAGCATGATATACATAAGTAAAAATATGACAGCTATATACTAGTCGATAAATAAGATGCTGTTAGAATATACATCAAGGCCTGAATATTTTCCCAGAGTTAGTGAAAGTCTCATTAAGAAAGTGATAATCGTTATCCACAATAGGAAAAATAGCTTCCATGATTATATAAAAGTAATTAATAAATACAGCTTTGAACAATACTTAATATGTAAGCAATCTTTAAGACAATACACATAAGATAATCATCATACATATTTTGGTGAAAAGTCTTTTGTGTGACTCCTTCCATTCATGCTATTAGATTCCGTGTAATAATGATGGAGTCAAGTAACATTCTCATGCATCTAGAGAGGTTCATTTCTGCATTTAATTAAGATATACAGAAAAACAAATGGGAACATTGTATTTAATCTTAGAATATCAAATAGAAGAAAGGAAACTATACCTATGATTCACTTCTTTAATATCATTCAAATACACTAAATACAGTAAATACACTTCTCTACAGACACTACCAGCACCTTGCTTCATGGTATTCTCATCTCCTACTTCATCATTTTCATGGCTTACTTATCACTCTGTCTGGACCCAATCTTCATTCCAATTCATTCTGTACTTTCTTGCATAGTAATATTTTTAAATTCTATTTTAAAAAGTATTTTTCCCACTGATGAATAACCTTCAATGAGTTCTCATTATCAGCAGGATAAAAGCCAGCCTTTCCAAAATGATACTAAATGCTCATCAAAATCCAGACCACAAATGAATGGATTAAGAAAATGAACTAATCATATTAATTTTTTCATCCTCAAATGTTGGAATGGTGATTCGTCCATAGTAGGTGCTCAAAATTATATCTATTTCATGGTTGGATATTTAGCAGATAAGGACTTTTCTCTTTTTTAGATTTTTTTTTTTTTTTAGCATATTGCTTTAGTGAAGAAATACATAGAAATTATTATTGTTCCAGAAGATAGATGAAAAACAGCATTACTGAGTCAAGCACTGGGCCTGGCATAGCTTGCACCTAAACAATGTTTATTGAATAAATGACTCTGCATTTATGTATTACTTGGATTAATATTGCAAAAATTATGAAATAAAATAGTGTATACCCTGGACAATTAACGTCATTCACACAAATGTTGCAGAGGAGGTCTGCAGCATAGTTAATGCTAAATTTATTCAGTTCTCCTGCCTTTTTATATAAAATAGCACTTCTTTCATGCTGCATTATTTTTTGTGTCTTAATATAGTTCTTAACTTCTCTCATTACCTGCCAATATGTTACATTTATTACATAACATAATGTGAATGTAAGGATTTTATTATTTTATATACTACTACCTGTCCAATACCAAAAATAGCACTTAGAGTATAGTAAAGATTCATTAAATAACTGTTAAATGAGTGAAATCATGAATGAAAGGTTTCAGAGACCTCCCTCTTTATTCTTAATTAATTTCCATCACTATTAGAGACAGGACTCCATTTTCCAGTTAATAAATCAGATGAAATCTAGAAGATAGAATTGTGGGTGGAAGGGAAACATTCTCAATATCATTGCTGGTCATTGCAATTTTGAAGACATATCTTCACATATTTTAGAATGATGCACCAACATGGCACATGTATACATATGTAACAAACCTGCACTTTGTGCACATGTACCCTAGAACATAAAGCATGATTAAAAAAAAAAAAAAAGAATGGCCATAAGTCATTAATAAATGAAGTTCAAATACTATGTGCAAATGTGTTTATCCTTCTGAAAGAAAACCGGCATCATTCAATAAATTCTGCATCAAACTAAAGCAATAGAATATGTGTCACTTTTTGATATGGCTATTGTATTTACCAAAAAGAATTCTATTTTCTAACTAAGTCTACTCAAAAGACTCATGAATCTCCTGGATCCAAGTCAGACCCTTTTCTATTTCTATGTTATAACTTATCTAATCACTAAAATGATGAGTTCATGAGCAGAGATGGATAGCTAAAATGCGTAATATAAGTGATCTCTCTTATTTGCACTGCTCAATTTGATGAAAATAGATACGTTAAGGAAAAGCCAAATAATGAAGTCACTCTGTCTGTCATAACATTGGCACTTGTATTTTCTTTGTTAAATACAAAACAAAAAGCAGAACATGAAAGGGTGAGAAACACTCATACTGACTTAACTGCCTTAAATTAGAAAACACTCTACATTGTAGAAATTGTTTTCACATAGATGATCTCACACTTTTTAAAAAATAGGCAGTCGATGTCTGCTTTTAAATATGCAAAACCTAAGAAACAAGCTACTCAATATATTTTATTCGTTTAGCTGCCAAAGAATATTTTAATATGACAAGATTTGAAACACAATAGTATATATTTTTATCTTTACTTGTGATTAGAGATTTAATTGGTCTATATTACTTTAAAATAGCCTGCAGTAGTTGTCCTATGCAATAATATTACTACTTGGGCAAAAAAAGATTAGGTTGAAATGAACTTTTATGATTTTTAAACATCATTTCACCTTCATCACATTATTTGCTGCATTTGCCTGAAGTGAGTTCATTTGCCATCTTGTACCCTGCAGAAGCATCTTTATGAGGATGTCTTTTATTTAAAATAAGGAAATCACTTTCATGATAGGTTTTCATGTCAGTTTCAAAATGCCTTCTAATTGTCCAATGTATTTAAACTTGTGTCTGCCTTAATTCTTACCCAGGATATAAATAAACACTTTCAATTAATGGATTAATGCAGAATTACTGTGAGCAGTTCAGAGAGTTAAATTCCATTACATTTCGTAAGTGTTAATCAATTAGTCATTTCACTAGCTGTAGGTCATAAGATTGGAGTGCCCCAATGAATTGATTCCGTACTCCTTTCATGAATGAAAATATGCTTATTAATCCAATTCGATGAAATGTGTCACATCTATAGCTAATTTTATCTTTCCCTTTTCAGTCTCACTGGAAAACTCTACCACTGACCTTTGGACTTGCACAAAAGCTAACCTCTACACATCCCCCTCTGACATGTGATTAAGCTTGCTTCAAACTGCTGGCATACGCTGTATACTAAATATTGTACCTATCAAGGTTTTACATGTTTTCATTTTGAAATTTCCATTTAAATGCAAATTCCGCCATTTAAATAGAGTCCTCGTGTTCTTTATTACACTATAATTACTATTTCCCATCTTCATCGAACTGACTGCAGGAAAGGTTGTAGGTCACTTTACGAACCCTCTAAAAGTGCAGTTGAAATCAAGAAGTCATCATCGCCAGTGTTTCTGAGTGACATCCATTCGTTAAGGGAATGGATTCAAACAGTGCCCTCAAACATGTTCTGTCCTGTGATTTACAGGAACAAAAACAAACAAAGCCCACAGCTACCATTTCTTCAGGACCATGTGAGTTAAATAATGTAGCCAGGATTTGGCACAAGTAAATAGCAACTGAAATGCTGCCCTCATTTTGAAAGGAGATACATGCCAAGTGATTCAAACTAATTCCAATGTCAAGAGATAAGCAAGAAATACAAATATATTTAGATATTCTCTATTCTGATTAAATGAAATGCAATCAATCATGAGTTAAACTGAATAAAAATATGTTAGAACTAATATTTTCCATAGGTCCAGTTAGTAATATCATAGGCAATTAAATACAATGTATAAATTGAATACAAATTTGAAAGTCCTTAGGGTGTATGCATATAAATAAAATGAATACTAGGAATTTGAGATGGTAAAACTACAGAATAACAAAATCCATGAGATATAACATTTTGAATACTTAAGTATTAGCATTTAATACAACCTTAAAATTATATATTTCACACATATATTTTGTGATGCTTTTGGAGAAAAGGTTGAAGGTGAGAAAGTGGGGTTGGGATGTTGTGAGTGTCAACCAGAAAAAAGCAAACTTCAATAAGCAGTTTATCTCCAAAAAGTTTACTTGAATCTCTGTTTTGATAGGCTGCATTATACAGTGGAAAAAAATAACAATATTTGAATCAGACAAACATAGACTCAGTAGGATTAAAATTATGAAATCAGTGTCCCTGAGCAAGATATTTAATCTTTTTCTGAAACTGGAAACTGGGAGTATAAGATATCTCTGAAGGAAGCACATAGTAAGTGGAGAGAGAGATGTACAGATGGATTGCTTTAGGTAGTAACATCATTGAACACAAGACAGATCACTTCCACAGACATTGAAAATACCTATGCACTTAGTCCAACACTCATTGGAACATATGTTAATATTTGATTAAAGGAGAAAAACTCATCCCTTAACTCATAACTTCTTGATACTTTAGCCTCTTCTATTAATTATGACAAGATTTGAAACACAATTGAATATAGGTTTACCTTGCCTTGTGATCAGATAATTAATTGGTCTATATCACTTTAAAATAGGCTGTGTTGGTTGTCTTATCAGTAATATCACTGCTGATTTTTATCCCAGTTCATTGGGCTACAAATCCCAGGACACTGAGTGAAAAATGTTACACCAGCACTGAAGGAGCCAAACACAACCATTTATATACAGGGTGGGTTCAATCTGAGCCCTGTCATCTTTGACCATATCCTTTTAAAGTGCATTAAATTGCCAGCTAAAAGTTTATTATTTGTTCTTCTGTTCGCTTTCACCTTGACTCCTTGCTATCTTGTCTCTAAAATAGAGGTAAATCAGGCTTCATTTTCTAAGTAGAATTTGAAAATCATATTTGCTGTTAAGTCAACTTAAATGTTACTCACAAAGCTCTGATTTGGGTAGTCACTGGTTCATTCTGAACTGTGTAAAGCACATCGTGCCAAAGTTGCTCTTTCTATCAATAATATTATTTATTCTCAATTGTCATCTGGGATTATGTCCCATATCAATATTGAGATCATATTTCCAGAATATTTAATGATTATTCAATTCTTTATAACTTCTCATTCAGGTAATTTATTATAACATGAAGTGCACTTATAAAAATAAAAATGTATTTTAAAACACAAAGCATTCCTCAGCATATGATACAACTATTTAATAATGGTCACTATTTTCTTTTTAAAAAGTAATATAAAGATTTGGCTCTCTCTTTAGCCTACAACAGTAAATAACCAGGTCCAATATTTGTAACCACATGGTTATACTTACATACCTGATAAGGCTGTGACTGCAAGATCCCATGGGGAGCTATTTGTCAAAACAGACCATAATGTTCAGTATTCGGACTAGGTGCACAGGTTTGGATTAATAATATGCATTTCCTGTTGAATGATTTAAATCCCATTTTAAATGTTGTTCACAATTGGTGAATCCTGTAAGTTTCAATTTTGCTTCTCAAACTGTTCATTACATTTTCTTCTAAGATTATGTTCTGGAGGAACTTTTACTTACTACATTCATTTCTGGAAATTAATAGCATGGCCCAAGTACATTTTTTTTATGTATAAATATGTATTCTTTAAGCCTTATGCTATAGATTTATCTTTACCTTCATTCTATTTTCTAGACAACAGTATTTAAACTCCATAAATTGTTTCAAAATGTCAGCAGAATGCAATTGCTTTTGTCAAGATATTAACAATATCAATAATTGAATCTTTCTCCCTTCTCAATTCCTGGTGCTAGCTACATTATGACATCTCTCTAGTTTCTGGCTGTTCACCAAATTATTCCTTAATGTATTTCAACCTCAAAAAATGGAGCATTTGTAGAAGATTGTAGTTACACCCACTTGTATTTCATTCATTCATTTATTCTTTCACACAACAGCAATATCTCTTGAGTGCCCACTTTATGCCAGGTACTAATCAAGCACTGGGGCTAGACATACAAGTGAGTCAGATAACTCTCTACCCTAATTAATTCTTAATTTAGTGAGGGAAAACATACAATCATACTGTATAACTAAATAAATATATTGCATAATGTCAACCACTAGCCCCACAAGCAAACTAGAGAGGACTAAACTGAAAGAGAGTGGTGTGAGAAAGGAAGGAAAACACATTAGAAATGGAGTGGGCCTGGCATGGTGGCTCACACCTATAATCCCACTACTTTGGGAGGCCACGGTGGGTGGATTGCTTGAGCCCAGAAGTTCAAGACCAGCCTGAGTAACATGAAGAAATCCCCATCTCTACAAAAAATAAACAAATAATAGCCAGGCATGATGGCGCACACCTGTAGTCCCAGCTACTTGGGAGGCTAAGGTGGGAGGATCCATTGAGCCTGGGAAATCATGACTGCAGTGTGCTAACATTATATCATTGCATTCTAGTGTGGGTGACAGAGCCAGACCCTGTCTCAAACAAAAAACAAACAACAACAACAAGGAGTTTCAAAATGTCTTTTACTATGAGATGAAGTTTGAGAAAAAAACAGAAACTTGACTGAGGTGAAAGAGAAACTTTGCAAAGATTTGGGGCAAAGGCTGTCCCAGGTAAAGAACCGTCCTGGAATGGGAACTATTTGTTACGTTCAAAAAACAAAAATGCTGTTTGGTGCACACTGAGCAAAGGAGAAGATTGATTATAAATGAGGTCGGGGGTCTCCCTTGGCTACACCAAAGGGCATTTGAAATTCAAAGGAAGGGCTTTGAATTTTGGTCCAAGTGATGAGAAATTTTTGTTTTCAAAAAGATCCCTTGTGCTATTATCTGGAGAATTGACTGTGAGTGGAAGAGTGGAAAGAGTTTTACTATTGGAGGCAATTTTAGTGGTTCTGGAGAGATGATGATTACAAAGACCAGGGTGGCAGCAGGAGGTGTGATTGCAATAGAGGGTCAAGTCACTACATACATATTTAAAGTTCAAGTTTATGGGGCATATTAACCCCTTAGTTTCCAGGATAAGACTGTGATCTTTGAATTATTTCTGTCTCTCTTACTCCCCCTACACAATCTATCAGCAAAATATATTAATTCATTCTTCAAAATACAAGCAGAATCTAACCATATCACTTGTTTCATTACTATTAACTTGGTTCAAGCCCATGGTGTCTCTAGCCTGGATAAATATGTCCTAACAGGCTATCTCATTTTCCCTAACTCCATGTCATCTATTGCCAATACAGTAACAAGGAAGATACTGTTAAACTATAGGAAAGACCATTTACTTTTTCTGCCCAGACATTTGAAGTGGCTTTAATTGATGTGGTCTATTGCTATATCTTTAGTTCCCTCCTGTAGTCGCTCATCTCACTCTCTTTCAATGCTAGCCTCCTTGCTGTTCCAGCAGCACATGCCACAGATCTCTACCTCAGGAACTTTTTGCTTTCTCTGCCCTCTGTAGAATTCTCTTCCCCCTCTGCCATACCCTTCCACTTACTTCATATCTTAATTTAGTGTCAACGTCTCAGCTAGATCTTCCCTAACTTGCTATTTTTAATTACGACTCCTGAAGCTAAACTTTCTCTTCAATATTTCCGTTCTATTTTACCCCATAACTCCTATATAGTCTATATATTCTAGCTATTTTTTTCTTATTGTATGTTCAATTTGTGCTGCTCATGAAGAAGATCCAACTCTCCATCTCCTGGGTATATGGGAGAATTCCATTTCTGGCCCTTTTATGTTTGAGTGGGATCAGGTGACTCGTTCTGGTAAGTGAAGTGTTGAGCAATAGAAATAGAAATGTGTATCATTTCTGTTCTGGAATATTTGACTACTGGTATGAGGCCCTCCATAATCTCTTTTCCTCTTAATTTGTGATTGGTGGAAAAAGCAATGGCTGTACCATAGGCCTTATAGAGCAGAGCCTCAAACCAACCTATAATAAACATACAGTTTGCACAGTAAATAAGCCCTTACTGTTTTAAGATTCTAAGATTTGGGATTATTGAATAGGGCAGCATCTACTTAGTTTATATAAGCACGTATTTTTGTCTGTTTTGCTCATTGTTGTATCCTTAGAAACTGGAAGAATATTTTGCACATAGTAACTTACCAAAAATGTTGAATAAATGAATTAGACATTCAGAGACTAGTAATTATGAGATTATAAATATTTCCCTGTTGTAGTCAAGAATGGCCCCTCACTGAACCCTACCATTAACTATTAAACCTCTTAGTCTCCGTAACACATTATACTGGAATATCAATCTGATTTTAATACTGAGTCACATTTATGAGTTGTAATGTTCATTAGCCTTGGGAGATTATAAACGAGTTAAAGCCTTTCCTAGAACTTGATCTGTATGGTTGTGTTGTCAATCATGGTGAATACTGATGGCAGGGAGGCTAGAAAAAATAAAATGAAATGAGAAATTAGGCATGTTTGCCGGGTGTTCCAGTTATCTGTGTTGCATCGCTGGCAAGAGACAATACTTTGCTCAATACCATAATCCTTTAGGATGAAAGACAGTCTTATAGAACAGCAACTCAACTCAAGTCAAAGGGGGTAGAGAAAAGTCTATGCCCTGCAGAAAGCAAAAACCCCATCTAAGGTTGTGAGGCTGCATACTGCTTATGCAGGCTTTATAATAGTACTACTCTAGGGTAATTTTTAATTTTTGTTTTTAAAATAATGAGCTGTAAATACCAGCTTTGATTAGAAATAAAGCATCGTTTGTGATTTAGCATGTCTGTGTAACTGATTCTAAATTGCCTACTCTGCTGCAACAAGCATAGCTTGAAGCAGATGGACACATCAAGAGATGGCCATAGTTGATATTAGAGACCAGTAAAGGAAAATAGAGAATTATTGAGTTGCTTATGTCAAGTTATTAGTAGACTCAGCAATATTATTATTATCTCCTTTCTATTCAGAGTGCTTCTTAAGTTGCTTTAGTCATTAACATTTCATCAGATTTTAAGCAGCTGCCAAGAACTGCTCTTACAAAATGATGACAGATAGCTTCGCTAATAATGTCTACTGTGGGTAGCAGAGAGGATGTTTTATTCTAGAAACACCACAAATCTCTGCCTTCTAAGCATGAGTCTCCTTGGTAAGATATATGACCTCACTCATCTAACTGCATAGCCAGGGTAAAGATAACACAAATTTTCAAAAAGAATGATGAATTTGCTGTAAGTGGTGATGCAGTGTGTACTTGAGACCCCAAACTGGAATTCATCCCTTTGGTTTTTATTAGCATGTAATTAGCTGAAAAATAAGCACTTTGCAATCTTGATCTTAATGATATAAAGTTTAGCATACTTCACACACACACACACACACACACACACACACACACAGAGAGAGAAAGAGAGAGAGAGAATTGTTTTAAGATGAGGAGTTAGCTTTTCTGTATCGCTTGAATATTCCAGATAACTGCATTTTATCCACAGTTAATTTTTACAAAATATTTATTTACTTAGCTAATAAGCCACAGCAAATTAAATAAAATGTTTAGAGGGTAGCTATGAAAGTGAAGCTAAATTTAACAATACTGATACACAGTATGCTCAGATTATTCAAATTTTAAATATTCTGTTATGATTTAGAATTTAAGAAATAATAGTTGTAACATATGCACAAAGCTTAAATATACAACTTTAGTAAAATCATTTTGCCCTAATATTTGATTCATGATTTGATAAAAATATGGGCAGTTATAAAATGAAACTTCAGTCTTATCTCTAACCACTTATGTTTGAATTTTCCTAGCTGTAGGTAGAAGAGACCAAATGCATCTCAAAAATACTGAATTGACTTTCTATAACATATGAAATTACTTTTCAAGATAACAAGAGGGAGGCAGAGCAAGTGTTCATGGGAGTCTATTTTGTCAAACCAATGGTAAATGCGAAATAATTAATTTTGATTTTAATTTAATAATAATAGAGTCAGAGTATTAATGCCCACTACAGAGTAATGGGACCATAGGAATTTAAGGCAAAGTAATATTTCCAGTCATTAAGGTGAGATATGTCTATTTGTCCTCTATATTATGTTCAGTAATTCCTTTAAGGGTATAGGGAATAACTTGTTTAAATTTTGTGAGATCTTCAAGTGTAACTCTGCTTTAAGCCCCATTATCAATTAAGTCCATGAAATTTTGTCAATAGGGGCATTTCATCAGATGTTAAAGTTAATTCAGAAACTATGTTGTATAAGTAAAAAGCCACTCAGTGTCCTTTTATCTTTTTGTTTTATCTTTGTTATAAATTTCTTTTGGTGAATTTTGAATTTTCTATTGAGTTAAATTTCAGATATGTTTCCATTTTTATTTGTTTGTTTGTTTTATCTCCCTGTATTCAGGTATTTCGCTTGTTTGTTTGCCTATATTATCTTTTTTTGTGTGTGTTTGTTTTATTTCTTGATATATTTTAGGAAGTTCTTCTGTACTTTGCTCATTTTTATACACTTCTTCCTCCGGAGGGTCTCAAATAAGTATTGCCAAAGTATGTACCTACTTCATGGTTATTGCTGCTTTATTGCATTTAAGAACCATAGGCTTGAAGTAAGTTTACTGTGCCATGGATTTGCGATGGGTATTTTTCCTATGACTCTGAATGTCAAAATCTTTGTTGTGGGAGAGGTATAAGCAGCATCAGCAGCAAAAAGGCATTTTGTAGGATTCTAGTGAGCCATCTGCTTTTAACTTTGTGACTTCAACGTACCAAGTAGTTAATTACCAACTCCAGCAAGGTAATCAAACTGTTCTTGATACTAAAAATATATTTGAATATTTAAAAATTAATTCCTAGACTCTGAATAACACATTCTAATTTCATGTTTTAGTAAAAAAGTTAACATATAGAAAATCTCAATTCTATTCACATGAGCAAAAGAGTATAACAAACAAATGTTCTATGAATAATGTGAATTCAAACAAAATTGACTGAGGTTCAGAAATACCTAGTGGAGTTCTGATCTCCTCACAGAGAGATCAGTGATAAGGCAGCTAATAAGGACAAAGTACTATTTTTTAAAAGAGAAAAGAGGATGAACTCATTACAGTAAAGCCTAGGTCCAAGAAATTGCATGACACAGAGAAGCAGACGTCACTTCAGATGAGAGATATGTGAAAGCATCTTTTATGATAAGCTAAATTGTTGAGAAACCTACACAGGGCTTCACTAGGAGGGCAAGAATTATCCCTCAAGGCCAAGAAGGAATCCATAACATCTAGTACACTCATGCATCAATGTAGTTCTATGTTTTTGACCTGGATAGAATTCTGACTGAACTTCTTCCTCTTAATCTCAGTCAAGTTATTTTATTCTCCGTGTGTTTGTCTGTGTGTCTGTGTGTGTATGTGTGTGTGTATGTGTGTTTATCTTAAGTATGAAATATGAAGACTACAATATTATGGATTCATTGTGGGAATTAAATAAAATATTCTGTGTGAATTATTTTAAATTATGGCTCTTACATAGAAAACTCAGTAAATGGTAGACTACGGTAAGAATGTTACATTTAGGAAACAGCATTTAAACACATGCTCTTCATTAGATGGAGCTTAATGTGATTGTAGTATTAGTGTAATTTTCTTACTTTTATTTTAATGTAACAAGATTTCAATAAACTTCTTTCAAATTAAATATTCTTATTAAGTTTACCATTGACAGGAAAGCATCTTACTTATGCTGCATTCAAAGGAAGCTATTTTCCTGCTCTGATTACCTCTGTTACTATAAGGGTTTTAATTTTTCACTGCTTTGTGGTTCTTGTCTTTGGAATAGTCTAAATGTAATTTAGGTACTGCATCACACCAATATTTATAGAGTATATTGCATTTTATGATCGCATAATGAAATGCAAGCATATGTAATCTAATAAATTTAATTTAGAAGAAAAAGCACACAAGATCAAATACACACACTGCTTTATACACTCCCTAAGGAAATGTTCTTGCTTGTAAACTAGCAGCCTAGCATTGGTGGCAATCAACATATTATGGGACTATTGACAATCTTGTGAGTCGCAAATGGAAAAATAGCCAACCTGATAGGGCAGGAGGCAGTCAAATCCCTAAGCAGATGTGGGTGGATACCCAGTGAAACCCAGTCTTCAAGCCATGACAGTTTAAAGCCTGACAAGCAAGCTACTAGTCTCAAATAAATCCATGGACCAGACTGAGAACCTCTCTTCCTGTTTGGTGCATTTTCCTTTGATTGATCCCTTCCCTTCACTATTTTACATATACCTACTCTTATTTAATTAGTTTCTTACACTGTTGTACCCATCTTTGAATGATGGCTTTTTTTAACCTTTTTTTTTTTTTTTTTTTTTTTTTTTTTTCACCTCACAAAACAATTATCACTCATTCCTCCATTTAGAGCCAATAAAAGCCCTGGACCCAGTCACACTTTGGGGAGCTACCTGACTTTGGGTAGGGGGCTGTCCTCTTCAGGTCCCCTCTCTGCTAAAAATGTTCCATCACTCAATACAACTCTCTGCTCTGCTCAACCTCCAGTTGTCAGCATAACCTCATTTGTCTCAGTCAGGGAAAAAGGTTGTAACATTGTAGCCCTCCTCCTTCTGTGCTAAGGCCAGGCGGTTGCCCCACATGATGGGAAACAGCCTTGGGACCCAGCCCAGCTGAAAGAGTTGTTAACACACCTCCATTCACCAAGTGGATGGTGGGAATAACATGCACTCTGGGGCTCTAGGGTCACTGGTGTCTGAGTTTCTCCAGCACCACCCCATTCACCTTGTCCAGACACCAGCACCCAAGGTGGAAGCAGGTCAAAGGATAACCATTGCAGCCATGGACTGAGTGCAGATCCCAAGGTGAGCATGGGATCTGGGCCACAACACAAGCCAAATGCAGCCAGCCAGGCCAACTGGACGGAGTATCTCCTATGGGGAGCCTGGGGTCGAGCAAGACCCTGGGCGGGGGCACCACCAGCCACAGAAGTCTCCAACTGGCAAAGTAGCACCAAAATTATCCTGTGTCAAACCCAGGGTTGTGAATAATTAAGCTATCTTTAGATAATTAATGATGAAATAATATTACTAAGTAGTTTTGCTGAATTAAAATTAACATGATGGGCACACGCACAGCTCTTGACACATTTGAAATTCCATATAGCTTATATAATTTCATAGGGGGTTCAGAGTTCCACCACTGGCAGAAGAGGAAGGACGACAGAGTACGTTACAATAGGACCAGCCATCTTTCCTTTATGTAACAATTGGGTAGCCAGATCATTAGTTACTATCTGGCTATTCTCACATGAATCTGTTGGTTTTGGCAGACTTGACTGATCCTCAGGTAAAGAGTTAATTTAACCCTCAAACATAGGGTTAAATTAGCTCTTTCTGTACTAGTTAGTTCAGGGAGAAACACATGGAATCCTTGAGGATGGAAACTACTCTAGCCTTATAATGGATTACAGAAATATTTCACACACATTATCTTCTTTCCACTTTAAAACAATATTTTGGGCATAGAAAGCAAAACCTTCATTATTTCTACTTCAAAATTATGGAAACCAGATCTTAACAGATGAGGTTTCAGGCTTCAGTTTTCTAAGACAGCAAATAATGTAGTTGAAATATAAACCTCAGTTCTGAGCCTGTTCTAAATTCATTTTCTGTGTACTTCTTTGTCTTTACTATGGTTAACAAACACCATACATCTTTGCCATGGGACATGAGAGTGCATGTCACAAATGTCCTACTGCTATAACTGAAATGTCCATTATATTTACTGAAATTTCCATTATATTTACAGCTATTTCTCTGCCATCTGTCTTATTTATATGGCCATCACAGATAAGCAGGCTCCTAAGGAGACATCTCCTAATGCAAAGAAACTGTTAATAAATAACATTTCCATATCTGAATGTGATAGCTGTGTCTCATACAATTCTTGTTCTTTCAGATTGTAATAGATGACACTCTATTTTGTTAACCTGTGATTTCAGAAAAAAAGCATAATGCTGCAAAAGGTCAGCTACTTGTTTGCCTTGCAGATGAACTTCTAAGTTATTTCACCCATTATTGCTCTTAATAAACTATTTAATATTTTGATGCTAAAGATTAGTGGCAACTTTCAGTTCGTTCTTTCGCTGATGAGTGAGAATTATGTGTAGGTTTCTCCTCCTGAAAAATTTTTGCTGGAACTGAGACACACAGAAAAATCATAAGAACTACCTGTATGTGTTTCTCCTTTAGCTAACTACTAACAAAAACAAAAAGAAAAGAAAAACAAAGGTCCTTTGTGTCTTATTTCTAGAGCCGTAGAACAAGCTATGCAATTCTAAAACTGCCTCCTAGATTTTTAGTGAGGAATTGTGAGGATCTCTAGGCACAAGCAATCTTTAACCAGGAGAGCTAAGTGCATGCTTGCACATGTGACCAAAGGCACTCTATATCACAGATTTGCGGCAGCTCTGAAGACTCTTCTCACTACACAACAAAAGAAATATTTCTAGAATCTTGAATTTCATTAATGTCTTTCCTACCAAAGGCTCTGCTATTATTATGTGTTGTTTGAATATAAGGAAAGAACAAATAAGATGTATAGGGATGGTCACTAACAAATATAAATATGAATTTCAAGAATAGGTGGTTGATTTTCTCACTTCTCAAAGGAATAAAATTTTAATTGATTCTAATCTTATTGTGTCTTCATATTGGTTCTATGTGTTCCAGCATTATTTACCCCATTTTGCATTTCTATATAGTATTTCTTCTCTTATATTTTATTACTACTTTAAATCCACTAGTAGGATGTAGAGTTTAAAATGGTATAACTTTATATTAAAAAGTGTTAAAACTATATCTGATGCTACATATTTCTCAATTAATAAGTTAATATTTTAAATTAATAATTAATATTTTTCTTGTCCTTTAGGGAAGAATAGCAGAGTACAGGAATTATTTCAACAGAAAAAAATGAAATGAAACAATATTTGCCAAGCTCCATTATAACTACTTTACAAATATTGACTCATTCAAATCTTAAAACATCTCTGTGAGATAGTCATTATTATTTTCCCCATTGGACAAATGGGAAATGAAGGCACTCAGAAGTTGAAGAACTTGATTGCTCAAGTTTATGTAAACAGTAAGTAATTCAAGAACAAACTGCGGCAAGCCCGCTCAGGGTCATATTCTAAGCCATGTTATCATACCTTACATGTCAAATGAGATTTAGCAACCTCTGGACTGGGTGATTTTCTAAACATCTGAACAAGTCATTCTAATGAGATTATCACTGTCTTTCTGGTTTTATCCTATAGATTCAAATTAATGTGAATAAAAGTCTCAGTAAGTTTTGTTTAATAAACTGGCAAGCTGTTTCCAAAATTCATATGAGAATGCAAAGGAAACAGAGTAGTAGTCAAAATGATGGAGTAAAGGATAAAGTTGAGGGACTGCAATACCTGAATCAAAGTTTTATAAAAAGCCACTGTAACCAAAACCTTGTGGCATTTGTGAGGATAGACATGTAGAAGAATGGAATAAAATAGAGAACATAAACAGATGTACATGTACACTGTTAACTTATTTTCACCAAATATTTGAGGAAATTTAATGTCTAAAAGGTAATCTCTTCAACAAATGCTGTTAAAGCAGCTGAGTATCTGTAGGGAAAAAAAAATTACCCTCTTCCTTACCTCAAACCATAGCAGCAATTAATTTGAAATTAATAATAAACCTAAAGGAAGAATTACAAAACACTTCTGAAAACAGAAAATCCTTGTGGCTTTGGAGTAAGTAAAGGTTGCTTAACCTGCATAGAATAAGCACTCATATGAAAAAATAAAATTAATAAATTTGAATATATTGAAATTAAAACATTCTGTTCTTTGTAAGATATAGTCAAGATAAAGGCAAGCCATATACTAGAATAAAATTTTATTTCTAAATTATTTTATACATTGAAATTAGTTAAAATACCTATTATTGATATTATTTATAAATTATATATGACAAAGAACTTGTATCCTGCATATTAAGTATATGTAAAGAAGCAAAGATATACAAATAAGTAATGAGAACACAACATCAAAAATAGAAAAATATATCTGTACAAGCTGCATAACAAAACAAAATATAAAATATCCATGCACATCTAAATATTTCTTAACACTATTATTCATTAGAATAATGCAAATTTAAACTATTATATACCTACAAAAACAGCTAACATTAAAAAGAATGACAATATTTACATTGACAAGGATGTGGACTGACTAGAAGTCTCAAGCATTACTGGTGGAACTGTAAAATGATACAACTACTTTGGAAAATAGTTTGACACATTCTTTTTATTTAAAAATATACTTGCCATTCCACCCATGGAGTCTATTCTGTGGCTTTTTATTTTAAAAAACTGAAAGCATGTCTACACAAATACTTTTTCATTGATTTTTCTTGTAGCTCTAATAAAACACCAGAACTCAGCGCAGCCCAAATGTCCATCAACAGATAAATGGGTAAATAACTTATAGTATAGCAAAAGGATGATACTGCTCATTAACCTAAAAAACAATATACTGATGCATGCAAAAATATCATTGAATCTCTAAAACATTATACTGAGTGAAATAAATTAACACATAAGAGTAAGACTTCTGTAGTTCTATTTATATCAAAGTATATGACATATCAAACTAATTTATAGTGACAGAAAGCAAATTCAGTGGTTGCCAGGGGAAAGAGTCAGGAAGAATTTATTGCATATATGGTGATACAAATATTTTATGTCTTGATTATTATTGAGACTACACGGTGGATTACAATTGTCAAAACTAGTTGAACTTTATACTTAAAAATAGGTGCACTTATTGTATGCATATTAGCTCTCAATAAAGTTTATTAAAACTGTAAAATGGAATACTATGAAGCCATAAAAAAAGGGTGAGTGCATGTCCTTTGTAGGGACATGGATGCAACTGGAAACCATCATTCTCAGTAAACTGTCACAAGAACAGAAAAACAAACATTGCATGTTCTCACTCAAAGGTGGAATTGAACAATGAGATCACTTGGACACAGGAAGGGGAACATCACATACCAGGACGTGTTATGGGGTGAGGGAAGTCAGGAGGGATAGCATTAGGAGATACGTCTAATGTAAATGACGAGTTGATGGGTGCAGCACACCAACATGGCACATGTATACATAAGTAACAATACTGCACGTTGTGCACATGTACCCTAGAACATAAAGTATAATTTAAAAAAAATGTAAAATGAAGGACTGTGGAAGCAGTAACTGGAATAAAATAAAGGAGCAAAAAGAGAGGAGCTCTCAATTTAAATTATCAAGTGGCTACATGTTGACTTAAAACACATCATTTATTTCAGTGTATGTAATCACATGCAGATTCACCCAATTCCCATACAGTTGGCACTTGCAGTGGGATAGCATGCTAGAAAACTACTGGAAGGACAATCTAATACTTTTTGTTTTATGTAATTCCCAATTCTGAGAAAGAACATAAGCAATTGCATATCTCTCTTCTATATATCCGTTAAGTAAAATATTGTGAAACAAAAACTCTGATAATTGTTTGCCTGGAAACAGGTATTGAATATCTATTCTCCTAAAGAACACTAATACTCCAAGCATTGTTTAATTATTATGAGGATACTTTTTATTTTTCAATTTTTCATACTTTTTATGCATTTGGTTATATCTAAACTGGGATAATAATTTGTCTAAATAAGCAAACTTCAGTCAAATAAATTTTCCAAAGCTAGGGACGACATGTTTCTTCATGTAGAAGAAAATTGAAGAGACTCAGAATCACAGAAAGAGAAAATAGAAGGTTAACTGTAACTTCATTTAAATTATCATGTTCACTTTGTAAGTATGAAAAACAGCACTCTGAGAAAGAAACCAAAAAGAGTATGTTTGATAAAATTGATTATTTTCCTAATGACATATATTGTTACCAGACCTTATCTCAGAATTCCAATCTTCTTATTCTCAATTCAGTACTCTTTTTCTAATACCTAGATACAGATTACTAGGAAAATAGTTTGGGATTATCTAGTGTAACTAGCAATTCAAATGTCTGATTGTATTTTCTATAATATTTACATGAAAGCCTTAATTTTAAACTTATTTGCATGTATTCCTGTGGCATAATTAATTCACTGAATATTCCCATTCATATTGTCCTTATGCTGGTAATATGGTTAACAACTTAAGTCCTTCATATTTCCCACTGGAGTATACGTAGTCTGTGAAGGATCTATTCATCTGGAATTTTTATAATTATCAATGTGATTTGCTTATACTTAGTAGAATAAGTTGAATGTGGTATAAATTTATAAACTAATGTAAAAAGAATAAAGAAGATACTTGGTACCTTCTCAGATTATACATTATTATATTTGATTATTATAATCATTATTTTTTAAGAAACGAAGAAGATTAGACCCTGGAAGCTTAAAAGACTTTCTCAACATTACTTATTTAGGAAACAACCAGTTTATTCTAGTGGAGTGTTTGTGTGAACTACACCGAGGACTTTCCACTTTACCTAAGCTGTTGTCAATTCTCTTACATATGTTCAGTCAATATGAATAAAAGGAACTATCTGCCTTGTATTTGCCATTATTATTTGTTGCTCATTCTTGGAAAAAATGAAAGTATTCTTATCAGTGAATTGAAAAAAGCATAATTTATTAGTGGAATAGACATGGAGATTGTAAAGCCTCTCTACTAAGCACAGAGAATAAAGTCTTCTCCACTTTCCATTATTACATATATAATTTATGCTTGAGAGATTTTGAATGAACGATAAAATTTGTAAGAAAAATGTCTATGACATTTGTAATAAGTTGTGCTTGCATCAACTGCGGTGTCTGTTTCATCTCAGTGATAAGCTAAGAAATGAAAGTTTTCTCATAGCATCTTTAAGTATTTCATTTTGAAAGAGAGCAGGTGCTTATATATTTCATAAGGGTGGAGTTGAATTGTTTTTTGCTATATAGTAGGAAAGACTCAACTTATTGTGGTGAAATTGATAATTCTAATGTCTTATATGATAACTGTTTGTAATATTGTTATCTAACAATATATTAAAATTTGCTTCTCTACCAGTGTAATTGTATTTTATGGAGTTTAAAAAACACTTTAATGATCGTTGCACACGCATGTGTGTGTGTATACATATATATATATATATATATATATATATATTCTATTAATTATTAAATTATCTCTTGTTGCAAAACTCTGAGGAAACAGAATGCCTTAAAAATGGCTGATAAATTCAAGTTTATACTTGGCCATTTTAAGGTTGTCAAATGCTAACTCCTCTAGAAAGCCTGATATTTCTCAGCTAAAGGTATATTTTTATTCATTTATGTTCCTAGTTACTATCCATGTAACATTGCTGCAATGACAATTCTCTCATTTTTTTTTTTTTGTATTTCCCTGTATCAGTCCCCTTGAATAGCCCCTGATACATGGACTCTTACATACTACTACTTTTGCTTGCTTGGGCCAATAGGATAGTATGCAATATGAGATAAATAGTGACGTAGAAAGTGCTTTAACACTGGTGCTTGCTCTGATGCTACTCTGGAAATCTTGACAACATGTAAATAAACAATTGCAGCCTAGCCTATGTGATTAGAGACCAGGTGTAGTGATGTCAATTTACTGCAGCCCTCCTAGGCAAGACAATCATTAATCAGCAGCTCCACCAGCTCACCAGATATATGAATAAACACAGTTGAGATTAGGCAAGGACATCATAAGCCAGTAGCCCCACCAGCTTAGAAGATATATGAACAAACACAGTTGAGATTAGGTGAACCAGATCAAGAGCAAAATGAACAACTAGCTGGGCCTGAGCCAGGCTGTCAACCTGGAGAAATGTAAACTAAATAATAGTTGGCTTTTCAAGTCCTTACATTTTGGAATGGTTTCTTATGTAACCAATACTATCAAACATACTACCTGTCTTCACTAACTGCACACAATTTTTATTAGGCAAGTATTTTATCTTGTTCTTTTTATAGTTCTAGCACCTAGAAGAGTGCTTGATACACCATAGTGTTTGGAAAATATTGGGTGAATAAATAGTGAGGAAAATAATAAGAAAATATTATTCTAGCTTCTTAAGATTCTCATCTGTCACAATGGAATCAATATTTATGTGCTTCACATGCCTTTTTAAAAAAATTCGAGATGGAGTCTTGCTCTGGAATGCAGTGGTGTGATCCTGGCTCACTGCACCATCCCGCTCCTTGTTTCAAGCGATTCTCCTGCTTCAGCCTCCTGAGTTGCTGGGACTACAGGCGTGCACCACCACACCTGGATAATTTTTGTATTTTGGGTAGAGATGGGGTTTCACCATGTTGGCTAGGCTGGTCTCGAGCTCCTAACCTCAAGTAATACTTTCACCTTGGCCCCCCATAGTGCTGAGATTACAGGCCTAAGCCACCATGCCCCACCTTCATATGTCTTATTGTCCTTAAATTCTTTTTTCTCAATTACATTCAGAAATCTTACCAGAGAAAATTATATGGCTTTTCACAAGTGGGATAGCCTCTGTGTTTGCTCAGATTCCTCCTCTGTGGAGGATGCAGCGGGAGTGGAGAATGTATTACAGATGTGAGGTTCTCTCTTACATTGAATAAGAATAAAAATACCTTGATCCAAGTACTGTATTAAGGATTACATGAAGTATGGGTGGGTGCATAGTTTTTTTAGTGTAACATATTGTTAAATGTGTGTACAATCACTGTATAAATATAAAGTATTTTAATCATTGATACTCTCTGAGAGATATTTACATTTTTGAAATTTTCCTGCATCTGTAAAAATGTATACTGCCAGTATTAACCTTCTGATTTTCTTTTCAGCTGAGTTTAGTTTCACATGCTATGGACACTGTCAAAGATTACATGGAACTGCACACATGGAGGCCAAGGTGTGCAGATCACCTGATGTCGGGAGTTCAAGACCAGTTCAAGGACACTAGAAAAGTATATTCTGTTTCTCTGGCCCTGAGTTATTCATGTTTCTTTGCAATGATCTATAACAACACTATGTTCCTGGTTTTATGAGTATAATTTTTTTAGAAAATGGCAGCTCTCTTGTTTGAATATGGCTAGTTTTCTATTTTATTTTAATTTAAGATATATGAAGTTCATTTTATCATAACCTTGTATATTCTGTTAACACTTCATACGTTTTTATAAAGTGATACTTATAAAAGAGAGGCTTGAATCAATTCAAATTTGAAGGATAGGAAACAACTCCTTACAATGAAAGATTACAGGCTATAGTCACTGAAAGAATCCTCAACTCTTCCAAGAAACTGAGATTTGTTGCAGTTGAGGCCGAGTGGAGTAAGAATGTAGGGAGGACACCTTTAACTACCCCACAGGTTAGAAAAATGTAGATTACCTTTCCACCAGAGGCTCTTTTTAGTGTGCCTCAAGATACTGTCTTCCTGTGCAATGACCAAAGACATATACAAGAATGCCCGTAATATTATTAACAATAGTCAAATAATTTGAAACCGTAGAATTATTCATTAACATTAGAATAGAAAGGCAATCGCATATCTATTAAATAAGATATTATGTAACAATAGAATTATATAAACTATAACTGCATACAACAAAGTAGATCTATCCCACAAATTGATCTTGGGAAGAAAATGGCAGCAGTGTAAAAATGCATATTATATGGTTTCATTTCTATTAAATTAAGCAAGAAAGACAAAAATAACTTTGATGTTAAATATCAAGATAACCATTGCCTTTGAGGAAGAAACAATGAGGAGTGATTAGAAGGCAAAACTAGAAGGAACTACAGGAATGTGAGCAACTTTCCATTTCTCATTGCATTTTAAATTCAATGATTTTTAATTTCTGCAAATTATGTATTTTTTGTTAAATTTTCTAGTCATTTTTCTATTTCAATGTTTCCTGTTTTAAAAGTATGTATCTTATCCCTTTTATTTTTAATTTTTTAAAAATATTTTGAACTCATGCTGTGATTAAACAGACAAAAGTCATTGGCATCATAGAGTTCACGTGCTAGTCAGCAAATAAAAACAAAATCAAAATAAGGAATTGTATAGTGATAAACACAATAAAATACAGAACAGAGCTAGAGGGATTGTATGCCTCTTGGGAGGGTGTTTGTACATTTAATAAGATGACCCCAAAAGACTATACTGACATGTCTGGGCAAAGACCAGAATTGATCAAGGAAATGAACTTACAGATATCTGAGCAAGACTGTCCAGGCAGATGAAACATCAACAGCAAAGCTGAGAACCAACGTGGAGTGTGACCATTTGAGGACCAGAAAGAAGCCACTGTGGCTAAACGAGAATGACAAGAGGTAAAATGTTAGATGGCGAAGTCAGAGTCATAATGGGTGGCCAGTACAGGTAAGGTATTGAAGACTTTGGGTTTTTCTTCGGATGATGTGGAAAATCACTTGAGAGTTTTAAAAGGCTGATATGATCTATCCATCACTAAAAAACATCACTCTTGCTGCCCTGCTGAGAATTGATTCAAGGATGAAAAAGGCAAGGACGGAAGCATGAAGTCCTGAGGACTATTACAATAATCCAGAAGAGAGGGGATGCTGAGTTAGACCTGGAAGATGGAAGGTGGATAGATACCGATTATCAAATTCTGGGTTTATTTTGAAGGCCAAACTGGAAATATTTGCCAAAAAATTGGATTTGGGGTGTGAAAGTAAAAGAAGAGTCAGGGATAAATCTATTTACTAATACCTGTTCAACTGGATTTGCTGTCATTAATGAAATAAGAGCCATATCAAAAAGATATGGCTGGGCATGGTGACTCATGCCTGTAATCCCAGTACTTTGGGAGGCCAAGGTGTGCAGATCACCTGATGTCGGGAGTTCAAGACCAGCCTGACCAACACGGAGAAACCCTCTCTCTACTAAAAATACAAAAAGTTAGATGGGCACAGTGGCTCATGCCTTAATCCCCCCTACTTGGGAGGCTGAGGTAGGAGAATCGCTTGAACTAGGGAGGTGGAGGCTGCTGTGAGCCAAGATGGCGCCATTGCACTCCAGCGTGGGCAACAAGAGTGAAATTCCGTCTCAAAAAAAAAAAAAAAAAAAAAAAAAAGGAAGTCCAGGGGGAGATACATAGGAGTTTCAAGGTGCAACTGATACACTCAATTCAAGGGACGGGTAGATGTGAAGCAGCTCACATAAGGCTCTGAGTAATAGAGTCACTGAGCTCAGGGAAAATTAGGCAGATAAAGTACTTCAATAAAGAATAATTGATAATCCAGCTTATATGTTCCAAATACATCCATCCTAGTTAATGTTCTGTGCCAGGTATTGCTTACAAATATTAAGATAAAATAGTCACCACTTGTTTGAGAATCCAGGACAACAATGTCCTCAAGGGAGAGGCATATTTTCATAAGAGCAAGATAGTAAAAGGAATTTTCTGAGAAAACATTGAGATATAGAACATTTGATAGTAATAGACCACAAATTACTAAAAAAAAAAAAAAAGGTTAGGGCCCAGAAGAAAGATAAGATTTAGTGATGTGTATGAGAGTCATGGGTTTTTCTTGATGACTGACCCAGCAGGGATAAAGGGACGGCTGAAATGAAGCCTTCAGCTTCTTCTTCACTCCTGCCAATACTGATGCAAAAGCTGGACGTTGGTGGTGGGAGACATATCAAAAGTGTATGTTTTCTATTGCCTCATCTCCCCTGTTTATGCTCATGTAGAATTGTTTCCCATATTTGCATTGCTTCCTTTACCTCGGAATTTCTAATACCTTTGTTGCTTTTTCTTTTGATCATCCTCTTCAACCTTGCTCAAATGTCTCTTCCTCTGGAAAAACTCCTCTCAATCCATCAGACTTGCTGCATCAGAGCTATTTTTTCTCTTTCCCAAGAGACTGTTATGTACTGGATATACTTTAAAAAAATGTATGCTTCATATTTACATTACCAATAGTGGGTATATAATAGTTTACTTTTTGAATGAAAGACAAATAATTTGTAGTAGTCTAAATTTAAAAGAACATACTCAAATTTTTAATGAGACCATTGCAAATGCATAGGAGTGAATGCCTCTGATTATGTATCTTTGCTATTAACAAGCTTAAATATTGGTACATAAAGGCTTTCTAAATAAGAATCAAGTATTTAAAAATATGTAAAAAAAAGTTTAAAATATCACAATGAAATGAGCGTTGCACAAGATATTAGTTTATATATAGATTTTACACTCCTTTTAGAATAAAAAGTAGAATAAATAATGGCTAATCTTAAAGCTTTAGGCAAGGTTAGCAGGGAAATCAGAAAAGATACAAAAAAAAAAAATTCTTACGTGTTTTCTATCATCAATGGCAAGAAAGAGAGACAGGAGTTGGGAGAAGGAGAGAATCACCTTCAAACTGAAAAATCAAATCATTAAATAAAGGAAATGTGAGCCCAAGACAAATACAGACACTTAAAAAACCACTGACTCTAATAAAATAAGGCCAAAACACGGCCAGGCGCAGTGGCTTATGTGTGTAATCCAGGACTTTGGGAGGCCGAGGTGGGTGGATCATGAAGTCAGGAGTTCAAGACCAACCTAGCCAACATGGTGAAGCCCCATCTCTATTAAAAATATAAAAACTAGCTCGATGTGGTAGCGTGTGCCTATAGTCCCAGTAGGGAGACTGAGGCAGGAGAATCACTTGAATCCGGGAGGCAGAGGTTGCAGTGAGTCAAGATTGTGTGCTACTGCCCTCCAGCTCAGGCAACAAAGACTCTGTCTTAAAACAACAACAACAACAACAACAACAACAACAACAACAATAATAATAATAATAATAATACAAAATAAAATAAGGCCAAAACACTTAGTCTAGACATTTGGTGTTCAAGGATATTAACATACTCTCCTTAAACATTTATATGTATATAGTGATTTACTATTATCCATATCCTGTATGTATTTCAAATACTATGCCATAGACCATACCGTTGTCCATATAATTGCCTGAGAAATGTATTCCTATTTCCATTCTACAGATGAAAACAGCAACTGTACCTGACTTATCTAAAGACCTGGATGAGTTAAGAAGTGGACTCAGGACTTAAAGACAGGTATTTTGAATTCAGACTTCTTTCTCCAGCAAAAGAGAACCTGCAAGTGTATGTTAAGAAACACTTTGGAGAAATAATAGCTCTTCGAGAAATAATAAAAAATGGGAGGGACACAAGTATACTTGAGTCAGTTTCCATACTAATGTTCAAAAAGACTAAATGGTATGTAATGAAATTAAGCAACTGAAACTGGGAAGTTTGATGTTAAATCCTTCTAAAACTCAAAAAGCACAGGTAAATACTTGCTTGGAGGTCATTAGAAAAGAATGTTCAAGCAAAATTTCCTAATGCTGGTGTAATATAAGTATAATATAACATAAACTCAATATTGTCTTTCATTTTTGTAATTTTATATACATTTTTTTTCTGCATGAGGCAGCGATATCACAGATTACATGACTGTTGGAAAACATTTAATCATTTTACTCAAAAAAACTTTGTGGCTAATACGAAACAGGTTAAACTTTCATTCCTAGGGTGTACTGAGTAATGAAACAAACACAATCTGTAGAAAGCACTCATAGAATATGCCTGAAGTGTCTATTTCTGCACCTATTTCTTAAGCCTGGAACACATCAGAGCATAACTTACCTCCTTAATAAGATCCTGACATTTTTCTGAAGAGCAGAAACTGATTTTCATATGAATTTGATAGTTAGGATTGATTGATCTTCTACAATTAACAGTATTTGGGCAAACTCAAGTGACTGGAATAATCAACCTAAATTATATCAAAGCTGAGTTGGACATAGCTGCATTTCTAGGCACACTATTATTCTTCCCCCATGTTATAATTAAATAATTAAAATGATTCCCTTTTTCTTCAAAATGATAAATGACAAAAATAAGGGGAAAGAAAGGAAAAACAGCAGAAATCAACCTTCCATTTTTCAGCGTGACAGACTCTTGGCACAGGCACAGCTGTTGCTTCTGGCAAAGCCTATTACAAATGCAAGTAAACTCATTTTTCCCTACAAATAATATTTTCACTAATTTCACAGTGTTTCAGAAATAAATCACATTGCAGTAGATCCTTTGGAGCTTCAAAGAAATAAAACTGGCTTTCTTAAACATCAAGTTAAATTATTGACCACAGCAAGGTATGTTGAGCATTAGTTTTTATTTCATTATAAATTATTGTTTTTCCTTATTTCCTTATAAAAGTGATTTTATTATTACACTTGTCATAATCATTTATAATTATCATCTCATTTCTTATAGTTTTTATCAGAGTAAGAAAATTGGGTAAGGCAGCAAAACTGACCATTTTAAATTCAATAAAGATGCCACATCTGTTCACGTATCTCTCTATAAAATTCAAAATATTAATATGTCAGAGGAAAGAAAATGGGTTCTGAAAGCAGAGAGGTGTTTTAGTCAGCATTCTCCAGAGAAACAGAATCAATAGGATGGATGGATGGATGGATGGATGGATGGATGGATGGATGGATGGATGGATATATACATACATACATACATATTTATCATGACAAACTGGCTCACATAATTCTGAATGCAGTGAAGTCTCATGACCTGCTGTCTCCAAACTGACAGCACAGGAAAGCTGGAGGTATAGCTGCAGTACAAACCAGAAGGTCTGAGAACCAAGATCCTGATCATACATACATCCCCATCCAAGTCTGAAGGTCCTAAAGCAACAGCACCAACGTCTGAAAACAAGACAAGATGGACATCCTAGTTCAAGCAGAAAGCAATTTTGCACTAATCAAGCCCTCAAATGATTGTATTATGCCTACCACCATTGGTGAGGGTAATCTTCTGTATTCAATCTATCAATTCAACTATTATTCTCTTCCAAAAACACCCTCACAAACACACCTGGAATAATGTTTTACCAATTATCCAAGCATACTAAGCTCGTTCATGTTGACATATAAACTTCATCATCTCGAGGTCAAGTACAAATTCTTGTTCCACTATTTGTGTGACTTTTGGCAAGTTACATAATCTGTTTTAATTCTCTTACATTTTAAGAGGAAGAAAAGAGAAGGAAGGACAGAACAAAAAATACAAATATCGATATATTTGTGTTATGCCACTTGGATATTGAAATAGTTCTCATCTATTTGTTTAGTTTTTATTTTTGTTTTTTACTGTGAAGTAGTATATAAAATCATTTCTTGAGAAAGATTTATTGGAAGTTTGATGATACTTTAGGATGATACTTCAGGATGATTTAACACTTGTGAAAAGTGAAAAATAAAAATATTCAGGCAAATATACTTGTTCACTGGCATCAATGGTCCTGTTAAGATTGCTAAGAATCTGTAGTTGTAAATATGCTCAATTAAGTATATAGATGTTAAATCATAATATATGTTAAATATTTTCATAGTATTTATATTGTATCATAAATACTCAGCAGGCCAATTGTGGACAAGACGATGTAGGTAGTTGGATTATCCAGGATTAGGGTTTTGTTATGTAATGTGGTGAAAGGATAAAAGGGCAAGTGAGTTTGAAATTTTGACAAGAGAGTGAGTGACAACATCATGGTGAGTGTATCAGAAAAACTGTGGGTATAGTAAAATAAATCGATAAAATACTGATTCACATAACTTTCATGTAATTTGGAATGGGTATAAGTTCAGCAAGAAACTCAGAAAAAAAGTAGAAATGTAAGGTCAAAGGGCAAAAAAAAAAAAAAAAATTGTGGTGGGGAAGTATATCAATGAGGCTCATGAATTCAGTGACAGGCTAAAAAGAAACTGCATCATAAATCGTAGATAGCAATTGGTCACAAGTCATGCAAGTGTTCAAATATGGGTGAACTCTAGCAATAAGCATCACTTTTAAGATGCATTACTGTAAGTTTTTAGAAAACAGACTTGAGTACTGTGTGTCCTTATTGAGTACAGGTTTTGAGGTCAAAAAGAACTAAGTTGATGTATATCTCTGAAACTTTCTTGCTTTGAAAACTCCAGGAAATTGCATGTTTTCTCTTAACCTCAGTGTCCTCATGTCCAAAGTGAAGGTAGCAATGGGGGAAGATATAGGCAGATTAGGTTACATCCCCTAGGTCACATATCACATAAGTGGGTAAAGACTATGAACTTAGATTTTCTAAATTCAAATTAATTGTGCTTTTCATTATATCACAATAACCTATGGTTAAATATCCTGAAAAAGCAATAAAGAATTCACAATTCATTTACTGGGTTTGGGGAATTCAGACAAGATTTATGTTAGTGCTTATCTCTACCAGCTGTCTTTAAATCACAAGGCTAAACACAGGCAACAGTTTGCTTGGATTTTCCATTTTGGTTACTTAAAACATATTGCAAGAAGTTTCTGCACCTAGGTTTAAAGCACAGTTTAGTTGGTGGCAAAGACTAACTGTTCTCTGCAAAAAAATCTAAACAAGCACTAGACATTTCTTCAGTTTTCAATCAACTGTGCTACATGTTTAAAATATAGCTAAAGCAACAGCAAAACTAGAAAGATGGCAGAATGCAAAGGAGCATATAGGCAGGGCCACTTTGCAGCCAGAAAAGGAAGCAGATGGAGAATCATATAAGTAGGAAAAATTAGAGTCAGGCGGAGAAGGCAGCAGAGCCGACATGGTGAGAGCAACACCAATGAAGAACACAGGCAGATTGCTAAGCTTCACTGCTGCTGCAGCAACAAGACATCAGACACAAGTCATGTAGGAAGAATTTCTATCTGGACATTTTAAACCACACAGATAGAGAAAGACTAAGAATATACTAATTGAAGAGTCACTGCACAACACCTGTTTTACATCTTCGAAACTAAAGTTTTTCCCTTCCTGGTACTCAATGAATAAAGCTCAAATGCCTCACTCTAGCTCCTTGTTAAGTATCTAAAATAAATTTAGATGTTGGCAAAATGACATAACCCCGAAGATCTGCACCATCCCTGTTTATCCCAATATACCTTATACATACTTTCTGAATTGTTGTAGGAATTTTTTCACCATGCTCTAAAAATATACACATCAACCAATTAAATTTTCCTTAAGATTAGTTAACAAAAGTTAAAGATAAAAACATCAATAGATATTTGCAGGTGTGTTAACTGAATTGTCATGTAAATAACTTTTTCAGTTGGTGAAATGAAAGCTTAGAAGATTATATTTAATCTTCTACAATATTTAATCTTGTATTAAGACAAGATTAAATATAATCTTCTAAGCTTTCATTTCACCAACTGGAAAAATATCCAGTAAAATGAAAGTAACCCAAATCACACTGATTTGAAGGACTAAAGACATCATGATTATAATCATCTTCATCATCATCATCTAAAGCAAATTCCAAATGCAAGTACAGATTCTGTCTCTGCCTCACACACTGTAGAGCACATTGTTATATGTCTAATTTCCTTGTCAAAAATATAGATAGAAATTGATTCTCTCTCTAGACAGAATATGACACCAAAAAATGCCTTCTAAGATTTCCAACTAAATTGGGTAATATGTGGGATGATTTCTTCTCTGACTCCATTGAATATAGAACTGAAGTTTCTGCTTATCTAGTGAACACTAAAAGCCAGAGCAAAGTATCCCCTCGTGGCTTGTTATATTGTTCTACAGAGTCTATTCTACTACGGTGACATAAATGTTCATTTCTAGTAATATTGATTTTTCTAGCTCATTTTGCTAATTACAGAGACAGTTAACTATGACAAAGCACAATTTTGCATTTGTCAACTGATAAGCAACCAAATTTGAACTTTGTTCAGGCCAAGAGAATATTATATATTGATTTTTTTTTTTTTTTTTTTTTTTTTGCTAAACACTATAATACTTCCTTCTCTAAAGCCCAAATCACTATAAAACACCAATTTATCACTATAAAACACCAATTTAATACTTCTTTAAATCTTGCCATTTTGGTTGTTTACAACTAACAGCAATTGTTTTGCCTAATTTACACAGAAAGTGAGATAATCAACTTTAAAGTCTGAATTTTTGGTTATATGCATGTACAAACATATATACACTTAAAACCATCTCTATCTACTTTTTTACAACTTGTCACAATGAAAGAGTCAGCCTTGTTCTAACAATTTTTAAACCTAATTTAATATTTTTTATATAATTTATGCTGTCTCTTATGTATCTTAAAATTTATCTTTTGTTCACATATATTTCAGTTTATAAATATGACCAAAGCATCCTTATCTCAAATCAATATCCACCTTCAAAACTCACCTTGACTTAGAGTAAAATAAATAACCTCCAGTTGAGAGAAGAGAATGTTACTACAATAGTAATTGACAACCAAGAAATAATCCCTAGTAAAAGTTTTGCATTTATATTTAAAATATAAAGAACATTTGCAATAATTGAAATCAAAAGCATAGGAAAAATGACTATTTAGAAAAATACATATTTTCATGTATGTATGAGTTTAACCATTTTTATGTATGTATGAGTTTTACATATGAGTTTAACTTCATAAAAAATACCAGGTGGATTCAGTTACATGGTTGGAGGAAAATGTGTACGTGAGTATATAGCAATAGTCTTTGGGGAATCTTAAAAATAATAACAAAAATGTTTCCATGTAAAAATAAGTTATATATTTTACAGCACAAATTTTACTGAAAAACAAAGTATATTAAAAGTTAAAGTATGAAGTAAAAACAATCAAACAAAAATATGTAGTTAGTACATTTTCTATGACGACTCATTTGTCAACTGAAAGGATGTGTTTGTGTTTATTTACAAATTAGTGACATAATATTTTCAATGTAATGCTGAAATTTTGATGATTAATCTTGAAATGAGTAAAGGTTTGCCACAAGGTGAATTGTCCAACTTATCATGACTTTACTCTGTATGCTACATAGCATTAATATTTAATAAAAGGAAAAATTCAAGAAAAAAGAAAAAGGAAAAATTCAAGGAAAAAGAATCACCCTGGAAAATTTCCATGTTCAAAGTAGCTTATTATTTTTTACATTTCTAATAGTGATATAAAACTGTACTATATTAACTCATGCTTATACAGAGTGAGGCTAATGAGAGAACTGTTACGTAGACTATGCAAATAAAGCTATACACAAATACTAGTCATAAAAGATATTTCATATATATGTGGTTTGCAAAAATTTGGATTAATTATATAGTTAAATTTTTGTTTTATATAAACTTTAAAAAAATTGTAGGACACTGAAAGACTATCATGTATCATTTTAATTTGGATTTGTTTTTTATTGAATGAAATGTTTGAATTTTTCTGAGCCTTATTAAATAATCTATGATTCATTAGTCAATAAATAACTTAAAATCTAAAATCTTCCTGAAACAACTGGAAATGTGGTCTTTTAGATGACAACTGTGCATAAATAAAAGTAATTTTTTGAGAGTTGGTATTTGTACTGATAATAATCTGTTTTACAAATTAGAATAGCAACAAGAAAATACCTACTATGTCAATTTATAGGCCTGTGTCTATACTCCCCCTTGATATGCTCTCTTTGACAGAAAATACTGTTAAAAAAAATGTGCTGCAGATTGAGTATTCCTGCTCCAAAATCTTAAACTTTTTGAGTGTTAACATGATGTCACAAGTGGAAAATTCTACACATGATGTCTTTGTTTTCTGATGGCTCGGTGTACAAAACTTTGTTTCATGCACAAAATTATTAAAAATCTTATAATAAAGTTACTTCAGGCTATTTGTATAAGATGAATATAAAGCATAAATGAATTTTGTGTTAGAATCACATCCCATCCCCAAGATATTTCATCATGTGTATGCAAATATTCTACCCCCTCCAAAAAAAATCTGAAATCTGAAACACTTTTAGTCCTAAACATTTTGGATAAGGGATACTTACTTAACTCATCTTTCATATATAAGTTACCAATTCATAAGCATAAGATGGCAAGAAAATAGAAAAAAAAAATCCATAACTTTGTGGTGTTTAAATTCTGTGAAACAGTCCCAGATATGAGACAGGTAAAATATGCAATACATTAAGTTACATGAGGATCAGGACAAGTATTTTGGAAAAGATTGTGAGATATATTGGATACATTTATGTCTATGTTTGGAAGTGATTGTTGTGAAGGACAGAGATGAAGACATTTAATTTGAAACTAAGAAGCATGTTTAATTTGATGTGACCAAATATCAACAAGGTGATCTAAAATTTCTGTTGCTACTTTGTGTTATCTTTGCCACCAGACAGTTTACTTGCCAGTTGCATTTTTTTTTTTTACTTTATATATATATATATATATATATATGTGTGTGTGTGTGTGTGTGTGTTTATTACATTTTCAGTGTGTTTTTTTTACTTTATATACATATATATATATGTGTGTGTGTGTGTGTGTGTGTTTATTATATTTTCAGTGTTTCTTATCCATCTTGTCCCTTACTTTAATAAGGCGGATATACTTGGAGTCAATTTATATTAATTATTGATTTACATATGAATTCCACTATTATCTACTGGTAACTACACTCTGTCAAGTACTATTTTAGGTCTTAGATAAGTAATAGTAAATGAAATATAAAACACCCTTTCTGTTTTGGAACTCACAATTTAGGTGAAGCTGTATGAAGACAAGTAGAGTCATCTTCCAATAGACCTTTAAAAAGTACAGGAACTGACACTATTTAATGATGATAAAGTGGGCTCTCAGCTCTGAAATAATATTTATTAAAATGTGTTATTACTCTTAGTTTACTATTTTAGCTAAAAATACTCACAAGATTTTAACCATTATAATTTGAGGAGAAATGCTGACTATATTTCACAAGTTATAAGTAAGATATCCTCATTTTAAACGTAACTCTAATGATTTTAGGTTACTTTTTCGCATTTAAAATTTTTCTTATAGCCCCAAGATTTTATAAGCACCTATTTTATATGCCTTGCAACATGCTAGGTCATTGTTTTGCTGTGCTTTGGGTAGGAATTATAATTAGTAGCATAGGCTCCATAGTCGAGTTCCTGAGTATGACTGAGTAAGAATCCAGGCTTTGCAGTTGATCAGTTGTGTGAACAGAGACGACTTGTTAAAGTTCTATTGACTACACTTTTCCCATCTACAAAATACAGATACAATTAGTTAAATTTAAAATAAAAAAAGAAGTTTTGGAGAATTAAGTGACATAACACAGGTGATACAATTACAATTTGCCTGGTACTTGTCAAATCTTAAATGATTATTGGCAGCTCTTATCACTAGAAGATATAAAATTATTAAACTATTTTAATGGTTTTATAATATAATTAAGAAAATAATATGAATGACATGAAGCAATCAGCAAATGATAAGTAATTGCTAGAATACATTAAAGAGAAAAATTATATTGTTAATATAGTACTGGATTGACAGAACTGTGATTAATATTTGCACTTTTTTAGGTGTGGTTATTTTAGGTAAGGCTTAAGCATATACATTAATTTGCTAGGGCTGCCATAATAAACTATCACAGACTGGGTGGCTTAAATAACAAAAATTTATTTTCTCTACTTCTGGAGGCTAGGAAGTCTAAGATCAAGGTATTGGCAGGTTTGGTTTCTTGAAGTCTCTCTCCTTAGTCGAAAATAGCCACCTTATTGATGTGTTCATAGATGGAAAAAGGAAAACTCATTTTCCTCTACTCTCAACATTTCTCACACCGTATATGTGGGTTTTCTACACATAGCAATTAGCCAACTCTTTGTAGACATCAATTGGGTGTCTTATAATTTAATTCAATTTTGACAGTAAATACTTGGAGTTAGTGCAGACCCTCAGGTTACAGGCTTAGCCTGAAAAGATTGCCCCCACTTCAGATACCAGTCATAAGTAGTAAGTCCTCACGTAATCTGCACTTCTGTCTGATATGGATACACATTAGGGATTTCACAACTCCCTTCTTGTTTGGTAATTTGCCTTAATAGTTCACAGAATTCAAGGAAATGCTTTATTTAGCCTAATCATATTCTTTTATTTATTTATATTTTAATTTAATTTAATTTAATTTAACTTTTTTGAGATGGAATGTTGCTCTGTACTCCAGGCTGGAGTACAGTGACGCCATCTCGGCTCACTGCAACCTCTGCCTTCCGGGTTCAAGGGATCCTGCCTCAGCCTCCCAAGTAGCTTGGAATACAGGCGTGCGCCACCACACCTGGCTAATTTTTTTGTTTTTAGCGGAGACAGGATTTTACCATGTTGGCCAGGCTTATCTTGAACGCCTGACCTCAAGTGATCTGCCCCACCTCGTCCTCCCAAAGTGTTGCGATTACAGGCGTGAGCCACTCTTCCCAGCCCATAATCAGGTTAGTATAAAAGATATAACTGAACAGCCAGTTGCTGTGTATGTATTCACCAATACAGAAGCCCTCAAAATGTTATTTGAAGTTTTTTATGATCCTTTATGTAGAAAGAATTAATACAAGTATTTTTTATTGATTATTGGACTCCATTTTCAATCCGTATCCCTTATCTGGAGGCGAAGGAGTAAGACTAAAAGTTCCAACCCTCTAATTATATGATTGATTGCTCTGGCAACCAACCTCCATCCAGAAGGTATCTAGGGGATCCCCACTGTTCAACTCATTAACATACAAAAAGACACTTATGACCTCAGAGATTCCAAGGGTGTTAGAAGTTCTTGTGTCAGAGACTGGAGACTAAGATCAAATATTATAACACAAGATGCTCCTATCACCATTATTATTTAGGAAGTTACAAGTATTTTAGAATCTCTGTGCCTTAAAGTTGGTGAAGAAACCAAACATATATTTCTTATTATGTCACATATGGTCATCCCTAAGTCTGTACCATTGTGTTTTAATCTCCTCCTTCTTAGAAACACACCAGCCATATTTAGGACTCACACATAGGACTTCATTTGCCTAATTGCCTCATTAAAGACTCTGTCTTTAAATTTCTGTCATTCTGAGGCACTGGGGATTAGAATTTACACATATGAAATTGGCAGGAGGACAGTTTGGTGTCTCAATTTTATCATCTCTAAAATGCAGATGATATTATACAAGCTGCAAATGTAATTGCAAAGATTTATTATAAAAAGGTATGTAATGCTTTTAACACACTGACTATGATTTAGTGCTCAGATGCAACTGTGTCAGTCAGTATCACAAAAAGAAACAGAAGACACATTCAAATGTAAATCAAGGAGGGTTTATTTAAAAAGGGATAACTGCAAATATGTGAGTGAAATGGAATCCAGATTTCTAAGGGAAACCACAAGAAATGGTGTGTCTAATTCCTCCAATATTGTTAATATCCCAAGCCATTAAGGCATAAGAGAAGTAGAGGTTATTAAAACCTAGAAGTTGTCAATGTCTTGCAAGGAAGCTAACAATAAGAAAGGTAACTTTTCATGTCAGAAAACAGCCAGTTCAAAGCAACTTTGAGAGAGGAAGTAAAGGAATAATTACCTTCATGTCAAGTTTTGTATTCCTTTAGATTTCTTTACAGGTTCTATATTAGTAGAACACAAATGTAACCCAGACATTTATGATCTGTTTTACACATGTCAGTGTCCCAGGGGAAGATAGTAGAATGGAGAAGAATAGTGTTTCTGAAGTGTCAATTGGACATTAGGTAGTAAAAAAGTTAAGTAAAAATTTGAGAGAAAATCATCTTTAGTATGATTTTTGTAAAGGAAACAGAATTTTTGCAGGTACCAGTATGATTTACCCTTAGTTACTCAGTTCTTAAAAGAAGGATGATAAGTTTGATCCTTGAAATTATGAACACAAAAATAGTAAATAAGAGGGCACCAATATTAATTATATGAAGACTGGTGCTATTGAATAAGCCTAAATTTTAAAAATAAAATAAAAATCTGTGGAAATCATACTCCATAATGATCAAAGACTAGGACAATTTTTTTTTTTTTTTAGCATAGTAAAAGGCCTCAAGTTCAAAATTGCATGCTGTTAAAATTTATCAGGAAAACCTAGTAATACAGATTAATTCCAATTCTAAAATGACAAATGCACACAAATAGCCTTCAAAGTTAATAACCATTTTAAATGTGGAAAAAAACACAACACATTCAAACTTACCATATTATAATTATTCAGATCTTAGTATTTATTGTTATCACTAGTCTACTTATAACTTCAAGTTAATCTTCTTATAAAATTGTGTCTTGGATAGGGAACATCACACACCGGGGCCTGTTGTGGGGGAGGGGGAGGGGGGTGGGATAGCAATAGGAGATATACCTAATGTAAATGATGAGTTAATAGGTGCAGCACACCAACATGGCACATGTATACATATGTAACAAACCGGCACGTTGTGCACATGTACCCTAGAACTTAAAGTATAATTTAAAAAAAATATGTTTATTGCGGCACTATTCACAATAGAAAGACTTGGAACCAACCCAAATGTTCAACAATGATAGACTGGATTAAGAACATGTAGCACATATACACCACGAAATACTATGCAGCCATAAAAAAATGATGAGTTCATGTCCTTTGTAGGGACATGGATGAAGCTGGAAAACATCATTCTCAGCAAACCATCGCAAGGACAAAAAAAACAAAACAAAACAAAACACCACATGTTCTCACTCATAGGTGGGAATTGAACAATGAGAACACTTGGACACAGGAAGGGGAACATCACACACTGCGGCCTGTTGTGGGGTGGGAGTTAGGGGGAGAGATAGCATTAGGAGATATACCTAATGTAAATGATGAGTTAATGGGTGCAGCACACCAACATGGCACATGTATACATATGAAACAAACCTGCACGTTGTGCTCATGTACCCTAGAACTTAAAGTATAATTTTAAAAAATAAATAAAATAAATAAATAAATAAATAAATAAATAAATAGAATATACAACTCACTGAGGGTTTTTTACTTTTACTTTTATAGTATATTTATGTAGTTTGGAGCCATCACCACTATTTAATTTTAGGACATTTTCATGATTACAAAAATAATCCCTGTACTCATTATCTGTCAATCTCCACCTCTTCCTTTTTCTAGTTCCTGGCTAGCACTAATCTACTTTCTGTTTCTATGAATTTGCCTATTCTGGACATTTCATATAAATTAAATTATATAATATGTTGCCTTCTGTGACTACCTACCCTCATTAAGCATAATGTTTTCAAAATAATATTAAATTTTTAATATTATTCACTAATGAGTAATATTTAATTGTATTAATCTTTGAAAACTACATTTGTTTATCCACTTTTTAGTTGATGGTCATTTAGGTTGTTTCCAATATGGGACAAGTATGTTGCTATAGAATATATGTACATGGTGTAAACATATGTTTTCATTTCTCTTGAGTATATATCTATGAATAGAATTGCTGAATCATGTGGTCACTCCATATTTAACTTTTAAAGGAATGACCAAACTGTTTCCCAAAGAGTCTGTATCATTTTGCAGTACCATGACCAATCATGGGGTTTTCATTTTCTCCATAAAACTTACTATTTTCTGTTTTGTTTCAGTGTGAGTCATCTTTTGGATATCACATGGCATTGCTTTTTTGGTTTTGATTTGTAGTCTCCCAATGATTAAACATAATTGAGCACATTTCTCATGTGCTTGTCAATTACTTTTGTATCTTTTTTGGATAAATAACTACTTAAATTGCTTGCCATTTTTTTTTACTTTTCTTTTTTCTTCAGTTATTTCATTGCAATTGCTTTTTATATATTGTGGACACAAGTCTCTTACCAGAACATATTTAATTTGCAAATATATTCTAATATGTGGGCTGTCTGTTCACTCTCTTCATGATATTTTTCAAAGCTTTTTTTATTTTGATGAGGTCCAATTTATTTACTTATTTATTTATTGTATGTTTGTTTGTATAGTGGGTGTCACATGTAAAAGGAAAAAAAAATGTCTAATTCAATATCACAAAAACTTACTTCTAAGTTCTATTCTGAGAGATTTCTAACTTTGGGCCTTAAATTTAGATATGATCATTTTTTAATTTCTTTTTGAATGTAAAATAAGGGAGAGTATCACTTCTAGGGCACTTTTTTTTTTTTTTTTTTTTCACCATATACAAAAGTCAATTCAAAATGTATTGAAAACTTAAATCTAAGACCACAAATTATAGAATTCCTACAAGAAAACATTGGAGATGCTCTCCAAGATGATGGAGCGGGCAAAGATTTCTTGAGTAATACCCCAAAGCACAGGCAACCTAAGCAAAAATGGGCAAGTGGGACCACATCATGTTAAAAGCTTCTGCACGTCAAATGAAACAATTAACAAAATGAAAATACAAGCCATAGAATGAGAGAAAATATTTGCAAACTACCAATCTGTGAAAAGATTAATAACCAGAACATATAGCTCCAACTACTCAATACGAAAAATCTAATTATGCAATGTAAAAATGGGCAAAATATTTGGATAGATATTTCTCAACAAAAGACATACAAATGGCAAACAGGTATATGAAAAGGTGCTCAACATCATTGATAATCTGATAAATGAAAATCAAAACTACAATGACATATTATCTCACCCCAGTTAAGATGGCTTTTATCTAAACAGCAGGCAATAAGAATGCTGGCGCGGATTAAGAAAAAAGGAAACACTGTTAGTGGGAATTTAAATTAATGCAGCCACTATGAAGAACAGTATGGACATTCCTCAGAAAACTAAACATAGAATTACTGTATTATCCAACATTTTCACTGCTACATATATACCCAGAAGAAAGGAAATTCATATATCAAAGAGTATCAGCACTCCTATGTTTATTGGAGTGCTATTCATGTTAGCCAAAATTTGGAAGCAACATAAGTGTTCATCAACAGACAAATCAATAAGGAAAATGTGATACATATACCTAATGGAACACTATTCAGTCACGAAAATATATAGATCCTGTCATTTGCCACATGAATGGAACTAGAGGACATTATGTTAAGGGAAACAAGCTAGATTCAGAAAGACAAATTTTGCATGTTCTCACTCATTTGTGGGAGCTAAAATTTAAAACAATTGAACTCGTGGAGATAGAAAGTAGAATGACGGTTACCAGAGGCTGGGAAAGATAGTGGGGGGACAGGGGAAGTGGAGATCGTTAATGGTTACAAAAACATAGTTAGATAGAATAAATAAGATATAGTATTTGCTAGCACAATAGGGTGACTACAGTAAAAAATTTATAGTATATTTACAAATAATTAAAAGAGATTTTTTTAAATTAGAATGTTTCCATAACAAAGAAATTATAAATGTTTGAGGTGATGGATACTCCATTTACCTTCATGTGATTATTACAGGTTGCATACCTGAATGAAAATATTTATGTACCCCACATAAATACATACTTACAATGTACTCATGAAAATTAAAATTTTAAAATAAATGAATCAACCATACGTATAACTTTTTATTAACAAACTTTCAATTTTCTTCCATTGAACCATAGGTCTCTCCTATGCCAGTACCATGCTTTATTATGATGACTCTGAAGTATTGGCTTACCTGTTAAAACATTTGATTTTTCTCCTGTGTTGGAAATAGACTCTAGAGGACTGAGGGCAGAAGCAGGTTATCACTTTAAATATTACCTTTTTAAAGAATAGATCACAAGTGGTACCAGCTTAGTTGAATATGGCAGTGATAGAGATTAAAAGAATTGGAAAAATTCTGGATATATTTTGAATTTGTAGCCAATAATATTTGATAATTGATTAAACGTAAGGCATAAGAGAGCAGACTCAAAGATGAAGTTAATGTTTTTCTTAAGCAACTGGAAGGAAATGGGTATCATTTACTGGGATAGGGTTGATTACAAAGAAGCAAAATTTTGGATTAAACAATTCAATTTTTTGATATGTTAAGTTTCAAGTATTTCTTATACAGTCAAGTGAAAATGTAGAACTATATATAAATCTAGCAATCAGGAGTGGGTGAAGATATGAATTTGGCTTATAGCAAATTTTAACAACATGGAATAGCATCTGAGACTTAGATGTGAGAATAGGAGGGATAACTTCTTTGATAGTCCCACCGTTAGAAGCTGAGCTAGGAAGAGGGATTTGTGCAAAAAACTTCATGAGGAGAAGTAGCCAATGATCTGGGCAGAACACCAGGCACGTGTGGTATACTAGAAAGCAAGCAAAGTTTAGTAGGAGGTAATAGTAACTCTTTAAAGAACTGCAGGTGGATATGGTAAAATGAGAATACGGTAATTAGGCACTGGATTTAACAAAATAAAGATGACATAGATGCCATTGAAAAGGGTGGGTTTGGTAGAGTGATGAAGATAAAACATTGTACGGAATAGGGTTAAGAGAAATAGCATAACCGAAAACCAAGCGTGTAGGAATAGTGTAAATAAGAAGATCAATAGTGAGGGGAAGGTTACTAACTCTACCAGACATTACTACACACTAAAATTCTAAAGAATGTGATATTTGTATATTAAAAATTTGATAGGCCAATGGAACTGAATGTAAGAAAAAAATCCAGCATCTACAATCGACTGAGAAAAAAATGGAAGTAGTAAAATTGGATCATTTTTCATACCATATGGCAAATCTTCCAAGTAGATTCAAAATTAAAATGTAAGGATAAAAAACACATGTATTAGGAGAAAACATGACATTTTTTAAATTAACTAAAAATAAAAATGTATTTTCTCACAAAAATCCAGAAGTTTTAAGAAAATATATACTTTTTGAAAAAATGGCAAACTAGTAATACACACATATACCCGTATACACATAAGGCAACAAAAGGTAAATGTAAATAATATAGAAAAAGCTTCAAAAATAGAGAAGAGATAAAGTGATAACAATAAAAATGGACTAGAATATGTAGAAAAATAATTAAAAAGATACTAACCATTTGAATAAATAATTTTAAACATAATAAGTTGAATTCAAATTACATATGGATACAGATACATTTATTATCATATTGGCAAAAAATGCAATAATTTGAAGACTTGCTGTTGTTGAAGTAGAGAAACAGGTTCTCTCAAAATTTGTTACCGAAAATGCAAAATGGCACAACACCTACAGAAGGTAAATTAGCAATATCTAGCAAAGTTGCATATACATTTAGACTTTTAAGATCACTTCTAAGAATCATTCTCAAAAAATTAATGATAAAATACAAAATCATTCTCAAAAAATTAATGCTAAAATACAAAAACACATGTTTATTTATCAGATTCTCCTAGGAAACAAAACCAACAGCAGGTATATATATACACACTACTGGTATGTGTGTGTGTGTATGCATATATGTGTGTGTATATATATATATATATAGAGAGAGAGAGAGAGAGAGAGAGAGAGAAAGAGACAGAGACAGAGATTTAAGAAATTGGCTTCTGCAGATGTGGACTTGGCAAGTCCAAAATCTAGAAGGTAGACTAGCAAGATGCAAATTCTGGCAAGAGTTTATGTTGCAGTTTTGAGTCTCACAACAGTCTGGAGGCAGAATTATTTCCTTCTGAGACTTCATCTTTTCTCTTAAGGCCTTCAGTGGATTCAACGAGGTCCATTCACATTATAAATAGTAATTTCCTTTACTCAAAGTCTACTGATTTTACTGTTAATCACATCTAAATAAGTCCTTCACAGAAACATCTGGAATGATATTTGACCAAACAAATGGGCAACATAGGCTATAAGGTGATACATAAATTAGCCCTCGAAATACGCAAAAGACTTTTCACAGAAGCACTGAAACTACTACAGTTTAGAAATCTATTTTGAATTAAATTAATTATTAATTATAATTAGTAGAAAACAAATACATAAGAAAATTTGGAAATAATTTAAATTCCCATGAATAAGGTACTGATTTTATAAGCTGATATATCTACATGATAACTACATAGCTGTAAAAGCAAATGAGGAAAACTTCTCTGTCACTGGCATAATATCAGAATATATTTTTGAATAAAAAGCAAGCTTTGTGTGTATATTTATGTGTGTGTAATTATAAATGACATATATATAAGTACATGTTATATATTAAATAATTATATATAAATATAATCAAATATATATAAATATTAATTCAATATATAAATTATAAAAATTAAAAGCATTGTTTTAAGGGGGACATGAAGGTAAAGGGTAGAAGAGACTTGGATAAATCAAAGCTTAACTTCCTTGAATAAATTTGCTTTTAAACTTTTGACTTTAGAACCATAGATATATTTCACATAATTTAAGAAATTATTTAAAACCATCCTGAAAGATCAAAAACAGAATGAAACATATGTGCCTGGCTGTATATGGGTTAATGAAAGAACCACAAAAACAATTTGTTTTTACTATTCATTATAAAATAACTTCAACTTGTAGAAAAATTTCAAGAACAACAACAACAAAAATGCCCTATAAACTCTTATCAGTGATCCAGTGGTTAGAATTTTGCTTTATAATTCTCTCTCTTCCCCCATATGCTCTCTTTCTATATATAGACATAGATAAATGTAGAGAAATATATAAATATAATGTATGTATAGGTATTGACATAAATGTTGATATAGGTAGATTTACATAATCATAGTGATATGGTTTTGCATCTGATAGGTACATAATCCATATTAGTCTTTTTCTAAACTTGAAAGTACATTTGAGACATCATGCTTCTGTATCTCTAAATATTTCGGTGTATATTTCTTAAGAACAAGAATATTCTTACATAATTACCCTTCAGTTAGCTACTTCAGACAAATTAACATTGATACAATATTATCAACTATTACAGCCTATAGGTTACTTTTGCCAGTTTTTCAAATAATGTCCTTTGTATTAATTTCTCCCTCTGAACCAGCACCCTACCACAACTGCACATCAAATGTAATTGCCCTGTCTGTTTGGTATATATGTTTTTACTTTGGAGTAGATGTCTTGATTTTAGTTTTGTAGATGGATTTACGTGTCAATATGCTACTCTGCAATTTAGCAACGAGCATTCTATCTCACACAGAAATATTTCCAGTTTTCACAAATTAGAAAACCGCCCTAGGTTTCCATTGTTGATGTACATGTCTCTATAGTTTATATTATTTATACCTTTTGTTTTAGAAATAAGAAGTTGAAAGTCCTACGTCCATTTTTCTAAATTGTGTCTCCCCTATGTCTTCCCATGATAAACTCACATGACATTTTACCAAACTGATGATTAAAAGAAGGAAATATACAACGGATGAAAGTGCAGAAAAGAAAAGAAAAGTAATAATGCTGGATGTGAAATTAGATCCAATAAGAAGACAGCTGACCATGGAATATTGACACAGCTGTCATTCGAGGTCTGTATGTGTAAGGCCACGGAAACTTACTGGAAGAGAACTTAACATAAATGAGAAAGGTAGTTGTGATGAATAGAATGAACATGTCCTAGAGGAAGTAAGGCTGGCAGAAAATTTTCACATTAGAAAAATCTCTTGAAGGTGTTTCAAGATACTGAAAGAACAAAGAATACAATGCAGGAAGCCAGTGTAAACTTTACAAAGCATATGCCAATTCACCAGTGCATAAAGAAAGATGGTGCTCCACATTGTTAATTATGTGAGAAGGAGGCAAGCATGGTTTCAACTACTTTTGATAAATTTTTATGAAAAGTAAAACACTTTAGTTGTTTGTTTTTTTTTTAATTTTAGGGTTTTGCTTTTTATTAATTGAACTTTTTGCTATAACCAAAATTGCTTAGCATTTGAAGTACTTTATTATTATTATACTTTAAGTTCTGGGACAGGTGCAGAACGTGCAGGTTTGTTACATAGGTAAACACGTGCTGTGGTGGTTCACTGCAGCCATCAACCCATCGTCTACATCAGATATTTCTCCTAATGCTTCCCTCCCTTAAACCCCCAACCCCTGACAGGCCCTGGAACGTGATGTTCCCCTCCCTGTGTCCATGTGTTCTCATTGTTCAACTCCCACTTATGAATAAGAACATGTGGTATTTGGTTTTACGTTCCTGTGTTAGTTTTCAGAGAATCATGGTTTCCAGCTTTATTCATGTCCCTGAAAAGGACATTAACTCATCCATTTTTATAGCTGCATGGTATTCCATGGTGTATATGTGCCACATTTTCTTTACCCAATCTATCATTGATGGGCATTTGAGTTGGTTCCAAGTCTGCTGTTACGAATACTGCTGCAATAAACATACTTGTGCATGTGTCTTTATAGTAGAATGATTTATAATCCTTTGGGTAAATACCCAGTAATGAGATTGCTACAACAAATGGTATTTCTGGTTCTAGATGCTTAAGGATTCGCCATAAATGGGATCTAATAAAACTAAAGAGCTTCTGAACCACACACACACACACACACACACACACACACACACACACACACACACAAAAACTGTCATCAGAGTGGACAGGCAACCTACCTGAGAGAAAATTTGTGGAATATATCCATCTGACAAAGGGCTGATATCCAGAATCTACAAGGAACTGAAACAAATTTACAAGAAAAAAAACAAACAACCCTATCAAAATATGCAAAGGATATGAACAGACATTCTCAAAAGAAGACATGTATGCGATCAACAAATACATGAAAAAAAGCTCATCATCACTGGTCATTAGAGAAACGCAAATCAAAACCACAATGAGATACCATCTCATGCCAGTTGGAATGGCAATCATTAAAAAGTCAGGAAACAACAGATGCCAGAGAGGATGTGGAGAAATAGGAACACTTTTACACTATTGGTGGAAGCGTAAATTAGTTCAACCATTGTACATCCATTTTGTAAACATCACATTGCTTGAAAATGATCATCAAGGATTCAAAATTTAAAAACTGGTAATTTATAATTTTATATAAATTTCAATTAATCATGATCAATCAGGTATTTTGACAACTCTGTTAAGAGAAGTGCCAATTAGTTGCAATGAATATTTATTATAGAAGTCAAATCTCCACAATTTTTTCTAAATGTATATATTGTATTACAGCATCTTTAGGATATACCTTAACATGTAGGAAAATACTGCTTTAAAGCCTCATCTAATATGGAAATCATATTTCTCTCCTATACAGTGTGAAATAATTGTTTTTGGTTCATGTTATTTTAAAAAGAAAATAATTTTTCCTTTATAAATATTGTTTACAGGCTTGACTGCAATGAAAAAATAAAATTTTAGTAGAATATTGAGTAACATTTAAAAGCCTGAAAAAAGGGCTGTTTAAAGTTAGAATTTTCTTACACTACTAAGGTCAGATTTAAAAGAAAAGCAGTTAAGATGCCCTGAAGTCTGAAAATGCAGGTTTATAGACTTACATTTCCTGTTTTTCCCTTAAAGAACTGCTACCTTGTTGAGCATATGCACACACACACACACACACACACACACACACACTACAAATTATAATGGACGTATTTTTGTCTCTGGTACATTGAGCTAGATGAGAAAGATACTTAAATATGGGCATTAATGTTCCATTGAGACTCAGTAAAAAGACTTTTAGAGTAAAATGTAAATATATTGTTTCCTAAATCAAAGCTCTATCAAATGAATACTCTTTAAAGGCCCCCACCAAAATCATTTTCTTTATCAATATGGTAATATATTCATTTTGAAATAGTGTAAGGAAGACATCTATTTTCAGAAATGAGCAAACATGTCTAATGAAAATAAAGATGTACACATATAAAATTAGTCTATTTCATTTATAACTATACCTGTTATACTTAAACGATACTTAGAGTTAATCAACGTTTATCAAATGCTTACATTTCATTTTTTTCAGAATTCTAGTAGATAAAAATGAGATTAATGATAGAAATTGATGTGAAAAAAATGATTAATGACACACAATTTAATGTACTGTAAGGATCAAGTTAATTGTTTTACTTTCATAAGCAAGACAAATAATCTACTTTTGCTCTAAATTCCAATAGTATAAACTATTGGAAGAAACAAGATTATTATCAGGTCTATTATTATTCTACGTTTTAAGAGCCCATCATGCTGACCAATAGTTATTCAGTAAATTCTCCATTACCTAGGAAAAAGAAAAACCCTCAGTCATAGTTTCAAATACTATGCCTCAGCTGCGATGAGGATAAGAATCTAAGAGATTTTGTTATCATCCACATAAAACAATTGACTAAATTGGAGATTAGAGTTTAGAAGGAGAGAAAGAATAGGAGGATCTCCAATATCACTCACAGGCTGTTTTCTTAATTTTGAGCATCTTAAAAAGAGTATGCATTGATTACTTTAAACCTGTGAAAACAAATTACAACATGTTCACAGATTTACAGACATATATAAAAATCTCTAAAACATATATATGATTTTATATAAGAATCTCTAAAATAGTAAACTTGACTCTAAAAATTTGTATAGCTCATTTTGTCTGTCACTTGTAAGATCGGCTGATTTACTGAAAGCTTAAAGTATCTGCAACAGTCCGAATATCAACATCAACTAAACTTACTTTTTACTACTATCTAATCAAAATTTTAAATGTGTCTTTACATCTTCATATTACACTACACATGGAGTACCACACTTTAGTATTCACAGCAGGGATTACTCTACTTACAGTCAAACAAAGTTTTTATATTCAAAATTTTAATTATTTGAGACGTTTACATTGATGTAGTCTATTATTTACAAATGTGCTCCTTAGGAAAAAATAATTTGAGCAGTCATTTTAAAAGCTTCCAGCAGCATTTTGGTCAACAATGACGCTGAACACAGTTTGTGTTATATGTCTTTCACGTCGGGTTTTCATCCAATAGGAAGCTACTTTTCTAATGGTAATCTCACATAGATTCCATCAGAGAAACAGACACAGAACAATGCATTCAGTTTTTTTCTAAAAATTCCATTAGTTTTCATTGCTTTTCTCCCCTGTGGTATCTTTACAAACATGCAGCTGAATTTGTCAGTTTAGTTTTACTTTAATATGCATACTAAACACAACCTGGCAATATTTTAACTAGACCAGCTCTTAAGTAAGCTTTTCAAATCAAATGAAGAAAAATAGTTGTTGTAATAAAAGAATTACCTTTAGCAGATTAAGCATTAGTCCTATTTATTGATAACTAGAGATATACTACATTTTTAAAAAACAACTGTGATTTCTATAAATAATTACATTTACAAATATTTATAAGGTTTTATGAGTCATCATACTGCACTTATCTTTAATTTGTTCCATTGTTAATATTCTGTAGAATAATAAATAATAATAAATAAGGGAGACATTCTTATAAGATTTTTATGCAAATAATTGTCTCACAGCAGCTTTTTCAATAACCTGGAATTGCTTACCCAAAGGCCACGTGAGAATATTTTAGATGAAGTTAACATTTGAATGGGTAGACTGAGTAAAGCAGATTTTTTTCACAAATATGAGTGGGCCCCATCTAACCAGTTGGAGGTTTGACTAGAGCATAAAGGCTAATCCTTCCTCAAATAAAATGGAATTTCTCCTGCCTGATTACCTTGGCCTGGGACCTCAGTCTTTTCCTCACATTGGACTTGAACTCAAATATTAGTTCTTCTCAGGTCTTGTGACTGCTGTCCATGGGACTGGACCTTATATCATTGGCTCTCCTGATTCTCAGGACTTTGATCAGACTGGAGTTAAACTATCAGATCTCCTGGGTCCCCAACGTGCTAATTGCAGATCTTGGTACTTAGCCTCCAAAATCATGAGAGCCAGTTCCTTTTAATAAATAGTTCTCTGTATACATGGACATCCTATTGATCCTATTTTTCTGGGAAACCTTGACTAAAATAACTTACATTCTTTATAACCACTTAACTTTGGCTCCCTGACTATCCCTTCTTCCCAAATGCTTTCTGTGAATTGTTGCCTGAATTGTTTTCTCACCGATATATCTGAATATTTTATTCATGTCTTTGTATTTTATGCTTTTTTATTATCATATATTGATATTGTAACAGAATAATATTAAATATTAAATATATGGATATTGTAGCAGGATAGTATCTCCTGTTTAATTAATTCATTCCCAGTTGAGCTGACATGTGGGGAAATAAACAATAAACTGCTTAACAAATAACATGCATACTGTAATTTCTAGTGTTCATTAATACTAAGAAGAAAAATAACATTTATGAGGGAATCCTAACTAATAGAATATTGCCATTTTGAATAAAGTGGCTAAGGAAGATCTTCATGAGGAAATGATAACTGGACAAAGATAAGAGATAGTCCTAAATATCTAAGGAAAGTTTATTGTTTATCTTTTCACATGCAAACTCAATGAGGAAAAAAATTTTTTTCCTAGTGCATTATTACCTATTTGCCTAGCACAGTGCATGGTACATTTTTAATATACAAACTTGAATTGTATATACAGTGAAAATATCTTTAATCATGAAAAAGAAATGAAGACTTTCTTAGACAAACAAATGCTAAGAAAGTCTTCCCTCTTGGCTCATTGCAACCTCTGCCTCTTGGGTTCAAGTGATTCTCCTGCCTCAGGCTCCCAAGTAGCTGAGATTACAGGTGTCCACCACCACACCCAGCTAATTTTTGTATTTTTAATAGAGATAGGGTTTCGCCATGTTGGCCTGGCTGTTCTTGAACTCCTGTCCTCAGGTGATTCACCGCCTCAGCCTCAGGGAAGGGAAGTCATCAGCACCAGACCTGTTCTATAGGAAATGCCAAAAAGTTCCTCGATCTGAAAGAAAAGGACCTTAGTGAACAAGAAGAAATCATTTGGAGGTATAAAACTCTCCAGTAAGCCGGGCACAGTGACTCAATCCCAGCACTTTTGGGAGGCTGAGGTGGTGAATCACCTGAGGACAGGAGTTCAAGAACAGCCAGGCCAACATGGCGAAACCCTATCTCTATTAAAAATACAAAAATTAGCTGGGTGTGGTGGTGGACACCTGTAATCTCAGCTACTTGGGAGCCTGAGGCAGGAGAATCACTTGAACCCGGGAGGTGGAGGTTGCAATGAGCCAAGATAATGCCACTGCACTCCAGCCTGGGCAACAGAATTAGACTTCATCTCAAAACAAACAACCAACAAACCAAAAAGCCTCACTGGTTCCACTGGTAGTAATAAGTACTCAGACAAAATATTATAACAGTGCAATCAATTGTGGTGTATAAGATACTTGTATCTTTAGTAGAAAGACTAAAAGACAAACCTATCAAAAATAATAACTATAACAACTTCACAAGAAATAAATAGTATAACATTAATAGAAACAACAAAAAGTTAAGGAGATGCATTTAAAGTGCAGTGTGTTTTATTAGTTTTCTCTTTGCTTGTTAGTTTTTGCCATCGGTGTTAAGTTGTAATCAGTTTAAAACAATAAGTATAAGATGTTATTATAAAAATTATTGGTAATCTCAAATTTTAAAAAACCTACAACACATGAACAAAAAATATAAAGCAAGAAATTAAAACACAGTAGCAGAGAAAATCCTCTTAACAAAATGGAAGAAAGAAAGAAGACAAAAAAGGAGAGAAGACTATAAAACAACCAGAAAACAAATAACAAAATACTAGTAGTTAGTCCTTACTTATCAATAACACTGAATATAAACTCACTAGACTCTCCAAAAAGCAGTGTTTGAATAGATTTAAAAAACGAAAACAAGACACAGTAATTGCCTGTAAAAAAGCATGATTTACTTATAAAGATACACATCTTTATTTAATAAAATAAAAGCATAAAAAAAGATATTTTATGAAAATGGAAATAAAATAGAGTGGGAATAGCCACATTTATGTCTGATAAAATAGATTTCAAGATATAAACTATAAAAAGAGACAAAGATGGTCATTATATAATGATAAAGAGGTCAATTCAGGAGGAGAATATAAAAATTATAAATATATATGCATCCAACACAGGATGGCCCAGATAGAAAAGCAAATATTAAAGGGAGAGATAGACCCTAATAAAATAATAGCTGAACATTTCAACTCCTCACTTTCAGCATTAAATGGATCATCCAGACAGAAAATCAACAAAGAAACATAGGAATAATGTGCACTGTAGACAAATGGACCTAATGGATATTTACAGCACATTTCTTCCCATGACTGTAATATACAGTCTTCTTTTCAGCAGATGGAACAGTCTCAAAGATAGACCCTATATTGGATCACAAAACACAAAACATGCCTTAAAACATTCAAAAAATTGAAATCATATCAAGCATCTTTTCTGATCTAAGTGGAATACAATTAGAAATGCACAATGTGAGGAACTTTGAAAATAACAGAAACACATAGAAATTAATCAATATGCTTCTCAATGGCCAGTGAGGTCAATGAAGAAATCCACAAGAATATTTTTTAAATCCTGGACACAAATGAAAATGCAAATACAGCATACCAAACCCTATGTGACACACTAAAAGCAGTACTAACAGAAAAATTTCTAGCAATAAGTGCTCTCTGTCACTCTTTCTCTCTCTCTCTATGTGTATGTGTGTGTGTATATATATATATATATATATACACACACACACACATATGGAAAAAATTAAATAAACTAATGATGCATCCTAAAGAACTAGAAAAGCAAAAACAAGTCACTCAAAATTAGAAGAAAAGAAGTAACAATGATTAGAGCAGAAATAAATGAAATTAATCCCCCCAAATAACAAAGCAATAATGAAATAAAAAGTTGCTTTTCTGAAAAGATGAACAAAATCAACCAACATTTAGCCAGACTAGCTAATAATAAAGAGAAGATGAAGATAAATAAAGTCAGAGAGATAAAAGGAGACATTACAACTGATACCACAGAAATTCAAAGGATCATTAGAGACTGTATTAGTCAGGGTTCTCTTAGAGGAACAGAACAAATGGAATATATATACATACATATGTATATGTATGTATATATACACATGCAAGGATATTTCAACTCCCAACTGGAATATATATACACACACATACATATACATATGTACATATGTATATAAATACATATATAATTTATGTATATATATATATACACACACATATATATAGGAGATTTCATTAAGTATTAACCCAAATGACAACAAGGTCCCACAATTGGCCATCTGCAGGCTGAGGAGCAAGGAGAGCCAGTCTGAGTTCCAAAACTGAAGAACTTGGAGTCTGATTTTGTAGACAGGAAGCATCCAGCATGGGAGAAAGATGTAGGTCGAGAGGCTAGGTCAGTTCCTCTTTTCACATTTTTTCTGCTGGCTTATACTCTAGACATGCTGTCAGCTGATTAGATTGTGCCCACCCAGATTAAGGGTGGGTCTGTCTTTCCCAGCCCACTAACTTAAATGTTAATCTCCTTTGGCAACGCTCTCATAGACACACCCAGGATCTACACTTTGTATCCTTCAATCCAATCAAGTTGACACTCAGTATTAACCATCACAGAGACTACAATAAGCAACTATACACCAAACTAGGAGAAATAAATAAATTACCAGACAAATAAAACCTACCAAGATTAAACATAGAACAAATTCAAAACCTGCATAGACCAGTAACAAGTAATGAGATCAAAGCCTATATATATACATATATATATGTGTGTGTGTGTGTGTGTGTGTATATATATGTGTGATATACATATATATATGTATCTCCCAACAAAGAAGACTTGAGATGCATTGGTTTCGCTGATGAATTTTGCCAAACATTTAAAAAAGAACTAATACCCATCCTATTCACACTTTTCTGAAAAATGGAGGAGCAAATACTTCTAAACTCTATGAGGCCAATAGTACCCTGATACCTAAATCAGACAAAAACACATCAAGAAAACTATAGGTCAATATCTCTGATGAATATCAATGCACAAATTCTCAACAAAATGCTAGCAAATTGAATTTAACAATACTTTAAAGACATCATTCATCATGATCAAGTGGAGTCCATCCCAGCAATTCAAGAATGGTTTAATATATACAAATCAATCTATATGATACAGCATTATTAACAGAATGATAGGCAAAAATTATATCATCATTTTAATTGATACTAGAAAAGCACTTGATAAAATTTAACAACTCATCCTACTAAACACCCTTAAAAAACTAGGTGTAGAAGGAACATATCTAAGCATAATAAAAGACAAATATAACAGTCACACAACCAGTATCATACTTAATTTGAAAAAAAACTGAAAGGCTTTCTTCTAATATTTGAAACACAACAAGGCCGTCCACTTTCATCATTGTGATTCATCACAGTACTGGATATGCTATCCATTATAATTGCACAAGAGAGAGAAATAAATAGCATCCACACTGAAAAGGGAGAAGTCAAATCATCCCTGTTTTCAGATGATATAATATTATTCGGACAGACCAAAAAGACTCCACAAAAGAAAAAAAAAAAAAAACTAGTAGAACTCATAAAGACATTCAGTAAAACTTCAGAATATGAAGTCAAAATACAAAAATCAGTAACATCTCTATATGTAAACAGTGAACAATAAAAAAATCAAGAACATAATCCCATTTACAATAGCAACAAGTAAAATAAAATACCTAGGATTAAACTTAACCAAAGAAGAGAAAAATCTCTACAATGTAAATTATGAAACAAAAACACTATGCAAGAAACTAGAGGACATAATAAAATGGGACGATATTTAATGTTCGTGAATTAGAAGAATCAGTATTGTTAAAATGCCCATGCTACAAAAAGCAGTTAACAGATTTAATGCAATTCTTATCAAAATACCAATGATATTCTTCACGGAAATTAAGAAAGTAAACCTAAAATATATAAGGAACCACTAAAAACCCACAATAGCCAAAGCCATGTTGAGCAAAAGAACAAAACTTGAGGAATCACATTACCTGAGTTCAAATTATACTAAAGAGGTATTGTAATCAAAACAGCATGGTACTGGCATAAAAACAAGCATATAGACCAACGGTAAAAATAGAGAGCCCACAAATAAATCCATACATCTAAAGTGGGCTCAGCACAGGTGGCAAGAACATATACTGGGGAAAGAAGAATCTCTCCAAAAAAAAATGTGCTGGGAAAGTTGAATATCCATATGCAAAAGAATAAAATTAGACCCTTATCTCTCAACATATTCAAAAATCCAATCAAACTGGGTTACAGACTTAAATTAAAGGCCTAAAACTACTCCCTAAGAGAAAACATTGGGGAAACTCGCCAGTACATTGCTTTGGGCAACAATTTCTTGAGTAATACTTCAAAAGCACAGGAAACCAAAGCAAACAATGGACAAGAGGAATCACATCAAGTTAAAAACCTTTGCCACACCAAATGAAACAATCCATAAAGTGAAGATACAACCCATAGAAAGGAAGAAAACATTTGCAAACTCCTGTCTGACAAGGGTTTAATAACTAAAATATATAAGTAGCTCAAACTAACAAATAGGAACAAATCTAGTAATTCTAGTATGTACCCATAACAATTAAAAATTAATAAAATAAAAGAAATTATCGGAAAATTTTGACCTGACCACAGACAAAATGTTCCCAACCTCTTACAACTCTTGCTAGCACTTTTATGTTTGTGATTGTTGGTCACCTCTTGATTCCAACCCCTGCCTCTTCCCACTGCCTTTAATATAAAAAGAAGCTGAAATTTGTTCTGACTTGTAATTGTCTGGGTGATACTTGTTCGCCATCCTCTTGAATTCCTGGCTCTTGTATAAACCTGATTTTCCTCTTCATTCTTGTCCCTTGAGTTTGGTTTTCAAAGAGCAAGCAGCCAAACCTAGGTTCCATTACACCAGTGTGTTCCCTCACATAAATTATGAACTTTGGGTGATAAGAATGTGTCAGTGTAGACTCATCAATTGTAACAAATGTATTGCTTATGTGTGGGGTGTTGATAATGGGGGAGTCTATGTATGTGTACAGGTAGGGAGTATATAGGAAGCCACCGTACCTTCCATTCAATTTTGTTGTGAATCTAAAATGGTCTAAAAAATAAAGCTTATTAAAATAACGCTTTTGATATTCGTCACTTATTACTGCACGCACTTTGCTCCCTGGCTGTCTCATGCTCATCCTTTGTTTCTAGGCCACGTTCTTCCACAGTATACATTGATAGTGACATCGTACTAGAAACATTTCCCATTAACTCCCAGATAATTCTACTCTTTCTCAGTTGTTATATATTTCCCTTGAGATTATTCCACCTATACAATATCAACAGAAATTATTTCAATCTTGGAAATAAAGATTGCAAGCTTGCCTACATTACAGAATCACAGCAAATTCCATATCCATATTCATTGTTCCCATAGGATATCAGTTTCCAGAAAAGCACTCTCATCCAACACACACCTTCTCCCACCCCCAAACACACACAAGTGAATGTATTAGATTTATATGTGGAAACAATAAAAAGCTTAGGAGAAAGAGGCTCAGAAGTCAGTCATTCTCCCTTGATCCAGATATTAAAAGTCGTACACAGATGATGTACACATCCATAAAGCAAATAGCACCTGGGTACCAGGATTTGCCTCCTCAATTGCATGCCCAATTTTTTTTGCATGTTTTGAATATTTCTTCTTGAATATTTCTACCCATGTCAATCTTCCTCAATTCTACCTGTTTTTTAAAGCCATTCTCATGTGTGATTTCCCTCATTTTGTCACTGGATATTAACACTAGTTCCTCGATTAGCATATTTTTAGACTATTTATCCTATTCAACCCTGTATTGCAAGCATTGGGTCATCCACTTATTCAACAAATTATTATAAAATCTTGACATCTGATGAGAATTAAGCAGACTATGGGGATGAAGAGTAAGCAAAAGAGCTTCAGTTCATCATGGAGATAATAGAGAAATAGACATCACTTATTATACAATGTATGCCAATTTTGAATAAGAAATATAAACATTTATATGCAAGTAAATTTATATTTTACATAATTAGCTTCTTATCAAGTGCTCTGTTCAGTTCTTCAACATCAACATCAAACAACTATCATACTGTCAAGCATATAATAAGTCATTTGTAAATATTTGTTGAAAAAAAAGTAGTTGAAGAGGTAAGGAACTTGCTGTGCATAAAGATATTTTCTTTCTTTATTCCTATCAGTAGAAAAATGTAGATGGTTATGGTTTGTCACTGTAAGTGTTTTTGCTGTTCTGAGATTTTACTTTCAGCTGAGGTAGTATAGCAGAAATAGTTTTTCTATTGTGAAGTTATGTTTAGGTTTTAATGAGCATTTTGTGTGTGTGCTACACTTCAAATTTATTATAGATTTTGTCATCGATTTTTCAGAAATGGGCCATAGCAACTTCTATTTAGAAAGCTAAACCACATATGTAATTGAAAGTGTTGCAAAGCCTCTACTGCATTCCTCATTAGATCTCCCTTTGAATTAAAATTGAGTTTTTAGGACTGGGTCAATACCTCCCACAGAGTAATTAGACTGTTTGGGCAGTAGGTCAGAGTTCTAGACTCCAGCTGATACCATATATCAAAATTATGTATTCAATTATTTTTATGTGTTACTAGAAATATGAGAATCAAATTTTATACTGAGATTTACATATGTTAAAAATGAACAGAAAATTATTCTGCTAGAAGACATACTCTCCCAAGAATACTTTGGTTTGTTGTTTTGTTTGATACTTTCCAAGCTACAATATTCAGAACTGAACAAAAGTAATATATTTTTTTCTTAGCAGATGGAGCCAGATCATAAGTCTATTGCTATAGCACAATCACAGAGTGGAAAGAGACTGAACTAATTGGCAATACTGGGAAATAAAAAGAAGATCTGGATTAGAGAGATAATGTGAGAAAAGGCTCAATAAAATGTGTGGGTTCGTAAGGAGGCTTGTAAGCCTGAGAGAAATGAAGCTGGCAGTAAATGACCTTGGATGTCTCAGACAATGACAATATGCAATATTGGTATAAATAAACAGGGGGAAAAAGTAGAAAATACTGATTATAAACTTAGCAACATGGAAAGCCAATTTACCAATAAATAATGCGATGTCCATATTATTTTGAAATGTGTGGCGAACTCACAGGTGAGAAGTAAGGATAATAGCCTTGTGTTATTTTTCTGAGAATAGTAAACAGAATGGGGCACATATGGTAATAAAAATAGTAAAACAGTCATAATTTGATTTCATATATATCCTAAAATGACAGTTCTTGAATAAAGGCAAATCGATATCTAAAGTAAATTTTTGAAATATAGTAAAAGTATCAAGGAAGAATTTAAGTAGATTGTTTTTTTCTGATCAATTTCCTATTTATGATAAAACATTGACTTAGCATTGTAGTCTGGTTATGAGGACAGTAAATTAAATTTTAATACACTGATTAATTTCTCCAAAATAAAAGATGAACAAGAAATATTATCTTTGGAAGCAAAACGTATTTTTTCAATTTAGTACCTCCAATGGAACAGAACAGAGTCCTCAGAAATAATACCACACATCTACAGCCATCTGATCTTTGACAAACCTGAGAAAAATAACAAATGGGGAAAGGATTCCCTATTTAATAAATGATCCTGGGAAAATTGGCTAGCCATAAGTAGAAAGCTGAAACTGGATCCTTTCCTTAATCCTTATACGAAAATTAATTCAAGATGGATTAGAGACTTAAATGTTAGACCTAAAACCATAAAAACCCTAGAAGAAAACCTAGGTAATACCATTCAGGACATAGGCATGGGCAAGGACTTCATGTCTAAAACACCAAAAGCAATGGCAACAAAAGCCAGAATTGACAAATGGGATCTAATTAAACTAAAGAGCTCTGCACAGCAAAAGAAACTACCATCGGAGTGAACATGCAACCTACAGAATGGGAGAAAATTTTTGCAATCTACTCATCTGACAAAGGGCTAATATCCAGAACCTACAAAGAACTCAAACTTACAAGAAAAAAACAAACAACCCCATCAAAAAGTGGGCCAAGGATATGAACAGACATTTCTCAAAAGAAGACATGCTTACAGCCAACAGACACATGAAAAAATGCTCATTATCACTGGTCATCAGAGAAACGTAAATCAAAACCACAATGAGATACCATCTCACACCAGTTAGAATGGCAATCATTAAAAAGTCAGGAAACAACAGGTGCTGGAGAGGATGTGGAGAAATAGGAACATTTTTACACTGTTGGTGTGATTGCAAACTAGTTCAACCATTATAGAAAACAGTATGGCGATTCCTCAAGGATCTAGAACTAGAAATACCATTTGACCCAGCCATTCCATTACTGGGTATATACCCAAAAGATTATAAATCATGCTGCTATAATGACACATGCACACATATGTTTATTGTGGCACTATTCACAATAGCAAAGACTTGGAATCAACCCAAATGTCCATCAGTGACAGACTGGATTACGAAAATGTGGCACATATACACCATGGAATATTATGCAGCCATAAAAAAGGATGAGTTTGTGTCCTTTGTAGGGACATGGATGCAGCTGGAAACCATCATTCTCAGCAAACTATGGCAAGAACAGAAAACCAAACACCGCATGTTCTCATTCATAGGTGGAAATTGAACAATGAGATCATTTGGACTTGGGAAGGGGAACATCACACAGCAGGGCCTATAGTGGTGAGGGGGAGGGCGGAGGGATGGCATTGGGAGTTATACCTGATGTAAATGACGAGTTGATGGGTGCTGACGAGTTGATGGGTACAGCATACCAACATGGCACAAGTATACATATGTAACAAACCTGCACGTTATGCACATGTACCCTAGAACTTAAAGTATAATAAAAAAAAAAAAAGAAAAGAAAATACAGCTAGCATATTCCAAGATATTTATGACTTATGAATTATTTTAGTAAGTCTTGGGCTAAAATTACTATTTTATGCATTTTATTTACATTACATATAAATTATGAGTAAAACTAATGAAAATAAAACTGCTGTGAGATAGCAAGCTCTTTTAGCAATTCTCATGGTTTTTGCTTTCTCTATACATATCAAATACCTATTTCACTAATTTTATAAGCTGTTTAAGAAAATATAAACTAAAAAATTCCTCAAACCCCTCAGCTCTGTTATAATATATACTACCATCTATAAAATTTCTAAAATGACTGCTAATATTTAGTACAGAAACATGTTCTTTTCAAGGAAAATTAAATTCTAAAAATGAGTGGCCAAACTTATTTCTCTCTGTTCTTCTTTTTTTAGTGAATTGCGTATAAATAACAAAAGTGACACCCATCCAAAGCCTTTGTGATGTCTATGTTGGTATTATACCTAAAATTAACTACTAATTTATTTTTATAAAATAGTTCCTTTTATAAGTCATTAAAAATAGTTGTTTGTTGAACATCAGAAATGTATAACAACCAGTAACCTTGTTACGTCATCATGTAGCTCTGCCACGATTAACAAGCCTCATATGGGGATTGCTTCTTATTTGTACCTAATTTTGCAGACATCAACTCATAAAAGCATCATATGATTTATATTTTATCACTTTTGTGTGAGTAAGTTACCTTCCAATGAGTTGGTTGTAATGGTAACATAAAATCAATAACATGAACTCTTCAATTAATTAACTACTTAAGCAAATATTAAAATATCTTTAAATGTCTTCTTTTGTAAAAGGCGATAGCAAAACATTGAAGATGTTAAAAATGCAAATAAATTAACAGTAAATAATTTTCTGCTGTCTTTTATGTACATCCACTTAAGACCTGTCTTTCTAGAGGCAATGTCTGCCATGACCAATTTATCGCAGATCTTAGCAGGGACAGTCTGTACACTGACAAAATTATACATATATCTATATTTACAGTTATATCTATACAGAATATTATATATATAATATATATATAAATTTGTATATATTTAGAGACAAAGTGTAACACTGTCACCTGGGCTGAGGGCAGTGGAACAATCACAGCTCACTGTAATCACAAATTTCTGGACTGAAGAGATCTTCCTGCCTCAACCTCCCAAGTAGCTAGAACTACAGGTATGTGTCATTATGTGCAACTAATTTGTAAATATTTTGTAGAGATTGAGTCTTGATATGTTGTCCCAGCTAGTGTTGAACTCCTGGCCTCAAATAATCCTCCTGATCTGGACTCCCAATGTGTTGGTATTACAGGCATGAACCATCATGCCTGGCCTTATATATTTACAAATTGCAATTCTCTATATGCTTGTTCTGTACTGTGTTTTCATTTAAGATTTTTCTAGAAATATCTATATTAGCACAAATAGAGATACATTTTTCATTTTCCCAACTGAAAATGTTTTTTTGTATGGACATTTAAACCAAGATTTTCTTTTGCCTTAGATACCATAGGACCTCCCATATTTTAGAGAGACTTTCCAAGTTAAAAATAATTACTATCATATTGTATATATTTCCAGCATGTTGTTCATACTTAATATATTTTTTCTTTGAAAATGCATTTTTGAAAACATTTTACTTGGTCTTAACTTTCTGTCTTTTTATTCTTTACGTATCTCTCACTTGAAATGGGTGGGATCAAAATATCTTCATAGTATTTCCAGAGTAAAAATGTAAGTATTACTACAAATTCACCTTTTATTTATTTAATTATTAAGCAATAAAAATGATAACAAATAATATTGGCAAAATATATCTATGTCATTATTTGATGTGAAGTGGTGAAGACTGATACAATAAGTTTTAAAATACGCTAAGAGTAACAAAACAGATACGTTGAAATAAATGCACTTTCATATATATTAAATTTCCAGACATGGAAGAATAAGAAGAAATGTAGAATAGAAAGAATAAAGAAAGGAATAGGAAGTACAAACACAAGAAAGGAAGGAAGGGAGGGATAAGACTTACCAATTTTCAAACATAAAAAACATAGCATGCTAAGCTATTCAACTTACATTATTTTATTTTACTTTAACAATTTCCTGAAAAGTAAAGACAACCACAAGTGCAAAAGAAAACCTTGAGCTAAGTCTTTTCCATTTTCTGCTTTTTTATAAATAAGGTTTTATTGAAACAGCTATAGTCATTTATTTACTTACTATTTATGGCTGTTTTTTCCTGCTGCATTGGCAACCCTGAACAACAACGTTGGTAACAGAAGACATATGACTCACAAAGCTTAATATGGTTATTATCTGATGTGATACACACACACACACACACGTCTAACATTTTGGGAGAACAGTTCAAGTGTTTATGATATAAAACGTGTGTATTTTTTAATGATTAAACTGCGTAATAAAATATTTGAATATACTTATTAAATCAGAATATTTCTGAAACAAATCAAAATTTTAATATAGGTGTTAGTGGCCAAAGAAGCAAAACTACAATTTCAATTATCTCACTTGTTATCTCCAACTAATTTTGTTTTTGTTGTTGATTTTTGATTCATTTCCTCACCCAGGTATCTTGATTATACAAACTCAGTCTCATCAGGACCTACAGTCTGTTGATCCTATTCTAACTTATCTTTCAGGGCTTTACTTCTATTCTTACTCACTTAAATGTGATAGGTCTTTCTTACAATTTTGCCCTTACCTAAGTCCTCACCTCCTTTATTCTTCTCTTGCCTCTTCATATTTTCTTAGCAAACTAAATCTGCTTAAATTCATGCTTTTGTGCTTGTCTTCAATACTCCTAAACAGTGCTGAACTAAAAGAAAGAACTAAATTTCTATTACTTAACTTTAGCTGTGTTCATCTACTATATCCTCTATGCACTATCTTCTCTTTCATTACTACAGCAATTTTCATGCTTCTAATAAAGTCCAACCCCTCTAGTTGGGTACCATCTCCTTCCACTTCCAGAAATTCTTCTCTTTCTCTTGCATCCCAATGTTCTCCTCTTGACATTCCCGATGGCATAAACACATATCATCTTTTTTATTTTGAGATAAAAGTATTATTGCTGGCCAGGCGCGGTGGCTCACGCCTGTAATCCCAGCACTTTGGGAGGCCGAGGCGGGCGGATCACAAGGTCAGGAGATCGAGACCACAGTAAACCCCGTCTCTACTAAAAATACAAAAAATTAGCCGGGCGCGTTGGCAGGCACCTGTAGTCCCAGCTACTCAGGAGGCTGAGGCAGGAGAGTGGCGTGAACCCGGGAAGCGGAGCTGAGATTGCGCCATTGCACTCCAGCCTGGGCGATAGAGCAAGACTCTGTCTCAAAAAAAAAAAAAAAAAAAAAAAAAAAAAAAAGTATTATTGCTTTTATAGTCACATATAGGTGTCTTTCCATTTTGTTCCTTTCCAGGATAGAAAAAAATGCTTTATATGCATCACTGTCAACATTTTTATCTTATTCTATTCCAATAAAGTTTAGCCTCCTCGCAAAATTGTCCTGTCAAAATTACCAGTGTTTGTGTTTTGTTAATCTGGCAGTTATTTCTAATCCTGATTTTAATTAACCAAGCAGCAAGATTTGATCACTCATTTTTGCTTAAAAAACTTTTCTAATTTGTTTTTTAGGGTGCTGTACTTTTCCGCTTTTTCTCTGACCTAGTGACTTTATGTTCCAGCTCTTTATTTTTCTCTTCATCTCCCTTAAATCTTAATTTTGTACTCTGTTTTGTTTTGTTTTGCTTTGTTCTTTGGATATGTTATTTTCCCTCTGAACATGCAATTCCTTGGTGATCTCAATCAATTATAATCATGTAAATGCAATCTATATGTTGAGGTCACAGATATTTATATTTTCAATTGAGCCATCTTTCCTGAACTCCAAATGTATATACCGAACTCCATAATTCACATCTTCCCTCATTTTCCATATATCCAAAAACCTCTCTTGAGTTCTTACACACATCAGTCTTAAAATGTCCAAAACAAATCTCTTGATTTCTACTTTTTATCCAAACTTGTTTTTTCCATTTCCATACCCTTCCCAATTCTCAATACTACTAACTTATTTTTGTCTAGCTACTTTAACCAAAGACCTTAGAAATATTCTTGAACTCTGTTTCTCCCAGGTCCCCGTCTGATCTACCAGAAAATCCTGTCACGAGTCTTTTCAAACTTTATTAAAGTATAACCACTAGCACTACTTCTACTACATGTATTTGGGACATGGTTTTTCATTTAAAAAAATAAATTTTTTTAGAGATGATGTCTGACTATGTTGCTCAGTATGGAGTGCAGTGGATATTCACAGACACTATCATAGTTCACTGTATTCTAGAACTACAGGCTTCAAGCCATACTTCCACCTCTCAAATAACTAGGACTACAAGTGCGCACCATAGCGTCTGGTGGGCCATGATCTTTCTAGGAATATGTAAAATTATAACTGATACTCTTGTTTTAGCAACTGTGTTGAGCATAAATCGGAGAGAGTAATCCATGCTCTCTAAGTCAGTATTGAAGAATAGGATAAAGCAATGTAACCAGTGTAATCACACAGTGAAGTGGCTTTCTTGTGTGGGGAAATACCTGAGATTCATCATTTGGCAGCGAGAAGATTAACTACATGGACACACACACGGAGTGGATTAAGAAGCGAAAAAATTAAAAGGCAGAAAATAAGAGAACGGCTCCCCCATGCAGAGGGAGGAGGGCTCGGAATGGAATCCCCGCTCATGGCTGGAAGCAGTAGGTAATATAAGGAGGCTTGAGGAAAAGGAGTCTGATTTACATAAGGCCTAGAGGATTGGTTTGACTAGATGTGTCATTTATATACCCATGAAGAAACTGGCCATTCCACTTTAACTTTTTAATTAGGTAAATGGGGTTATTTACCTGGCTGGCTCTATGACAACTGCACAGGTGGCAACCAATAGAAGGGCTGGGGAGTCACCATATTGGGTGTAACTGGCTTTTAGTATAGCTACTGACATTCCCCTATGCAAGCTTCCAGCTTGTTTATCTATCCGTGCAGCTTGGCTTTTCAGGCTGCTTTCTGTTAGGAAAGAAATGGTTTGAGGGATGCTTTTCATTAAAGAAAAGCTTTACCAAGGACTCCTATACCCTCACTACCTGCCTAAATAAAATCTTTTTAACTCCTTTATTAACAGGGCCATAAACTCAGAATCCCTAATTGTTGGGACTTGATGCTCTGTGGTTGCTGTTTTAAAATTCTTGATTGTATCTTCATTTCTGCTTTGTAAGTAACTGCAATAAGACAATGAAGAATATGCTTCCACTATCTATCTTCTTCTTGGGATGGATTCTCATCTCCTGGCTTCCTATATCTTGTTGGATTGCCCTCTTCTTGTCCCCAAGAAGCGAATCAAACACCACCATACTGTGCCTGGGTAGATGACTGGGAAGCAGAGGCAACAGTGAACCCATGTTTCGCTGTTGCTTGAAAAACAGGAGACGGAGGATGCAAGGGCAGAGAACAGGCATTGTCAGACTCACATTGAGGGTCCCACAATGCCTGGGGTATGACCGTTCTTTCTCCAGATTACAAAAGAAAGTGTTCTTAATTTGGAGTCGGAGGATGGGTGTAAAATCACAAATCTGAAAATTAAATGAAGCCTTAAGTAGAAAAAAAAAATGAAGAAAACTCATCCTTTTGTTAGCTTGAAGTTGTAATCCTAGTTAAAGCAAGAGAGGATCCAGCAAGAAATCTAGCAGGTGTCAAAGTAAAAATTTTATCAAAGTTAAACAGGCAAGGCAGACCCTATTCAAAGCCATTAGAATAAGGGAGTGTATTAATTTGCTAGGGCTGCCATGCCAAAATATCACAGACTAGGTGGCTTAAAAGACAGACATGTATTTTCTCACTATGAAGGCTAGAAATCCAAGATAAAGGTGTTGGTTTGTTTTACTTTTTCTGACGCCTCTCTCCCTGGCTTGTAGGTGGCTACTTTCTTACTATGTCTTCAGTTTTTCCTGCTCCCCAGGTGTCTCTTTTCTGTCCAAATGTCCTCTCCTTGCAAGGACAATAGTGAGATTTTATTCAGACTCATAAAAATAGCCTTATTTTAACCTAATTGTTTTTGAAGACCTTATCTCCAAATACAGTCACATTCTTTGGTTTTGTGGGATCAGGGTTTTATCATATACATTTGAGGAGACCACAGTTCAGCCCACAACCAAGAGAGAGGCCAAAACTCAATCTGAACTCAACTCTGCTGAACAAAGTGTTAGAGAGATTTTATGAGCTGGCATGCAGAGATTGTAGGCCATCTGTGTTTGCTAATTAAATTTATAAGAAGAAAAACTAAACTTCTCATATCTTTATGACATGTAGAAGATTTACAACTTGGAGCAAGGTGCCTACTCCAAATTAGGCTTCTATTTCTGCACAGAAATTGGGAGATAGGCCATTATCTTCCTTGGTGTTTACATTTTTAAAGGATAGCTCCCCAGGTCTTTGAGAAGACAATCCTGGGTTTTAACAGCTGGAAGAGGCTTTTTAAAATATTTACATCTCAAAGGAACAAAAAAGAATTTATAATGAAAAGTTTTCTGAAGTAAATACTCTGTGAGAAAAAGAGGTCAAAAGCCTGGAATCAGGAGGAAGCTGAAGTTTAGTCAAGCCGAAGGGAAAGTTAAGCCGCTTTTGTGACAGGAAAATCCTGGAAATTAGAGGGGGATATATGGTTAGATAATTCTCCACATATTTTTTCTCAGGTGGGAAACTATGTCAAGTGTAGGTAACGCCAGTGAGAGCCTGGTAGAAAGTAAAAAACACTGAAGAATTGAGAGTAAGAATTGAGTGTGCTTCCCAAAATATATGCTGATCCATGGGCAAAGGGAAAATCTTATGACTTGAAAAATTTGATACAAACTCAAACTAAAAAATCCTTTATTTAAAGAATTGTTCTGTGAAAATGAAGGCATAGATTTTCTCCAACATCACAGAAGTTAGCGCTGTGAATGAATCTATTTGTCCTTGCCAGAGAGACTGCATAGAGCGTCTGTATTTTCCACAGACTTCTCAGTTCTCATTAGGTCAGCTGGATCATAAGGGCCAAATTGAAGAGTGTTTTTTTTTTTTTTTTTTTTTTTTACCACATCCTGAACATGCTGCAGACTTTCTTTTGATCTGTTCCCTTTTGAAACTTGAAGCCTTGTTGGTGACTCTGTAGATTGATCAGAGTAACACACTCAGATGTAGAATACATTTTCTCCAAAATCCGAAAAGACCGACCACAGGCACTATGCTAATTTGTTTTTTTTTTTCTGGCAGGTCATGTGAGCTATAGAAATTTGTTTTTCACCATGAACAGACTATGTTGACATGCTCCAGAGACATGAACCATCAGAAAATTCACTGAGATGACAGGTCTATAAATTTGTATGGATTTTAAAATCTCTTACCTTCAAGTTTTCATTCAAAATATGTGCCAATTCCTGATTATCATATACATTCTGCCCAATGTTACTGTAGTAAATTTTGTGATGTCTTATGGAATTTCAAGACAAATTAATATTTCTTCAGATCATATTATGGCAAAGAGCCGGAAAATTAGCATTTTCCTGAAGTAATACTGTGAAGGTATACTACTGACCAAAATGTCCATGAAAAATATCAAATGTTCTGTGCCGTCTCTTAGCAAGCAAAAACAAGAAATTCAGCTTACCTCATACTGTCTCCACAGATGCTTAAAGAACATTTCCCCTGGCTGGGTGCAGTTGCTCACGCCTGTAATCCCAGCGCTTTGGGAGGCCAAGGTGGGCGGATCACAAGGTCAGGAGAATGAGACCATCTTGGCTAACACGGTGGGTGAAACTACGCCTCTACTATACAAAAAATTAGCCGGGTGTGGTGGCGGGCTCCTGTAGTCCCAGCTGCTCGGGAGGCTGAGGCAGGAGAATGGCGTGAACCCGGGAGGCGGAGCTTGCAGTGAGCAGAGATCATCAAGCCACTGCACTCCAGCCTGAGTGACAAAGAGATACTCCATCTCAAAAAAACAGCAGCAATAGCAAGAAAACCAAAAACAAACAAACAAACAAACCAACAACAACAACAAAACCATTTCCTCTTCAACCTCTTAGTAACCACTTCATTTCATCATTTTATTTAACTCTTATCTACCCTAGTGTGGTCTGCAATCTCCAGTTTCTATGAATTCTCTGCATTAATTCCATCTTTTATCTTTAACTTCTACTCATCTCTTATTTTTCTCCTACTTGTTTATTTTAGTTTTTGCAATTTAAAAAAAATATTTCTGTATTTCTTTGCATTTGTGCTTAAATTAGTCAATAGAGAGTGAATTACCAAAAAAAAGAGTTTTTTTTTTCCCCGTCAATATCATATTTTCTTATGTCTAGAAGAATTTAGTATTAAGTTTAAATTCATGTTCAAAGTATTTGCATGTAGACAATTGGGCTATAAGATAGGGACAGAATAGATATTTAAATTATTTATATTACAAACCGTAATTATCAAAATAGCATCTTTCTTATAAAGATTTGTTCCCCTAGAAACAGAGAAAGGCATCTCTTATAATTAATATATATATATATATATAATTTTGTAATCATAAAAACAGATTATCTTATTATGAACTACTAGCCAGGACACTGAAATATATTTAATAGCATTGCTGGATAAGAGTACACTTATAAAACATTGCATTCTATGAAAAGTAACACATGTATTTTTGCCACTTTTTATTGCTTTCTTCTAAGCTGCATTTCTTTTCAATTATATTCAGGAGATAATCGGAGAAAAGAAAAACACAATGCTTTATATCACCTGTACAGAAAATACTGCCACTTAAAGAAT
>NC_045436.1:129430950-129439033 GCF_002776525.5 Piliocolobus tephrosceles
TTTTTTTTTTTTTTTTTTTTTTTTTTTTTTTTTTTTTTTTTTTTGGGACGGAGTCTCGCTCTGTCGCCCAGGCTGGAGTGCAGTGGCCAGATCTCAGCTCACTGCAAGCTCCGCCTCCCGGGTTTACGCCATTCTCCTGCCTCAGCCTCCCAAGTAGCTGGGACTACAAGAGCCCGCCACTACGCCCGGCTAGTTTTTTGTATTTTTTTTAGTAGAGACGGGGTTTCACTGTGTTAGCCAGGATGATCTCAATCTCCTGACCTAAAAGAGAATGAGTGGTCCAACGAGTTGAGAATAAGATTTTGGCTTTACAAAGAAAAAAGGGCTGAACAAAGCAGAAATAGAAAACAAGAAACAGATTCATCTTTTCGGTCGGTTTTTTTTTTTTTTTTTTTTTTGTGAGACGGAGTCTCGCTCTGACGTGCTGGCTGGAGAAGAGCAGTGGCGCGATCTCGGCTCACTGCAAGCTCCGCCTCCCGGGTTCACGCCATTCTCCTGCCTCAGCCTCCCGAGTAGCTGGGACTACAGGAGCCCGCCACCACCACGTCCAGCTGATTTTTTGTATTTTTTAGTAGAGACGGGATTTCACCTTGTTAGCCAGGATGCTCTCGTTCTCCTGACTTTGTGATCCGCCCACCTCGGCCTCTCAAAGTGCTGGGATTACAGGCATGAGCCACTGCACCTGGCCAGATTCATCTTTTCAAGCTGCTTTCCTCTTAAGGTTAAAGTAGAGGGACATTCTTTCATGCTGGTTCGGGTAAACTGGAGGCACCTTCTGATTGGTTGCTATGAGCCTTCTGCTTTTGGAAAACTGGGAAATTTCTGAATTCAGGTTGATTTCACAGCACCTAGCATGAGTTACTCCATTCTAGTTTGGTCTATTCAGCTGGGTCTTAGTTTAGGAACCTCATTCAAAACAATGGCCCCCAAAAACTTCATGTAACAGGGCTATATTTCTAAAATGTGAAGACTTACTCCTGTTTTGTAGACTTTGCTACTTTTAATTAAGGAAGAACTACAAAAATTGCACACAAAAATGTTTATATTTCAAATACAAGATATGAGAGCTAATGAATCAACATGGGCAAAAATACAATATTAGGAAATGTTACTTAAATGTTATTAACTTTTATTGACACTTTGTGACCTAAAGAAAATCACCCACTTTCATAAGATGAGTGAAAATTGTAAATATTTACCATTGAAGAAAGAACTTGAATTTCTTCTTTTGTTTTAGGAAAGCAGAAGCTATAAAGATATGAATGCATTTTAGGAGGTATAAAAATGGGCATTGCTTTCAAATATGCAAGGTGATAATAAAAATAATGTACCTACAATATGTATAATGTCTCAGGTATGTCTTATTAATTAATCTTATCAGATATCCAATGAGGTGTCATCAATTCCATTTACTTAGAAAGAAACTTCATGTTAATCGAGTTAAGTGATTTATCCATACTTACATATCTTAAATAGAAGCCAGATTCAAGTTTTTAAATATATATATATATATATGTATGTACCACAATAAATCACAATAGAATTGTAAATGTCATGCTGAGAAACAAAAATATGTTAATATGCTAATGACTATAATTTGACAACAGTTGTCCACATTTATCTTGAATCATAATATAGTAATGATGGGGATCCTTTTAAAAATAGAGAAAGGGTTGTCAATCCAGCAAAATTTGTAGAGTAGTCCATCTCCAAATAGCCCCCTAAAATGATTTCTCATGATCTGCTATTCCATTGTTAGTGTATTATTATTCACTCAGGAAGACCTTCTAGAAGGCATATTTTCCTTGTAGGGAATTCTGTGAAGTCTCTAACACTTAGTTATGGTATAATTTATAAGTCATTGTTTTTCATACTCATTAACCCTTTCCTTGTAATAAAATATATACTAAGACACTAATTTGTAGTCCTAGCGTTTATCAAAATACCAAAACAGTAGCAGCAGATGGCTAACATTAAAATAGCAGTACTTTATGGACCAAACGGGATACACTAGTCTCCCTATTTAGTGATAATCTCCTTTAACTGGTGGGGAATTTTTGCTCCTTATTTCCGCTAAAAACATGTTCTTGTCACTTGACCAAGAAAGATTAGGCACGTGGACATATTGAAAGGTGAGGAGAGCAGAATTTATTAAAAGAAAGCTCTCAGTGGAAAAAGGAGGGGTCCCAACAGGCTCCCACTTCACAGATTGAATACCAGGTCATCACAAAGGAGCTCAAGAGGGCAGGCTCCTCCTCCCTTCACAAGGCACAAACTTCCCGTTAGCTCCACCCCAATCTCCCAGCTGCTGGCGTGAGCAGACAAGACCCTGGGCAGGTTTCCTTATCTGCAAAAAATCTTCTGATGTAAACACTTGTGGGGTGGGTTGGACAATCTCCCAGGACCACCCTTCCCTCCTTATCTGCCTCTTGCATCTATCACAACAATCAGTTTATCTGGTTAACCTCCTATAACCTCTAACACATCTTCATTAAGGAAAACAAGGATGCCATAGGTTGGAGAACAAATAAACACAAAACGTTCAGCACTCCATGAGTCCTTTGGATACTTAGAGAAAATATTATTTGTAAAATTACTATAAAGTATTGCACCTAACCATCCTTCAAGAAACTGTTTCTCAATTTATCTTCATAGCTCATAAACTGTGCCCTTTTTGTGACAAAATGTCCTGAAGAATTGTGTAAGAACACTACAACGTTGTGTACTACTTGCTTAAGGTATACCTTAGAAGCTAGGCTCAAAAGAGAGTCCCATACTAAAAAGAGACAGAGGCCAGATAAAGGGGTGAGAACAGAGCTGATATGGGGAGGCAGAAAGATGCTGTAGGACATTTGGCAGCTATAACCCAGGTATCAGTGACCATTCTAGATCATTACTCATGGAAAAACCTCCCAAGATCCTGGATAACACAACATTTTAGTACTTTGCAGAGCAAATTCTTTCACTGTATTCAAATCTAAAGAACAAATGTAAGGAATGTATAATAAGATTATTTAATCCTGAGGCACATAAAACTGTACACTAACTGGTAATCTAGAAACACATATGGTTCCAAATACTATAGAGACCTTAGAGAAAGCAGATTTGGGCCAACTCTAGTAAAATCATAAACCCTAGCAAATGCATTTAAATGCGATTCCACCCAATTGAGGCTCCTTGGAAAACGTGAAGAAGAATGAGTATAATAAATAATCCAATTTTCCCATTCAAACCAACAGCCTCTTCTCTCATCTCTAATAAAATCGGAGGTGATTGGATGGAATATGAGAACTAAGGAATCAAGGGATATGGTTAATAATAAACCCAAACCTATTAACTATTAACCTCTTAACCTATTAACTCATTTTAAATTTGAAGGCCAGAGTAGCTAATTTTGGTATCATTGCTACTTTTTTTTTTTTTTTCTGATTTTACAAATTCTCATGCTTCCTGTATATCTTCAACTTGCTTATTTACTTTTTAAAGACAATTTGAAATAAAATTTATTATCTTCACAGTGTCAGTTGGACAGGAATTTTGGAATGACTAAGCTAGGTGATTTTGGTTCAGGGTCTCTCATAAAGTTCATTCAAAGTATCATCCAAGACTACGGTCAGCAGAACCTTGATTGGAGCAGGAGCTACTTCCAAGGTTACTTGTAGGCTGGGAAGTTGATACTGACTGTTAGTGGATTCAGTTTCACCCCCTGTCCCCTGCCCTGATATGGTCCTTCTGCTGCTAAAATGGTAGCATACTCATGATATTACATAACTGACCTTCAACTGGTCCCCCAAATGAAAGACAATTCTACCCAACAAGAAACCAATTCAATAAGCTTATTTAGATTTTTCACATCTTCTGACAGTTTCATAGAAATATCACCAGTTTCCTTGGGCTTCAATGTTGATCAAGATATGATAAAACATTCCTATACTTTTATAGGAATGTAAATTTGTTAATATAAATTATAAAAAAACCCTTATAGACTTATTAAATCTATATAATAAATTTGAGATATATATTATTTCCCTCATTTTACAGTGGAAGCCTTTAAAGCACCATCCATAATCACAGGAAATGTACTAATCTGAAGTCCAACAAAAATATTAATATTTCAATATTTATGTTTCTTTTCACTTTCCAATGGATAAAAATTGAAAAAACGGTGAGAACCCATATAGCCAAAAAACTGTTACCAAAATATTTATTTTAAAACATGATTTCTAGCTGAGCATAGTGGCTCCTACCTGTATTTCTACCTACCTGATGCAGGAGGATTGCTTGAGCCCAGGAATTAGAGATTACAGTGAAATATGATCATGCTTCTTTATTCTAGCCTGTGAAAGAAGAAACCTTGCCTCTGAATACAAAAGAAAACAAATTTGTTTTTCCTAATTGAAGAAAACATTCCAAACTACAGCTTCCACTCTGCATTTTCAAAAACTATTAACATTTCAACTTGTATAATGCAAATGTAACAATGCTTATCATCTTAAACACCAATGGATTTCAACACCTGATAAAATTTAGCTCAAGCTTATCTCTGAACAGTCTGCCAAAGGAGTTAAAAATATAGTCAAACAGTAAAATAGCAACAGAGATTAAGTGAGGATTGACTTGAAGAGTAGGATGGTAAATTGTACTGATTCTACTGAATTAATCATTTCTCTTTGATTTTTAAAATCCTTAGTGGCCCATTACAACGATCTTTATCTCCAGCTGCTTAGATGAACAATTTTTTTTTTTTTTTTTTTTTTTTTTTTTCCCTCAAAGATGAAGATGTTTCCATGGAAATGGGCCAATTTATCATAGGAAAATTAGATTATATTTCAGTTTTTAAGAATTTTGTATAACTGATTAAATCTTTTCATTTGGGAGCTGTGAAGATTATTATATTATCTCCACCTCATTTCCAATTCAATGATGTTTATATGAGGGCAATCTTACTTACATGTGCCCAAAATATAATGTGATCAGGTGACTTCCAATGCCAAAACAGATAAAAAACAAATGGCATCTTCATTCAGCATTTGCATACCTCTATTAGAACCTGAATTTGTAGGTTTCCAGGCAATGTAAACATGTCAGAACACATATAATACTTTAATTCATGTTAAAGAAAGTGCCTAGAATTATGAGAGGTAATAACAAAATTAGCAAAAACTACTAGCTATATTTTTCTTTTGGATTCCTCACTTAGAATTTTTTAAATTTGTATTTATCTGAATAAAAAATAATGCTATTTGTATGAAATTGAGGAATGTCCCTTTTTAGATTAATAGAATTGTAGTCTGCTTCATGGGTCAAACAAGCTCAGGAGTCATCTACTTATAAAATATCCTAAAAACAACAAATAAGGACTATGTTGACAAGCCTAACACTAAAGACAAAACAATTAATGGCAGCATATTTTATGCCATAGACAGTTGAAAAAAAGCTTTTCTTTACAAATATGAAAGTTTTTGTTTTCATTTTTTATGGTTGGCATAATAAGGCCAATTATTATTTATACTTTAATGTGTAAATAATTGGATTAAAGCGTGACAATTACAAATTGAATAATATTTGCAAAATACAGCTTTTAATTCTCTCTTGTCAAGAATATGTTCATTTGATATAATTAATGTCAGAGACTAGAAAAAATAAAACATTCCAATAGTTTACTGACCACTGCTCTTTTTCAGAATTTTAAATAAAAACCAGCTTATATCTGTTCCTTAATGGATTCAGTCATATACCCATTTGTTCTTCACATATGCTGGGCCATGTAAGAATGTTTTAGTGATTATAACACATGGGTGCTAAGCATTTGGTAGCTTAAAACCTAGAGAAACCTATCACACAAAATTGTAAGTAACCTAACAGTTTTTTATACTAGTGTAAAAACTTCAGCTAAAGTACCTTTGATAAAAAAATGAAAATATTTTAATACTACTATCAACATAAGAAAAAAAATTAATAAAATTTAACCACAATAAAAAATACATAAATTTCCATTTTTAACCATGACATTTTAAATAACGTAATTCTGAAGACTTCACTGTGATAAATATATCAGCTACTGCAGCAATGAATAAATAAATAAACAACAAATTCTTTACACAGAGGTCCCCATTATTAGTTTTACAACCTCCTTGACAAGAGGCTTGGTGTGATTATGAGGTAATGTAAAACATCTGCAGTTTTATGTAAATATTCTAAGTTTTTTTTCTTAACATAGTCTTAATATTTATTTGATAAGCACTTTATATAGTGCTTATTATGTGTCAGGTACACTTTTTTTTATATGGTATTCCATGGTGTTGTGTACCACTTTTTTAAATCCAGTCTATCACTAGTGGGCATTTGGGTTGATTCCATGTCTTTGCTATTGAGAATAGTGCTGCACTGAACACACACATTCATGTTTCTTTATAATAGAATAACTTATATTCATTTGAGTATATACCCAGTAATGGGATTGCTGGGTCGAATGGTATGTCTGTCTTCAGGTCTTTGAGGAATTGCTACTGTCTTCCACAATGGATGAACTAATTAATACTCCCACCAGCAGTGTGTAAGTGACACTTTTCTCCACAACTTCACCAGCACCTGTTATTTTTTCACTTTTTGATAGTAGCCATTCTGACTGGTGTGAGATGGTATTTCATTGTAGTTTTGATTTCCATTTCTCTAAATATCAGTGATGAGTTTTTTTTTTTCATATGCTTGTTGGCCACATGTATGTCTTCTTTTGAAGAGTATCTGTTCACTTCCCTTGCCCACTTTTTAATGGGGTTGTTGTTGTTGTTTTCTGGTAAATTTAAGTCCATTATAAATGCTTAATATTTCACCTTAGTCAGATGCATAGTTTGCCAAACTTTTCTCCCGTTCTGTAGGTTGTCTGTTTACTCTTGTGATAGTTTCTTTTGCTGTGCAGAAGCTTTTTAGTTCAGTTAGATCCGATTTGTCAATTTTTGCTTTTGTTAAAATTGCGTTTGACATCTTTGTCATGAAATCTTTGCCGGTGCTTTTATGTCCTAAATGGGATTGCCCAAGTTGTCTTCCAGGCTTTCTATAGTCTTGAGTTTTACATTTAAGTGTTTTAATCCATCTTGAGTTAACTTTTGTATATGATGTAAGGAAGGGGTCCAGTTTCGGTTTTCTTTATGTGGCTAGCTAGTTATCCCAGCACCCTTTATTGAATAGGCAATTCTTTCCCCACTGCTTGTTTTTGCCAGGTTTTTTGAAGATCAGTTATTTGTAGGTGTGCAGTCTTATTTCTGGGTTCTCTATTCTGTTCCATTAGTGTATGTGTCTGTTTTTGTACCAGTACCATGCTGTTTTGGTTACTGTAGCCCTGTAGTGTAGTTTGAAGCCAGATAGCATGATGCATTCAAATTTGTGTTTTGCTTAGGATTGCACTGACTGTTTAAACTCTTTTTGTGTTCCATATGAATTAAAATTTTTTCTAGTTCTGTGAAGAATGTCAATCGTAGTTTAATGGGAGTAGCACTGAATGTATAAATTGCTTTGCATATTGTGGCCATTTTAATGATATTGATTATTCCTACCAATGAGCATAAAATATTTTTCCATTTGTTTGTGTCAGCTCTGATTTCTTTGAGTGGTGGTTTCATCTCCTTGTGAAGATCTTTCAGTTCCCTTGTTAGCTATATTCCTAGGTGTTTTATTTATTCATTTATTTATTTTTATGGTAATTTGCATGAGAGTTCATTTGTGATTTGGCTCACAGCTTGAATATTGTTGGTGTATAGAAATGTTACTGATTTTTGCACATTGATTTTGTATTCTGAGTTGTTGCTGAAGTTGTTTATCAGCTTCAGAAGATTTTGGGCTGAGACTATGGAGTTTTCGAGATATAGTCATCTGCAAAGAAGGATAGCTTGAATTTCTCTTTTCCTATTTGAGTACTTTCTTCCTTCCTTCCTTCCCTCCCTCCCTCCCTTCCCTCCCTCCCCTCCCTCCTTCCTTCCTTCCTTCCTTCCTTCCTTCCTTCCTTCCTTCCTTCCTTCTTTCCTTCCTTCCTTCCCTCACTCCTTCCCTCCCCCCTCCCTCCCTCCTTCCCTCCCTCCCTTGTTTA
>NC_045436.1:129439133-129439290 GCF_002776525.5 Piliocolobus tephrosceles
CCTTCCTTCCTTCCTTCCTTCCTTCCTTCCTTCCTTCCTTCCTTCTTCCTTTCCTTCCTTCCTTCTTCCTTTCCTCACTTCTCTCTCTTTCTTTTCTTTTCTTTCTTTCCCTTTCTTTCTTTCTTTCTTTCTTTCTTTCTTTCTTTCTTTCTTTCTT
>NC_045436.1:129439300-129460477 GCF_002776525.5 Piliocolobus tephrosceles
CTTTCTTTCTTTCTTTCTTTCTTTCTTTCTTTCTTTCTTTCTTTCTTTCTTTCTTTCTTTTTTTCTCTCTTTCTTTCTCTCTTTCTTTCTTTCTTTCTCTCTCTCTCTGTCTCTCTCTCTGTCTCTTTCTCTCTTACTTTCTTCCTGATTTGTTGCTTTCTTTATTTCTTTCGTCCCTTTGCCTGATTGCTCTGGCCAGAAATTCCAATACTATGTTTAACAGGAGTGGCGGAAGAGGGTATTCTTGTCTCATGCAAGTTTTCAAGGGGAATTCTTCTGGCTTTCACCCATTCATTACGATGCTGGCTGTTGGTTTGTCATAGATGGTTGTTATTATTTGGAGGTATGTTCCTTCAATACCTAGTTTACTGAGAGATTTTAACGTAAGCTGATGTTGAGTTTTATTGAAATATTTTTTCTAAATATATTGAGATAATTATGAGGTTTTTGTCTTTATTTCTGTTTATGTGAATAACCACATTTATGAATTTGCATATGTTGAACTGACACTTCATCCCAGGGATAAAACCTACTGGATTGTGAAGGATTAGCTTTTTAATGTCCTGCTGCATTTTATTTGCCAGTATTTTATTGAGAATTTTGACATTGATATTCATCAAGAATATTGGCCTAAAGTTTTCTTTTTTGTTGTTGTTGTATCAGCTAGGTTTTGGTATCAGGATAATGCTGATACCAGTTTGTTAGTAGGCTATTTATTACTGACTCAATTTCAAAAGTAATCAGGAGGAGAAAGAGAGAGGATATGGTAATCCACATGTTGCAAGAGAAAAGGAGCAAGTAGGAGAATAATCAATTATCTTTTTGTCTTGTTCTCAGGACATTGGCATTTTACATAAGCTCATGTGAACATGGCATAGCTGTCTATGGAGATATTTTACCTTTCATCTGTAGCTGTCTGCTTCAGAATGGAAGGAAAGGTAGTTTCTTGCATGACTCAGCTTTCAGCTTATTATTATTATTTTTCTTTGGCATAGTGAATTGAGTTCTCAAGTTTTTATTTGCCTGTCACATATCCTTTGGGGTATTTTTCAAAATTCAAATTTTAAAACATGCACCCTGAAGATTCTGATAGAAAAAAAGTCCCTCCTCCTTGAATTTTTGAAATAGTTTCATAAGGAATGGTACCAGCTCTTGTTTGTTCATCTGGTAGAATTCAGCTATAAATCCATCTGGTCCTGTGCTTTTTTTAGTTAGTAGTCTATTTATTACTGACTCAATTTCAGAACTCATTATTGGTCTATTTAGAGATTCAATTTCTTGCTGGTTCAATCATGGGAAAGTGTATGTGTCTAGGAATTTATTTATTTCTTCTATATTTTCTAGTTTATGTACATAGAGATGTTCGTAATCTTTGAGTTTTGCTTGTAGTTCTGTGGGGTCAGTGGCAGTATCCCTGTTATTTCTGATTATGTTTTTATTAGTTTGTCTCTCTCTTTTTTCATTATTCTAGTTAGAACTATCTTTTTATTACTTTTTAAAATAAAACCAACTCCTGAATTAATTCATCTTTTTAATGTTTTTGTTGTTGTTGTTGTTTTTCCTGTCTCCGTCTTCTTCAGTTCAGCTCTAATTTTAGTCATTTCCTGTCTTCTACTAGCTTTGGGATTTGTTTGCTCTTGGTCCTCTAGTTTTTTTGGTTGTGATATTAGTGTGTTGACTTAAGATGTTTCTGACTTTTTGTTGTGGGCATTTAGTGCTATAACTTTTCATATAAACATTGCTTTAGTTGGGTCCCAGAGCTTCTGGTATGTTTTTTCTTTATTCTCATTAGTCTCAAATAATTTCCAAATACCTGTCTTAATATCATTATTTACCCAAAAGTCATTTAGAAGTCATTCAATTTCCATGTCATTGGATAGTTTTGAGTGAATTTCTTAGTCTTGATTTTGAATTTGATTGTGCTGTGGTTTGAGAGGTTCTTTGTTATGATTTCAGTTATTTTTAATTTTCTAAGGAGTGTTTTATTTCCAATTATGTAATTAATTTTAGAGTAAGTGCCATGTGACAATGAGAAGAGTGTATATGCTATTGTTTTTGAGTGGACAGTTCTGTAGTTATCTATCAGGTCCATTTGATCAAGTGCTGAGTTCAGGTCTTGAATATTTTTGCTAATTTTCTGTTTCAATGACCTGTCTAATATTGTCAGTGAGGTATGAAAATCTCTGACTACTATTATGTGGTGGTCTAAGTCTCTTTGAAGGTCTCTAACAACTTGCTTTATAAATCTCGGTCCTACTATGTTAGGTACATATATATTTAAGATAGTTAGCTCTTCTTGTTGAATTGAACCTTTTACCATTATGTATCGCCCTTTTTAGTCTTTTTTGATCTTTGATGGTTTAAAGTCTTTTTTGTCAGAAACTAATATTGCAATCCCATCTTTTTTATGTTTTCTATTGTCTTAGCAAATTTTCCTCCATCCCTTTATTTTGAGCCTATCTGTTCATTGCATGTGAGTTGTATCTCTTCAAGACAGCATCACAAGGTCTTGGTTCTTTATCCAGCTTGTCACTCTGTGTATTTTAGCTGGGGCTTTTAGCACTTTTACATTTAAGGTTAGTATTTATATGTGTGGATTTGATTCTGTCATCATGATGTTAGCTGGTTATTTTGCAAACTTAGTTTATTTGATTGCTTTATAATGCCACTGGTCTATACATACTTCAGTGTGTTTTTGTAGTAGTTGGTAATAGTCTTTCCTTACCACATTTAGTCCTTTTTTCAGGAGCTCTGTTAAGGCACGTCTGGTGGTAAGAAATTCCCCAGCATTTGCTTGTCTGAAAAAGAACTTATTTATTCTTAGCTTATAAAGCTTGGTTTGGCTAGATTTGAAATTTTGGGTTAGAATTATTTTCTTTATAAAATGTTGAATATTGGCCCCTAATCTTTTCTTGCTTGTAGGGTTTCAGCTGAGAGATTTGCTGTTAGTCTGATGTCCTTCCCTTTCTAGGTGGCCTAGCCTTTCCCTCTAGTTGCCTTTAACAGTTTTTCTTTCATTTTGACTTTGAAGAGTCTTATAATTATGTGCCTTGGGGATGTTTTTCTCATGGTGTATCTTACTGGAGTTTTTTGCATTTCCTGAATTTGAATGTTTGCCTTTGTAACTAGGTTCGGTAAGTTCTCATGAAAGATATCCTAAAATATGTTGTCCAAATTGATTCCAATGTCCTCATATCATTCAGGAAAACAGTCAGTCATAGATTTGGTCTCATTATATAATCCCATATTTTGTGGAGGTTTTGTTAATTCCTTTTCTTTTTTTTTCTGTTTTCATCTCATTATTTCAGAAATCTAGTCTTCAAGCTCAGTGATTCTTTTCTCCACTTGATCTCTTCTGCTATTAATACTTGTGTTCACATTATGAAATTATGTAGTGTGTTTTTGTGCTATATCAGGTTGATTACACTCTTTTATCTATTGACTATTTTGTCTGACAGCTCCTGCAATGTTTTATTATGAGTTTCAGCTTTCTTGCATTGCCTTATAGTGTACTCCTTTAGCTCAGTGTACTTCATTTCTATCCAAATTCTGAATTCTAATTCTGTCATTTTAACTTCCTCAGTCTCTGCCCGATTCCAAACCCTTGCAGTCATTTGGAGGAAAGAGGGCACTCTGGTTTTTTGAGTTTTCAGCATTCTTGTGCTAATTCTTTTTCATCATGGCTGGTTTATTTACCTTCAATATTTGAAGTTGCTGGATTTTGTGTATTTTTCTTCCTTTAACAGTCTGTACACTTTTCTGTAGGCTTGCTGTGGTATGCTGGGGTTCCACCTCAATGCCTAGTCATCTCAGATTTTCCTGTACCTGCAGGTATCACCAGTTAAGTCTGTGAAGCAGCAAAGATGGCAGTCTGCCCCGTCTTCTAGGAGGTCTGTCACAAGGAGGTACGGACATATTGCTGGTTCAAATGCACCTGTAGGAGGTGGCTGGAGACCCCGGTTGGGAGGTCTTGCCGAGTCAGGAGGAACGGGATCAGGGACCTGTTTTAAAAAGTGCTTTGATCATGTCTTCATAGACAAGCTGTGCTGTGCTGGGGGACCACTTCAGCTCATGGTCACCTCAGACACTCTGAAGCCTAAAGGCTGGAACAGCTAAATCGCCCAAACAGCAAGTATGACAGCATCTACAGAAATCATTTTATTTGAGTTATGTAACAAGAACCCAACTTAAGCAAATATAAAACTTACAACTAACTCACTATTTGGTTATTAATGTCTATGCTAAACTGATTTGTTCATGGGCTAGTCAGCTATTCATATGAACTTTACAATTTTCTGAATTCTATTTTTTGGTTAAAAAAAGAAAACAAACTGATACTTACTGCTTTCCAATAAACATTTGATTTAAATGGTTATGCCTTCAATATCTCATGTCAAATGCGAGTTTCATTACTACTGTATGTAAATATGTATAAAACAGAAAGCATCTGAGACAAGTCTCAATCAGTTTTGAAGCTCATTTTGCTAAGGTTAAGGATATGCCCAGATGAAATAAACATGAAATCACAGAAACAGTCTGTGGTCTATGTATTTTTCCAAAGATGATTTTGAGGACTTCAACATTAAATGAGGAAAAGTAATCTGGAGGGGAAAGAGAGAGGGTATAGTAATCCACGTGTTGTAAGAGAAAAGGAGAAGGTAGGAGAATAATCAGTTGTATTTTTGTCTTGTTCTCAGTAAATTGACATTTTACATAAGATTATGTAAACATGGCATAGCTGCCTATGGAGATATTTTACCTTTCAACCGTAGCTGTCTGCTTAAGAACAGAAGGAAAGGTAGTTTCTTGCATGACTCAGCTTTCAGTTTATTATTATTATTTTTCTATGGCATAGTGAATTGAGTTCTCAAGTTTTATTTCCCTGTCACATATCTTTTGGGGTATTTTTCAAAATTGCAATTTTAAAACATGCACCCTGAAGATTCTGGTAGCAAAAGATGTCATGTGAGACAAAATCTGTACTTTTATTTAAAAGTCTCTAGGTGATTCTCTTCGCAGTCCAATTAGGGAAAAACTGATTAAGGACTCTATACCAAACCAGACTTGCAAAAGAGAGATGCTAAAGCATTTGAAGATTCTATAATAACAAAATTTTAAAAAGATATATTTATTTCAAGTATCCAATACTATATAATAGACTTATTTCTAGAACTCATGAGTATACTTTTTTATAGAACACTTTTATGTTTTGGTGTCCAGGCTGTGTCATTTGGTCACAATTAGCTGGTACAAAAAATATATATAGACTTATAGATTATTTTTAAAAATTCCAATAAGTGGATGGGCAGAGGGTAGTAAGTTATTCATTGATAACGTCTCTACTAATGCCCACTCATGATGGCTAAAGATACATAGAACTTAAACTTACACACACACACGAACACACACACATACACATATAAGGCACACACACACACACACACATACACAAGGACATACCACCCTTCTCCCACAGTATCCTCTGCTGAATATTCTCTGTATCTTCATTGGTACTTTGATTATAAGCCAATTTTCCTGCACTTTCCAGAATACCTTTAGTTTAGGATTTCATTTTCCTGAATTATCCATAAATCTACTAAAACATACACGTATTGGCTTTTTTTTTTAATTTTACATAACTCGAATATCTTATTTTACCCCACAGTTCCCTACAGATATTCCTATAAATTTACTTTACCAGAATTATTTTGTCTTCTTTTCCCTTGAAATATCTCGACAACTCTATCAATAGATTCTCTGAGCACACAACTCTCTTTAATCACTACCAGTTACTTCACCCAATGTCTCAGTCTTACTAAAAAATAAATAAATTACACTGGAAAACGTTAATAGTTGCTGCCACACTATTACTTACATGTCTGCCACACAAGTAAATAAAAAAAGTTATAAATATTCTGAAACCAAATATGGTTGAATTTTGGGGTGTACTTTGGTTTTACACAGTGCCTAATAAAAATGATGTTTCTGTTTCTATGAAGTGAGTATATTTTTCAATTATCTACCTCATTGTCATTTACTTAACCAACATTCGAATTTTCAATTTAGGAAAGAATAGAGAGATTCTTCAAGAATAGAGCTGCCTATCAAAGAGGAAGTTATAAAGGGTGCCACCCAAATCTACTTACTTTACAAAAATAGCTTAATTGTAATGGACATAACCGCAAAACAAATATTCAACTGAAAGAATTTTAAAAAACAAACTAAATAAAAAAAAATTATTGTACTTCTTAAAAGAAATATCCCAGGCCACAGTTCTTTATTTGTATACATTATAAGAGAAATAAACTGAAAAATCCAAACATTTTATTTCATTTTACAATACTCGTGCAATTGCTTGTTATTTTTATTGACACAGATGACATTCTAAATTATAAATGACCAATGACTTAAACTACGCTTAATGTCATGAAAATTCTACTTATCTAGTTAAAATATAATTCCTGATTTAAGGGTATTCTGAACTAAGTTTTGAAAACTTCAATAAATGAGAAATAATCTCTAGATAACTCTTGTAAAATTATCAAATTTCTTTCCTTAGCTCACTAAGAAAAACATACATTTCAGGGACTTGGTAAATTAAATTAAAAATAACTTTTTCTGGGACTGTTTCTTTAAGTTTCACTGGTCAACAATGTTGCCATTCTTTTTATTTTATTTTATTTTATTTTATTTTATTTTATTTTATTTTATTTATTTTATTTGGCAGAGTCGTGCTCTATCACCCAGGCTGGAGTGCAGTGGCACCATCTCAGCTCGCTGTAACCTCCGTCTCCCAGGTTCAAGCTATTCTCGTGCCTCAGTCTCCCGAGTAGCTGGGACTACTGGCACGTGCCACCACGCCATGCTATTTTTGCATTTTTTAAAGTAGAGACGGGATTTCATGATGTTGGCCAGGCTGGTCTCAAACTCCTGACCCCATGTGATCCACCCTCCTCGGCCTCCCAGAGTGCTGGGATTAAGGCGTGAGACACCGTGCGTGCAGGGCCTAACAGTGTTCCCATTCTCAACTCATAGATCTGGTTTATAAAAGTCAGTCAGGTACTTTTCGAGACCATATAAATGTCAGTTACAATATTTATCAAAATAATCACTCACTTTAAACTTAGCTGTGTGTACAGACTATGAACCACTTACGCTTAGTTTGACAGAACAGATGTGAGGATCAATGTTTATCTTCATAATTATGTCATAAAGTTCTTATATCTCAAAGACTATGCTTACATTCACAAAATTCTAAAACTCGACATGTATAATTCGACAGATTTTCTTTTCCAACTGATGTGATGTAACAAGAGGAGCAACAAAAGAATCCCAAGATAATCACGTAATTATGTTAGGAGAGATTCTCAGTTTGATCTAATCCTGTCTAAACAGGCTGAAAGAAATTAGTCACTCAGAATTATATAAAAGGCTCTGCTGAGGTATGTAAAACAATCTGTGCAGATTTTTTCAATCTCTTGTGCCATCTAGGATATATGAATAAAGTTAAACTAGAATGTCACTGTGAACTATTTCTTCAACTTTATCTTCTTAGGAAGTTTTGTAGTTGTTTAGGACTGGGGAGAGAACTTAAAGAAATAACAGGAACTTGAGAAGAAATCACATATACAAGGGCACCTCACTTAAGATTGCTGAGCAATTTAAGCATAAATATAGGGCATAGATATAGACAGACCAATAAATTGATCAAATCAATTGTTTATATATATATTTATACATACATATATACATATACATAAGTAGATTTACAACATTTTTCACATTATATGCAGATATTGACCATCAAATCTTTATTATGTAGAAAGAGTGACCACAAAAGATGCACAGATTTATTTCATGTCTAATTCAATAAATAAATACTCATCAGTTTCCATGCATGTGCCAGGTCTTCAGCTAGATTTAAAAAAAATACAATGTTGAATCAAATAATCAAAATTCATTCTCTTATGAAGAATTGCATTTTCAAGACAAAAGACTTAGATAAATGAAACAGCACAAGTGTGTGCCTGTGCAGACATGCATTAATTGATGAAATACAAATATTAAATATATAATATGCTAGGCATACTAGGGTGTGAACTAAATAATCGTGTTAAGTGTATGTAATGTATATTCTGTGTGTACATGTGTTTGAGCATATGTCTGTATGCATGTATATATATTTAATATGTATGTACAGTACATGGCATTTTCTACCCATGTCATGGTTTATATCAGATAGTTACAATTCCAGTGAAGAAAAAGCCAGAGGGCCAGATGCGGTGGCTCACACCTGTAATTTCAGCTCTTTGGGAGGCCGAGGTGGGTGGATCACCTGATGTTAGGAGTTCAAGACCAGCTTTATCAACATGGTGAAACCCCATCTCTACTAAATATGCAAAAATTAGCTGGACATGGTGGCAGGTGCCTGTAGTCCCAGCTACTCGGGAGGCTGCGACAGGATAATTTCTTGAACCCGGATAGTGAGGAATAAGTTGCTGTGGGTTGAGGGTTTATTATTTTATTTAGAATAGACAGATAAATCTTGGTATGACATAATCTGATCCCCAAATTGGGTAGATGTTTCACATCCAGTATGGCAGTGTGGACAGTTAAGTGCTTTGATTTTTGCCTTGAATGATAAAGAAAACCATTGTAGAGTTTTGAGAAGAAAAAGGCAATTTGTCTTATGTATAATATTAAAAGCCCTCTGCTGCAGTGAAGAGAAAAGATTGTAGAGGTAAATGCGCAAACGGAGAAAGCAGTTGGGGGCCACTGTAATAAATGGGCTAGCCCAGGGATGCCAGTGGCTTGGGGAAGGTGGCAGCCTTATGCATTTTTCCTAACTTTTTAAAAGTCTCAATTCTTCATGGCCAGTCCTGTGCTATAAGCTCTCATTTCACATCATGTATGTTTCCTCAATTCCCCATTTTAAATCCATATACTAAGATATTTCTGTTTCTCTTAAATATATGATATTGAGATACATTATCTTTATGAACTACTTTATATATCAATACATATTTAGACTATATTTTTAATTATACTGTTTCTAAGTGTTCAATTCTTGTATAATAATTGTAGAATATTTAGAGATGAGAGAAAATGAAGATCACCTTTAATTCTACCATCTGAGCCTTTGCATTCTTTTGTTTTGAATACATATATGCATATATATGTATGATTATGGTCACCATAAAAATAGATTGTTGTCTGATTTTTGCACACACAGGAAAATTTATATATGCTTAAATATGCCTAAATACTCATTATGTTTTAAAACATAATTTTATTATTTAGTAAATAACAAAATACATATATAAATAACAAAATTATTATTAATTGATTATTTTAGTCACCAGTTATTTACTGAGTACTTAATATAGGCAGGGCCTATTCTTTGCACTTAAAATAAATCAGTTAACACAGCTAGGAAGAAGAAAATGCCTGCACACATAAAACTTATGTTCTCGTGGCAGGAAGTAACCAATAAATGATAATAAATAATAATCAATAAACAAGTGTAACATTATGATAGAAGGTGATGATTTTCATGGGAATATATAGAACTACATAAAAAAGGATTGAAATAAGCCTCTACGTTGGCCTCATTGAGAAGAGATTGTGGTTAAATTTTTTTCATTATTATAAAGAATATGTATCTTTGTTCATAATTTTTGTCTAAACCTATGAAATTGTTCTTGGATACATTCCTAGAAAGGGAATTAATGGGTTTAAGAGAATATTTTTGAGCATTGTCATCCTACTGCATTTTAAAGCAATTTATGCACATACCAGCAGGGTTCAAGTTATTATTTCAATGTTCCATGCTACTGATATTTAACAAAATCAAACAATAAATTTTCCAATTTCTTTTTGATTTTTCATTATTGCTATCTTCATTTGTATTTCTTGAATTGTTTGATGCACCACCTCCCTTTAAAGATGTTAAAGAATTTACTGCTTACATTTATTATTTGTGTAAAAGGCTATTGATATTCTTTGTTTGGCTTGTCTATTTTATTTTTTTACTTTTTGTGTTTATCTGTAGCCTTTTTTTAATAATGATATTCTAGGTTTGATATACATGATAAAATATTTTTTCTCATTTTTACATTCCTTTTTAAGATAAATTTTGGGAAGCTGATCACATATATTTTTATATTTTATCAAGTCTCTAAATTCTTCTCATTGAATTTATTATATTGCTTACGTAGGAATATTTTATAGACTAAAGTCAAACAATTATATGTATTTTCACCTAGAATTTATTGTTTCTCTTCCTCTTGCTTTATCTCCTTTTTTATTACTATTCAACTTTTTAATATACTTTCTATTTAATTTTAGGCAATATGTTAGGCACTGATCTAGCATTATTTTTCCCCAGATAGGAGTTCAAATGTCCCATAAACATTATCTCCAGTGATTTATTATCATTTTATTGCGATGAATCGTCTTGTGAAACAATTGTTTCTCCACTGTATATCCCATTTCATTAATAGATGGAATCATTCTTGAACATTCTAGAATATTAAGACAAGCAAATAATACATTATTAAAATGTTGCGTGTGTATAATATGTTTTGATATGACACTAAATAATCCAAATCCTCAAAGTTAAAGAATTTTATACTTCTTTTCTGAAATTTTATATAATGTAGTATGATCAGATTTTTAATTTTATCTAATAGTTTGGGTAGGTAGGGGTATATGATTGCTAATTTAATTTGATTTTTTTTTTTTTTTTACTTTTTAACCATTTTTCTTTTATATTTATGTTCTTATTTATCATTCATGTATCTTTGTCAAAGTGTCCAAACATTTGTTTTATTGTTGAATTTTCTTCTTCATTGAGTTTTAAGTATAACTTAGATGTTCTGGACACAATTTCTTTACCCATTTATATTTGAAAACATCATCTCACAGTTTCCCTTGGTTCTTCAATGCATTGAGCCTCTTTTGAAAATAAAATTTTTAAAAATATTTATATATTGAATTTATCTTCATTCTAGATTATAACTCATGTCCTTTGAGCATTTTTTTAAATATTTCCTGATTCAATGTCACAACATTTGCTTGTCCATTTTTTTCCTGTGGTCTTTTTCAACTTTTGAAGTTGACCACTTATATTTAGGTTTATGATTTAAGTTTTAAGACATAAAACTCTTCCCATTTTTGATGTGGATTCTGATTACTTCAATATTATTTGCAGAAAACTATCATTTTTCTCATTCATTTCCTTGGGATCTTTGGCAAAAACCAATTGACCGTATATGTGTTTATTAATTTTTGTACTTTCTATTTTGTCCCACACTTCTGTATATCTGTTCTCCAATACCACAGTCTTTATGACTATACTTTATAGTGAGCCTTGAAGCAAGAAAAGTAAGTCCTCTATGTACTTCTCTTTAGTAAATAAAAAAATAAAATAAAATAAAAAGCTATTCCACTTCCTTTATATTTCCAAAATCAGTTTAGAATATCCCTGCCAAGTATAATTGGGGTAATTTACAATCTCCCCAACAGCCTGAAATGGTTTGATTTTCTTCACATTCTCATCAACACATTATATCTTTATTATTTTGAATAGTAATCATTCTATCTCATTGTGGTTTTAATTTGTATTTCACCAATATTTAGTGATGTTGATTATTTTTTCATGTATCTGTTGGCCATTTGCATTTAGGTGTAACTTCTTTTGAGAAACATCTGTTTAAGTGCATTGACTACTTTTAGTTGAGTCATTTGTTCTCTTGCTCTTGATTTATTCCACAGAAAACTATAGGAAGATTTCTTAAAAACCTAAAAATAGAATTACTATATGATCTAGCAACTCTACTTTGGGGTCTATATCCAAAGGATTTTATAAACATAAATACATTTAAGAGGTATCTGCACTTCTATATTCATTGCAGGATAGTTTACAATAGCCAAGTTATGGAATCAAACCAAGTGTCCATAAGCAGATGAATGGATAAACAAAATGTGATATACACACACACTCTTTATATGTAGAATATATATACACGCACGTGCACACACATACACGCACACACACACGCGCGCGCACACACACATAGGAATACCATTAAGTCCTTTAAAAGAGGGAAATCCTATCATTTGTGACAACATTGATGGACCTGAGGACATTATGCTAAGTGAAATAAGCCAGGCACAGAAAGACAAATAGTACCTGTTTTCACTTACATGAAGAATCTTAAACAATTGAACCCATAAAATAAATGACTAAAATGATTATGACCAGAGGCTGGCGACTGGGGAGAATTGAGAGATATCAAAGGGTACAGGGTTTAGTTAGACAGGAGAAATAAATGATAAGCATTTGAAGTGATGCTATATCAATTAGCATAATTCAATCATTTCATATTATACAGGTCTAAGTTTTAAAATTTAAAAAATATGTAGCATAGTGAGATATCATTGGAATTTAATAAAGCTAGCTACTAATATTTTTAATAAGGCTTTAGTTAAATCTGTATAAATTTCTGGATAATTGAAATCTTAACACTATTGAATCTTTAGCTTCCTTAACATATCTCTCCATTTATATGGGCCTTCCTTAGCTGTCAATAACGTTCCATAGAATATCTCAACAATCTATATTTGGTAAATTTAGCCATACATACTGCATGTTTTGGATGTTATTGTAAATGATACAGTTTCCAAATGCTTATTGCTAGTATAAACAAATATCATTGATTTTCTTTAATAATCTTGTGTCCTGTAACTTTATTAAATTTATTTATTTGTTCCAGTAGCCATTTTGTATATTCTTCAAGATTGCCTGTACACTCAGTTGTGTTAACAGTTATCTGTTAAAAGAGCATTATTTCATCTCTCCTTATCTGTGTGCTTTTTTGTATTTTTTGCCAGCTTTATTACACTGGCTGGAGGCTCTAGTGAAATGTTAAAATAGAGGTGGTGAGAATAAAAGTTTTTGCCTTTTCCAGGTATTACAGGAAACATATTCAATTTTTCACCATTAAGTTTAATGATAATTGCAGGTTGTTTGCAAATCCCTGTATTGGTTTGCTGCCCAAAAGTATCACAGAAATCTATTTTCTCACAGTTCTGGAGGCTAAGAAGCTGAACTCTAGATGTCACCACATTTGGTTACAGTTGTGAGGGAAGGATCAGTTCCAGGCTTCTGTCTTTGGTTTCCAGGTGGCTTTAATCTCTTTGTGTCTTCACAAGGTTTTCCCTCTCTACGTGTCTGTGTTTCAATTTTCTCTTCTCATAAGGACATGAATTATATTGGAATATGGCCTACCTGAATGAACTCATTATAACTTAATTATCTCTATAAAGACCCGATCTCCAAATATGATTACATTCGGGGGCGCTGAGGATTTGGATTTCAACGTATGGAATTCAGGAAAGGGAAGCAATTTAGCCCATAGTGACACCTTTATTAAGGTAATACGTTTATAAGACTATGTTTATGAATAAGTGTTGCATTTTGTCAAATGTTTTTTCTCTCTGTATCTATTGAAATGATTCTTTGGATTTTCTTTAGTAGCCTATCTCTATGCTGAAATATATTAAATGATTTTCTAATATTTAAACAAAGCTCACTTTTGTGATTTACTATCTGTATTTAATATTGCTGGCTATGACTAGCTAGGATCTTGTTGAATATTTTGGTGTCTAGATCCTTAGGGATATTACTCTTTAGGTTTCTTTCTTTGTATACATTTTTTGTGGTTTGGTAACAGAGTAATGCCAACACTGTAAAATAAGCTGCAAAGTGTTTCTTCTGAACTTGTATAGAATTGATATTATTTCTTTCTTACTTATGTAGTAGATTTTTAGCAGTGACAGATTTTGGCAGTAGTAAATTTTTATCTTGCCTTGGAAATTTTTAGGGAAATATTTTAACTATAAGTAAATTTTTATGAATCCATAAATAACCCTTCTGTTTATCTATATGTTTCTTAAATTAGCTATGGTAGTTTTACTGTGTATCAAAAATGGAAAAGTAAGTCAACAGATGTTCTAAAAAAAAAGGGGAAGTCTGCCCTTCAGGCCTTCTGTGGACTAAATATTTGTATATCTCCAAAATTCATATGTTGAAAGGCTAATTCCCAATGTGATGATATTTAGAGGTGAGACCTTGCAAAGTAATAGCTCATAATTAATATTCTTATAAGAAAAGGATTAGATATGGGCTCACTCTCTCCACACCCCACAATAAGGACATGGAAAGAAGAGGCCCAACTGTAAACCAGGAAAAGGTCTCTCATCAAACTGAGCTCTTCCAACACACTGATCTTGGACTTCCCAGTCTCCAGAATTGTGAGAAATTAATGTGTGTGTGTGTTTTTAAATATATATCCAGTGTATGATAATCTGTTGTTGCAGCCTGATCTGACTAAGACAGGTGGAGATGAAGGCTGGGGAAGTATTTGTTGAGATACTTTTGTCCTTTCATTTCCTCTCCAAGCCATATTCCCACATATCTAAAAATGTTAAAAGAATTCCTACAGCTGAGATGCTTTTCCCCACCTCATTTTGAAGTTATGCAAAGGATTCCTCAAAGTTGCCCTTGAAGCATCCTAGTACTGTTCAATACATAAGCAAAGACAGAAAGCCTGTGTTATTTTCTTCAGACATCTTCCTACCAAAGAGGTTTGTTTGACTTCAGGACGTATGAGAGATATCTAGTCACTTGCTCTCCTTCTTAAACACTAAGATAATAACCACAACTTCACATTTTGTTTCCCCAGAAAGTATTAGAGATGCCAAAGCTTTCTTCTTAGTGTAGAAAATGCTTAATTAATTTCTGAACTTACTGTCTATGATCCCATAAAAGTAAACAGTTAAATAATTTAGTTCAAAGGGTACAAATTATTAATTCAATGTGGTAATTATATATTATTTACCTTTAATGAGGTGTGTGTGTGTAACTGGCTATGGTGAAACAAATTTCAGAGGCATGGGCCCAAAATAAATATCAGTTTTTTTTTTTTTTTTTTCATGAAACCTAATATTGAGTTTTTATACCTAAGTCACAGTTTTTCTAAACTTTTATAGCACAGTAATATGTGCACAAAATATTTTTAGCTAAAGCTTGATATTTTAATTTTTGAAATCATTATTTGAATTTTAAAGAGATTGCATTATTAAAATCAATAATTATATTTTAAACAGATAAATGTAAACAAAATGTGAACTCTATTTGTGTGTGTTTAATAGTATAAAAGAAAATAAAATGTCACCTGTACATCTGCAAAAAGCATTTTTTAACCAATAGATTATAATGTTACTCTTAAGATGCATACTTAGTGTAATTCTAGAATCATATAAACAAATCATTCTCTGAAGCTTGAAAACATGACTACTACTTGCTTTTGGTTTTACATTTTCAAGTTGGAAATTCCAAAATACTTTTAACACAACCAAAATTCTCTCCATAAAGTAGTAGAGAGTTGATGTTATAGGCTGTACATAATAATTTTAGAAAAGACTCTAGCAGGGATACAGCATAAATAATTATCTTTAAGAACGATATTTATGCTTTATCTGTATTCTCTGATTCTCAACATGTTTTAATTCATTTCATTTCATTTTAGACACCATCTGACAATCTTCCACAGATATATTTGACAGTCTCCAAAGCAATTACTGAGAATCACATTTGGTGTCTTTAAACAGAGTAATGGAGTATTTCTCCTCTTTCTTTTTAGGTGTCCTATATTTAATTACATTTCTAATTTTGTATCAAAGTTTATTTTTCTTTAATTTTTTATACAGGCTTTATATATAATTTTATATTATATTTTCATGTTATTTCCTTAATGTTTGATAATGACAATAATTGACATTATCAATAGTGTCAGTAAATGTTATTGATAATGTCAAAAATTGACATTATCAATCATTAAAGAAATAACATAAAAATATAATCGAACAAAGAGTAGTAGGATTTTAACTCACAAATAATAATCCTGCTCTGATATTCCTTTTTAAAATATAATTTACTCACAAAAGTTTAACTAACTTAACCTAAATTTGTTTTGTGAAATACTGATATCTGCATAAAGATATAACAATATTAAATAATACTTGATACAACAATAAACTCTTATTGATTATATCAGCTGTAATTTTTACCTATGAAAATGCAAACAGATATTTTTTTACTCATATTTCATGCTTCTAAAAATAAGAGCCATCTTATAATCAATATATGCAATCATTTTTATCTGAATATATTTTATTAAACGAAACCATGTCTCAGAATTAACATTGTATTAGAATTAAAGTAATAGGTCCCTAAAATATCAAATACTATTAACAGAATTATATTTTCAAATATTTAGCATCCATCACTACACATTAAGCAGATGTTTTCATTTAGCTGTAGGACGGTCATATGATCACATTTTCCTAGTTGTGAATACAAAAGCAATACGAGATATCATGTTAATTTAGTGTAGTGACTGTGGAGACAAATTGGTAGGCAAATCAAGTTCTAAACTCTCTGGCTTGATTTCTTTATATGTAAAGTGAGGATAACTATATAATAGAATTCTTATGAGTATGAAATAACCCAACACCACTCCTAGTCAACATAGTGTTGGAAATCCTGGCTAGAGCAATCAGGCAAGAGAAAGAAATAAAGCGCATTGAAACAGGAAGAGAGGAAGTCAAAGTATCCCTATTGGCAGATGACATTATTCTACATCTAGAAATCCCCACAGTCTTGGCCAAAAGCTCCTTCAGTTGATACATAACTTCAGCAAACTTTCGGGATATAAATGTACAAAATCACTAGCATTTATATATACCAATAACAGCCAAACTGAGAACCAAATTAGGAACGTAATCAAATTCACAATTGCCAAAGAGAGAACAAAATACAGAGGAGCATACTAAGCAGGGTAGTGAAAGATCTCTGCGATTAGAATTACAAAACACTGCTCCAAGGAATTAGAGACAACAGAAATGGGGAAAAACATTCTATGCTCATGGATAGGAAGAATCAATATCATTAAAATGGCCATAATGCACAAAGCAATTTATATATTCAATGCTATTTCTACTAAACTACCAATGACATAGTTCACAGAACTAGAAAACTGTTTTAAAATTCATATGTAACCCAGAAATAGCCCAAATAGGCAAAGCAATCCTAAGCAAAAAGAACAAAGCTGGAGGCATCATGTTACCTCACTTAAAACTATACTACAAGGCTACAGTAACCAAAGCAACATGATACTGGTACAAAACACAAACACACACACACACAAACCCCAATGGAGAGCAGAGATCCTAGAAATAAGGCCACACACCTACAACCATCTGGTCTTCAACAAAGTTGACAAAAACAAACAATAGAGAACAAATTCCTTATTAAATAAATGATGCTGGGCTAACTGACTAGCCACATGCAGAAGATTTAAACTGGCCTGCTTCTTTGCACCACATACAAAAATCAACTCAAGATAGTTTATGCCTTAAAATGTAAAATCCAAAACTATAAAATCCCTGAAAGACAACCGAGGCAATATCATCCTGGACATAGGAACAGGGAAAGATTTAATGATGAGGATGCCAAAAGTAATCACCACAGAAGCAAAAATTGACAATTTACATCTAATTTCGCTAAAGAGTGTCTGCACAGCAAAATATTCCATCAACAAAGGAAGCAGACAAACTACAGAATGGGAGAAAATGGCTATTATTAAAATACAAAAAGTAAGAGATGCTGGTGAGGTTGCAGAGAAAAGGAAACACTTACACACTGTTGTTGGGAGTGTAAATTAGTTTAAATCATAGAAAGCAATGTGGTGATTCCTCAAAGAGCTAAAATCCGAACTACTATTTGACCCAGCAATCCCATTACTGGGTATGTACCCAGAAGAATATAAATCATTCAACCATGAAGACACATGCACATGAATGTTCATTGCAGCACTATCCACAAAAGCAAAAACATTTAATCAACCTAAATACCCATCAATAACAGATTGGATAAAGAAAATGTGGTACATATACACCATGAAATACTATGCAGCCATAAAAAAGAATGAGATCATATCTTTTGCACTAACATGGATAGAGCTGGAGGTCATTAACCTTTGCAAACTAACACAGGAACAGAAAATCAAATACCACACCTTCTCACTTATAAGTGGTAGCTAAATGATGAGAACTCATTAACACAAAAAAAGGTAATGACAGACACTGGGGCCCAATTGAGGGTGGAGAATGGGAGGAGCAACAAGAACAAAACAGTTAACTATTTGGCACTAGGCTAGTACCAGAGACACAAGTTTACCTATATAACACAACTTTACATGTACCCCGGACCCAAAATACAGGTTTAAAAATATGACTAAATTCATGTAAATATGAATATAAACTTAAATCATTGTAAATGTGTACTCTGTGTAAAATATAAGATGTGATTGTTTCTGATTAATTCCTATTATAACACTGAAGTTTCCAATAGTGTTATTTAAAGGCAGTGAATCCTTTGGAAGCTTTGTATGTGTACTCATTTCAAATGTCAGTACTGATTTTCTAACCCTAAAGGCATTGTCAAATAGGTTTTGCTTTGATTGGCTAAACTTAACAACAGCTTCATTTAAATTAAAGTGAACGTAATAAGTTAAATTTACTAAGTAGGCCAATCACACACATAAAAATTGTTGCAGAAAATTAAAATATGTTCTCTCTGCTTACTCTTGATTCTAAGGAAAAGTATCAAATGCTTGTCCCAATATTTGCTTGCATGTACCTTAAATCATATATATCTATAATCTACATATATATATATATATATATATCTATATAACTAGTGTTCAATAAATATGTAATTGTATTAATAATATTAAACTAGTGTTTAATAAATGTGTAATAAACTGATGAAGAATTTTGAAAGAATAGGTTATCATTTACCCAAACAGTAGGCACCACTTGATACCTTAAAGGAAACTGAAGAATATGATACTTTTAATTCTGGAAGATTTAAAATTAGCATATAAATGTAAATTGGATTTTTCTAAAACTATTGAAGCCCCATTTTGTTGAGCTGAATATGTCAAGTCATATTAGGTTTTCCAATTCATTATAAGGACAGGAATAGCAAAAGCCTTAAGCCATCAAAGTGAATTTATAAGCAAATATTGAGTGCTTAATACAATACACTGGGCTGTATATTATCTCTATGCTAAAAGAAAATGTAATACTCCAGGGGGAAACAAATCATGTGCACATTAAACCTTTTAAGAATAATGCAAGGCTATATATAATCAAGGGGTAAATTACAGTTCTAGTTATCTATTACATTTTTAAAAATTAGTGACTATAAATAAAATGTTTTCTTAGTTTCTTTTTATGATGATATTGCCTATGAATACTTGTAATACTTATGACTACAAAGATGATGCATCTCACTAAAGCCAAATAAATTTTCAGAATGACATAAAGTACTATTGAGATTTTTTTAATATGCTAATATTTAGGTAGGTGATTAAATATTACTTCTAGACTGAGCAATGAATCTTTGGTTATCTAAAAGATTGTTATTTAACATTTCTGATAAATTAAAACAATATTATCTTCTATATAGTTACTTTATTTTCAAATAGAAAATACATTCTGTATGCTTGTAGTGGAAAGCCAAATATACTAGATATCAAGAGACTAAATTTTTCTCACCCCAGTCCTAATGTTTTCTTTAGAAAAGTTGTTTTTTTCTGCAACTCATCAGAATTATTTTTAAAACAAGGTTTCAGAGTAGATGAGCTCAAGAAGCGATGTTTTTTTTTTTCTTTATGTAAACACAAATGTAATGGTTAATATTGAGTGTCAACTTGATTAAATTGAAGGATGCAAATTATTGTTCCTGAGTGTGTCTGTGAGGGTGTTACCAAAGGATATTAACATTTGAGTTAGTGGACTGGGAAAGGCTGACCCATCCTCAATCTAGATGGATACAATCTAATTAGCTGCCAGCACAGCCAGATTAAAAGCAGACAGAAGAACCTGAAAAGGCTAGCCTAAGCCTCCTAGCCTACATCTTTCTCCCATGCTAGATGCTTCCTTCCCTCCAATATCAGAATCTAAGTTCTTCAGCTTTGGGACTCAGACTGCCTTCCTTGCTCCTCAGCTTGCAAACAGCCTGTTGTGGGACCCTATGATTGTGTGATCAATACTCCTTAACAAATGCCCCTTTATATATACATCTATCCTATTAGTTCTGTCCATCCAGAGAACCCAGACTAATACAGTAAACTGTTAGCTACTTGAAATAGATTTTTTAAGTTATTGGTTATAAAAGAATACTTTAAAAATCACATTGTTTTGCTTTACACCATAAATATTTAGTAAATGAAATTTTAAAGAAATTTGTAATAGCATTAAACATACCACATACTTGGAAATGAATCTAATAAAAGATATTTAGAACCTACAACACACATATTCACACAAAACATCTATAAATAGAAATTAAAGAATAAGCAAATTGAGGAAGTTATCTTCATAGATTAAAAGATTAAATTTTGTTAATAATAGTTTTTCTTAAGTGTTTCTACAGAGGAAATTTAATTCCTTTTAAAATTGCTTGTTTTTATTTGAAATTGATAAACTGATTCTCAAATATGCATGGAATAAAAAAGGCAAAATAACCAAGGCAATTATGTAAAATAACAAATCTAGGGAATGTGTATTACCAGGTTTTAAAAAATTAGAGTGTGGCATTGCTATAAGAATACGTAAAGAGACCAGTGGAATATTATTTTGAGATTAGGGACAGATGACATATAACTTATTTCATTATTATGGTGAAAAGGACAGTACTATATACAGAAAAGGGTAGTGTTTTCAATTTGATGCTGGTCGAATAAACATTTAAAAATTTCTGGGTGTGGTAGCTCATGCTTGTAATCCCAACACTTTGGGAGACCAAGGTGGATGGATCACTTGAGGTCAGGAGTTGGAGACCAGCCTGACCAACAATTTGAAACCCCATGTCTACTAAAAATATAAAGTTAGCTGGGCATAGTAGTGCTTGCCTGTAATCCCAGCTACTAGGGAGACTAAGTTAGGAGAATCCCTTGAACCCAGGAGGTGGAGATTGCAGTGAGCCGAGATAGTGCCATTACACTCCAGCCTGGGCAACAGAGCAAGACTCTGTCTCAAAAA